>NC_064260.1:5883500-6183750 GCF_003254725.2 Canis lupus dingo
TGAACCTTGGACCTCAGGGATCTAGGAGAAGAATAAACAAAGCCCAAAGTTAGATGGAAGGAAGGAAATAACAAGGGGCAGAAATAAATAGAGACCAGAAAGGTGATGGAAGAGGTCAATGAAGCCAAGAGGTGGCTCTTTGAAAAGATAGACTAAATTGACAAACCTTAAGCTGGACTCCTGGGGGCAGTTGGGGGGGCGGTGCGTGGAAAAGAGGACTCAAAATCCAAAATGAAAGAGGAGATGTTACAGCTGACAAAGGGTAAAGGATCATGAGAACCACTATGAACAATTATACACCAACAGATTAAACAATCTAGAAGAGATGGATAAGTTCCTGGAAACATACAGCCTCAATTCCTACCAAGAGTAAATTATGATGAAAGAGAAAATCTGAACAGACTGATTATTAGTAAGGAGATTTACACGATGATCAAAAACCTCCCAGCAAGCAACAGACCATTTCACTGGCAAATCTACCAGATATTGAAAGAAAGAATACCAATCCTTCTCAAACTCTTTTTAAAAAACAGAAGAAGGAATTCCTCCAAACTTATGAGGCCAGCCTTACCTTGATACCAAAACCAGACAAGGATGCCAAAAGAAAAGAAATTTAAAGGCTAATGTTTCTGATGAACATACATGCAAAAATCCTCAACAAAATGTTGGCAAACCAAATTCAACAATACATTGAAAGGGTCAAACAAATCTAGTGGGATTTGTTCCAGGGATACAGGGATGGTTCAACATCTATAAATCAGCCAGTGTGACACACCACATTAACAAAATGAAAAATAAAAATCATTCGATCATGTCAATAGATGCAGACAAATTTCACAAAATTCTGACACCCATTCATGATATAACTCCCAACAAAGCACTTATAAAGGGAAAGTACCTCATCATAATAAAGGCCATATATGACAAGCCCACAGCCTTCATACTTAATAATGAACAGCTGAGAACTTTTCCTCTAAGGACAAGAACAAGGTGATGATGCCAACTCACTTTTATTCAACATAGTATTGGGAGTCCTAGCTGGAGCAGTTAGGCAAGAACAAGAAATAAAAGGCATCCAGATTAAAAAGGAGGATATAAAGCTGTCACTATTTACGGATGACATGATAGAAAATGTTAAGACTCCATCAAAAAAAAAAAAAAAAACTGTTGGAACTAATAAAAAATTCAGTAAAGTTGCAGGAAAAAAATCAATACACAAAAATCTGTTGTGTTTCTATACCTAATAATGAACTATCAGCGAATTTAAGAAAATTCAATTTACAGTTGCATCAAAAAGAATAATAAGATACCTAGGAATAAATTTACCCAGGGAGGTGAGAGACTTGTGTATTGAAAATTATAAGACAGTAATGAAAAAAAAAATTGAAGAAGAGATACAAATAAAAGGAAAGGTATTTTGTGCTCATGGGTTGAAAAAATTAATATTGTTTAAATATCTATGCTATCCAAAGCAGTCTACAGATTAAATGCGTTTCCTATCAAAATTCTGATGGCAGTTTTCACAGAAATATAACACAGAATCCTAAAATTTGTATGGAATCATAAAAAACTCCCAAGTAGTGAAAGCAATTTTGATAACAAAGCTGGAGGTATCACGTTCCCTGGTTTTAAACTATATGACAAAGCTATAGTAATTAAAATAATATGGTAATGGTGTTAAAAAAAAACACACACATGAGTCAGTGGAGCAGAATAGAGAGCCCAGAAATAAACTCACACATATGTGGTCAATTAATTTATATCAAAGAAGCCAAGAATATGTAGTGAGGGAAGGACAAACTTCAATAAATGGAAATGTGAACAGCCACATGCCAAAGAATGAAGCTGGAACTTTATCTTAGAACATACACAAGAATTAACTCAAAAGGGAGTAAAGACTGAATGTAAGATCTGAAACCATAAAACTAGAAGAAAACGTGGGCGGTTAGCTCCTAGACATTGGTCTCGGTGATGATTTTTTGAATCTGACACCAAAAGCAAAAACAACAAGAGCAAAAACAAACAAGTGAGACTACATCAAACTTAAAAGCTTCTTTCTATACAGCAAAAGAAACCACCCGTGAGGTAGAAAGGCAATTACTGAATGGGAGAAAATATTTGCAAATCATATCTCTAATAAAGGGCTAATAGCCAAGATCCACACAGGACTTGTACAGCTCAGTAGCAAAACAAACAAACCCCAAAGCAATCCAATTAAAATATGGGCAGAAGATCTGAATAGACTTCCAAAGAAGACATCCAGGTGGCCAAGAGGTACGTGCGGAAATGCTTTGCAGTACTAACCGTTAGGGGAATGCAGATCGAAACCAGAATGAGATGTCTCCTCACACCCATTACAAATGGCTGTCATCAAAAAGACAAATAAAAATGTTGGCAAAAAGTGGAGAAAAGGGAACCTTTGGACATTATTGGCGAGAATGTAAATTGGTGAAGCCACTATGGAAAACTGTATGGAGGTTCCTCAAAAAATTAAAAAACAAAAAACAAAAAACTACCACATGCTCCAGCAGTTCCACTTCTGGGAATTATATGAAGAAGATGAGTACATTAACTTAAAAAAAATTACGTGCTGCCATAGTCATTGCCGCGTTATTTACAGTAGCCAAGATCTAGGAACAGCCCAGTGTCCAACCATGGATGAATGGATAAAGAAAAAAAAAAGAGAGAGAAAAAAAGAATGGATAAAGAAGTTTGGGTATATAGATATACACACAATGTAGATACACAGATACACACACATACACACGCAATGGAATATTATTCGGCCATAAAAAACATGCCCTTTGCAACACCATGGATAGATCTCAAGGGCATTATGATAAGTGAAATAAGTCGGAGAAAGGGAAATACTATAGGATCTCTCTTATATGTGGAATCAAATTTATATATATATTAGATAATATGCATAGATATAGATTTAAAGTTGCAGGATACAAAGTTATAGGCACATACATGGTATATTAGATAATATACATTGATTAGGTTAGATTCAATAATATATGTTAGATTCCATATACACGTAATATATATAAAATATATAACTTATACATGTATAGAATATGTTACATAAATGAAAATGCTCAAGATACAAAATAACAGATTAATAGTTGCCAGAGGCTTGGGTGAGGGGGCGGCAAGTGGGAGAAATGGATGAACTGTTTCTGCTTTTGTTTTTAGTTTCAATAAATTGGATTTAAGAAAAGAAAGAAACCAACGGATCATAGCCCTGGAAATAATTCACAAATAATTAACTGTCGATCATCTATATCTTACTGCTTGAACGAACTTGTGTTTTCTCTTTCTTTCATCCCTGCTCATTTGCATGGAAAAGTGGACGTGGGTTTCTAAATATAAATCTGTGGTGCTTCTCTCCATTATTTTCGTGCCATTGGGATTATATTTGGCATGCAGGCAAACAGCCATGTATTACTGTGCATTGTTACGGGACGAACATTGAACTGAGTCAATGGAGTAAATGTAAAGATCTCATTGGCATTATTTAATGATTCATGAGTCGGGGCTGCATCCCATCTAACAGATAGATAGGAGCCCTGAGGAGTGGTTTGAAATGGGGTCCGCGGAGCAAAGGACTGTTTGAGGCAAGGTCACCCTCCTTTAGTGGGAAGGGCAGGGGATCTTAACAGGCAGATTACCTAACCAGTGCTGATCAGGAAATTCCAGACTGATTGGCTGAAACTGCAGTGAGGTCAGGTATTGCACATCTGCTGGGGCTTAGCACGAGCAACTCCATTTTCAGTCTGCTGCTTTTCACGGCGTTCACGTTACACTTTTACACCGAGGTGGTGGTGGTTGGGTGGGTGGGGGGGTGTTTCCGATGCCCAGTTCCCTTCTTTCTCTCATTTCTCTGCAAGTGTCAGAAACTTCGGTATCTTTGCAGACCTACGTCAAACAATGCTGTGCTCTCTGTTTGAAAAAGTGCTCTTCATACAAAGTTTATGGAACCCTTGCTGTTCATATGAGGTGCGTCATCCCACGCAGTGGATGCTTGTCTCATGGCAGCCACTGTGCTTTGCACCCATTATTGCCTTATTTTAGCACATAAAAGTTGCCTGCGCAAGAGACGCCGTAGTTCCTTTTTATGGGGGATCAGAAAGGTGAACGGATTGCCCCAAGCTCACAGAGCTAGCACGTGAGTCCAGGGTTATCTGCTGCCAAAGTCTGTGTACCCCTCTCCACCACATTGTTTCTCCATTCTCATCATCTAGGGTCAAATGGAAAGAACAGGTGGGGTCAAGTTTCAAACAATAAGAGAAATTAAGAAATCTGCGCCCGGAAGCAAGAATGCCTGCCCTCATTAATGCTGGCTGCATTCACCTCCTCTCATTCCCATCCTGTTCTGCCTTTTGGCAGATTTTTCTCTCCCCCGTGTTTCCTCCTTGATCTTGTGTGAAACCTCTTCCCTGGTGAAGTCATTAGGTCCAAGCTTTTATTTTACTTTGGTCCATAATTTAGATGGAACCACATGTGCTGATGTGATTATGAAAATCTCTGGACAGCGATAGAATTGTGGAGGGGTGGAGTGTACGTATTTGAGATTAAAAGACCAGGTGTGGGGGAGGAAATATAATGAACAAAAAGTAGATTTGTAAAGAATGAATGCCAAACCTATGCTTATGGCAAAAGCTCTCTTCCCATGAGATCGCCTCAAAGTATCTTACCATTGGCACACACAGAGGTTGTTATGCTCAGTCTTCTGAGCTGGGACCATCTTGAAATCAACTGAAGGACACGGAGCATCAGCCAGGCTTGCAAAAAGAACGTCATGAGCACCAAAGCAGGTACTGATTTCAGTCTTGGATCTGTGTAGTGAGAGGAGCAAAGCAAGGAGATGGAGTGATGTAGGGGAGGATATGCTGTTCATGACAGAGAAGGAACACTGAGGCAGAGCAGTGCACCTCAACTGGAGGCAGGTCTTGTCCTGGATTGTAAATGCCAACTGTTCTCTTCCTTAAACTAACAATAAAGCTAAGTCGGTACAGCAGCTCTTGGGATTATTTGCTTGTGCTACACATTTTTCTTGTTTTCCTTGGCTTTCAACCTCCACAAGCAGGCCTCAGGGATTTAAAAATCTTAATATGAATAACTGATTGCCACTGTTTTTCATTGCTAATGGGTAATTCCTTTCAATATTCTTATTTCAGCAGTGCCTCATGATGTGTGACGAACAAGAGGCAGGAAAGGTTGTATTACATATTTCAGGTTTATTTGCCTGAACTTAATAGGAGATTTATTATTTTTTAAAATATGCTGTAGACCCGTAAATACAGAGAATAAACTGAAAGTTGCCAAAGGTAGTTGCCAAAGGGGTGGGGGGTGGGGATGGGCAAATGGAGGAAGGGGAGTGGGAGGTATGGGCTTCCAGTGGTGGAGTGAATAAGTCACAGAGATGAAAGGCACAGCATAGGGAATATAGTCAGTGACATCATCATGGCATTTTATGGTGACAGATGGTGCTCACTTGTGGTGAGCGTAGCATGAACCATGAACTTGTCAAGTCACTATGTTGTACAGTTGAAACTAATGTAACATTGTCAACTATAGTTCAATAATAACAACAACAACAACAACAACAATGACAAAATGTGTCTTTCATGGACCAAAGAAACTTCTAAGCCCAGGTGAACATCCATTTTTGATGTACAACAGGATGTAGTTCTTTAAACTATGCCCTTGATATTTAGATTTTAATTTAAAAATGCATGCAACATTATATATAAACATATAGATATAGACTGAATGTTTAATAACAGGCTATCTGTATTATTCACAGGCCATGTTTAACTGTCAAATAGAAGTAGTTTTAATTTATAATAATAATGTCATGTTCCTCCCATCAGAAAGCCAATTATGCAAGCTTTGCCATCACACAAGGAAAATAATTTAATAGAGTGCTCATTGCAGTTTAATGAGTCCAGAATCAGATTTTTTTTTTAAGATTTTATTTATTTATTCATGAGAGACACAGAGAGAGAGGCAGAGACACAGGCAGAGGGAGAGGCAGGCTCCATGCAGGGAGCCCGATGCGGGACTCGATCCCAGGATCCCAGGCTCACAACCTGAGCCAGATGCAGACACTCAACCACCAAGCCACCTAGGCATCCCCATTATGGGATATGGTGTGTGTGTGTATACACACACACACATACATGTATACACACACATATACATGTATATATATGTAATATATATGTATATATAATATGTATAATATATGTATATAATATATTTTTTTTTAATTTTTTTACTGAGCAGCCTGTATTGCTTTGTTAAGGAGGACATATTAGGATTCAGATGTCCAGAAAGGGCCCTTCTGCTTTTTTGAAGTTTGCTTTTTTTTACAAGTACAGCAAATCTTAGAAGTGATTCCACTGGTGTTTATATCCTTTTTTTTTTTTTCTATCGGATCCTTCAAATTCTTATTCAGTGCCATTTACTTTTATTTTAGGTGTAATTCAAGTCTAATTAGAAACCAGAAACACTTGTAAGTCCACAGCAGATTTTAAAAAGCTTAACAGAGCTTTTTAATAAGGAAGATGTAGTGAAACAATTGCATATAGCAAGGTAGGGCCATTCAGCAACACAAGGATAGGTTTTCTCATTCCGTTTTCGAACTTCTTATGTCAAATTCTGAAACAGAGGAAAAGGCAGGGGATAAAGGACACGATGAAAGGTAGACACATCCTGGTAGGCTAAGGCATTTGTGTAATGGCAGACATCCCACACATAGTGGTCCCCAAAGACCTGTGTGTCTGCACTGCCCGGTCAACGTAACCCATCTGTACTTCCATGGAAAAGTTCAGCTACACTCCTTAGCACAAAGCAAACATGGTAATGTTGGAAGGCATATAGCAAATGTTTTGGAGATACTTATCCAGAAGCATTAAGTAAGCATTCTCAAAGCTTACAAAAGCCAACCTGAGTTATCTAGAAGGCGACTCTTTCGATGATGTTGGCTTGACCCTAAACAAATGGGAAGAGCAGACGAGGGAGGATTTCCCCCTCTACTTTCTCAAAGATGTAATTCTGGAATTCCTTAGTCTTTCTGGAGATTCTTGCTGCATTCTGGGGCTTTCATGTATAAACACTTAGATGTTCCAACTAAGTAACTCCCTAGAGAGGAGAGGAGTGGACGAGGAGTAACCTTTCTGGTGACTCATGGGGTGGGTGGAAATTCCCTGTTGCAAGAGAGCTCTGCTGGGTGAGTCTAAAGAGTTAATGCACTTTCAAAAGCCTCTAAATTACTATTCCCGAAGAGTGATTGACTCACTGGAAGTATCTGGGTGACTATTAACACGTTTGTAGCCTTAAGAAGATCGGTTCTATTTTAAGATGAAAAGTACAAAGCAAGAGCTGGGAAGTCATTAAAAACGGACAACCAGTTCACCATTTTTGAGAGTATTCATTAAAAGGTTCCTGTTACAAAAGGAACAAGAAGTAGCTTGGGATCAGGGCACCGTGAGTCATGTTGTAAACATGTTAACCCTGGCTGGGGAGAGGTCTGTGAATAAGGCCAGAGGTAAGGCGAAGAAGCATCACTGCACGGTGTTGGAAGAAGCAGGGGGCAAGGACCATATTTCCTGTCTTCTCTTCACTAATGAATTTTTTATGTACTTGGGGAGCTGAAAGGCACTGGGGAACAACGGAGTAAATGAAATAACCTTTCTACCCTCCACCAATACGAAACTACCTCTGCTACTACGTACCTCTCACTGCTGCCTCCCTTTCAAACTCTGGAGAGGGGGGTCCTCAAGTGTGTCCCTACTCCGGATTATGAAAAAATAACTATTCCAAATAGTTTCAGCTTGTTTCTAAAAGTGCATGCTTAAAAGTGCAGTGTGACACCTGTATACGGTGCTAAAAATGTCTCCAGCAGCATTTGGAGCAGTCATCCTATGTGTTCCTTTCGATCTTCCGTTTTTTGCAAAGTAATGTTTCACCTCGAAAGGCACTTTTACCTTTTAGCAGGTGGTGGTCTCCTCTTCTGAAATAGAAAGTCACATTTGCAAACCACTATAATCTAGAACTGATTTTGGAGAATTTTAGCCCGTGTTTAAAAAAAAAAAATCACAGAATTGATACCTGAAGAATTAATACCAAGGTCACAGTATTGTAGCATTTGATAGAAAATGAGTCATTGCCATGATTAAGAGTATTTTCAGACTTCACTGTGCCTTTTTTTTTTTTTTTTAAATACAAGGAAATGTTTTGTGTGAAATGTGCCCTGGCGAGTTGGTGGAGGTAGGACTGGGTGCTCAGGTCATAATCTCAAATGCACACCAGCCAAGGAATGCCATCAGCCCGCACCAGACCAATTGCAGTTCTAAGTAAATAAAATATAAAACCAAGATATCTAGATGCAGTTGAGTTCAGAACTCACCGTAATAAATTATCTTGTACTTCACAGAGGCATCTCTTTTCACCGTCAAGTTTGGTTTGCTGAGTTACAGAAAAGAGCAATTCAAAACCTTTGATTCTTGGGGACGCCTGGGTGTCTGGGTGGTTGAGCATCTGCCTTCGAATCAGGTCATGATCCCGGGGTCCTGGGATCGAGTTCTGCACCAGGTTCCCTGCATGGAGCCTGCTTCTCCCTCTGTCTGTGTCTCTGCCTCTCTCTCTGTGTCTCTCATGAATAAATAAATAAAAGCTTAAAAAAAAAACTTTGATTCTTGGATTGGTATTAGAAAAATAAGATAACCTTCTCCTCCCTGTGGGGTCAGGAGCCAAGTTCAAGCTGAGTGCCTCCCAGCACTCAGTGTTGTGGGTTTGTAAAGGAGAGCGCACCTCCCAGGGCAAGCCTCACTGCACCTGAAGGTCATGTTCTCTGGCTGCCCCTGAGGTTGGCTGCACCGTCCTCTTCTCTGAAATATGCTGCAGCATAAGCTAATGTGTGTAATTCTTTTTTTTTTTTTTAATTATTTTTAAGGAATCTCTACACCCAACCTGGGGCCTGAATTCAACCCGAGATCGAGAGTCCCATGTTCCACCGACTGAGCCAGCCAGGCACCCCAATGTGTGTCATTTAGAGCTTAAAAAATAATGCAGCAGGAAAAAAAAACACATGATCTCACATTCACAGGGACATCCCCAAACCTGAAAATAAATAATATACTCACGTCGCGTTGCCATTCCAGAACTCGAGCTTGAGGTTGGGAATTCCAGGAGGCAGGGTGGTGAGACAAAAGTGCTTGCAATCCAGCAGACTGGTGATGGTGCCTCAGCTCCAGCACCCCGTAGCTGACGAGGCGATCTCAGGCCAGGGCTAAGGATCTCTCTCTGGCAGCCCTGCTGCTGGGATTCCCGGAGCGCAGGGTGCGTGGCACCTGCTACAGTGTCTGGCCCGCGGAGGCTACATCAGAATAAGTAGGGCTCTGCAATTTCGGAGTCAATGATGAAGATCAGGGGAAAAGAAACACTAACAATGAAAACCTAAAAACGGGAAAAAGGCTGTTGTGACCTATAATGCCTTCAAGATTAGTTAGAAACACAATGTGAGGGGAGAAATGGAACCCTTGAGAAAGTTTTTTAAAAGTATTGCATTTATTAGTGGAAGTCGTTGGTGTGGAAAGCGTACAGTAAAGCAAATACGTGCCTGAACCGATGGGCAAAATCCTGAGAAAAGCCCCTGAAATGTTAATTGCGGGTATATGGTGTTCAGAAGCCACAGTGGGGATGCTCCGTTGCCTCGTTCATCAAAAGAACAGTCATTGCTTGGGTTCGGCTTTTCGATCTGCGCAATGGAACAGTCACGATCTTGCATAGACAGAATTCTTCAGTTGACACCGTCCTCTTGTTTCGTGGAGTCCTCGGGGAGTCCAGGCTTGATGTTGAAATTTTTTTTTCTGGAAGTAGAAAAGGAGACAAAGTCAGGATTCAAAAAAAAAAAAACAACAAAAATCTCTCAGGCAGCCTCATTCTATTCCTTCCTGTCTGCAGTCTTGGGGTCCCTTGGGTCAGGGTCTCTCTGGCGCTGGTCATTTCTGGGAGAAGCTGCGTCAGCTCAGGCAGTGGCCTCCTTTGGAGCCTCAAGCCAGGCCAAGGCCGGGGGTGCTGGCATCCGCGGGCGCAGGGAACAGCATGGGCTCTTAGCTGGAATTGCACTGAGCTCTGTGCTTCACCATCCTCCCTTGGGCAGGTGCTTGCAGAAGCCACGGTGCTCGGCGGGGCCGGCGGGTCAGTGCCTCTGACAAGGCCTGAGACAGGGAGATGGCCCATCGGCCGGGAAGCGACACCCTGTCCCCACCTGAGAACTTGGATAAAGCCTTAGAGTGCAGAGGGAGGAACCCAGGAAAGGCCTCCGCCGCACAGAACCAGAAATGCTTAAAAATTAGCCCCGGGAGTAGGGATGGGCTGGGGAGCCTGGGGAAGGTATTTGGCCTCGTAGTTAGGGTGGAGAGGGTGCCCGGGTGGCTCCGTCGTTGAGGCGTCTGCCTTGGGTTCAGGTCAAGATCTCGGGGTCCTGGGATCGAGTCCCACATGGGACCCCCTGCTTCTCCATCTGCCCCTCCCCCTGCTCCTGTTCTCTCTCTCTCTCTCTCTCTCTCTCTCTCTCTCTCTCTCAGTCTCTCTCTCACTATGATAAACGAATAGAATCTTGAAAAAAAAAATAGAGCGGGGAGGTCCGGCTTTGTTATCGAACTTTTGGGACCCTTTGGGAACAGTATTTACTTCCTTATTGCTCCTATTTGTTCAAAGAAAGTTCAAAGGAGACTCACGTCTTCTTGTAAAGCAGCTTGAGACATTCCATTCCAGGTTGATCACAGAGGAGGATGAAGCTTTATTTTGTATTGCAAATTTATTTATTTAATTGTTTATTTATTTATTTATTTAAGGATTTTATTTATTTATTCATGAGAGACACACACACACACAGAGGCAGAGACACAGGCAGAGGGAGAAGCAGGCTCCATGCAGGGAGCACGATGTGGGACTCGATCCTGGGACTCCAGGATCGCGCCCTGGGCTAAAGGCAGTTGCTTAACCAAGGAGCCACCCAGCCATCCCTGTATTCCAGTTTTAAAAATGAGATTCTCATTTCAGGAAAGGCGCACACACACACACACACACACACACACACACAAAACCTTGTGAAGGCTCTACAGTTCATTTTTCTTATAAAATTCAGACAATTAAGGAAGTTGATTCTTCTGAAATTGTTGTGCTTATCAAGAAAAGCATTTTACACAGGTGTCCTTGAGCCCCATGTGCTCCGCCGCAAAACAGAGTCATTTGTGACTACCCAGCAGTGGATGATTTTTATTTTCAGCCCCGCTGGGGTTTCTGCTGCGCATATATATGTCCAATAAGTATTTGTTGAATGAATACTAAATAGCCTCAGTAAAAGAGGCGGCAGGTGTTCGGCAGGGTGTGCGTGCCGTGCCTGGAAGATCCCCCGGCTCCAGCTCACCCTGACTTGCCCCCACGGGGCCCCATGTCACGCACGTCACACCTGAGGCTTGCTCAGCCTGGGGGGCACGGAACTCCTAGGGTATTTTACCTGCTAAGACTGAACTACCCCCACTCAACCTTGCCCTCCCTCCAAGGGTTGGAGACCCTCTGGGTCCTCATACTGTGATGGGCAGAGACCCACGGCTTTCCTTCCAGATTGTTCCACCACCTGAGATATCGCCAGTGGGAATTAGAATAATAGAGCAGGGACAGCAGAGCTGGGTGAACCCAGGGAAGTGCCTGCATAGATTTCCCTCATTTCCAAGGAGAAAATCCTTCTAGGGCACCCCAAGAAGTTACCTACCAGAAACCTCCACCAACCCCAGAGGTTTGATTCTCTCTCTCTCTCACTCTATCTCTCTCTCACACATACACAATCATACTTAACTCTAATATTCTTCTTTCAGAAAAGTTTCCAGTAATATATCTTGTACCAAACTGAGATGTATCCTGAGGTTTCTTTAGATCGAGAGACAGTGATGCAGGTTATGTTGATTTTCAAACATCACGCTTGAAAGCGCACGACCATACGTACACTTAGACAAACAGGTTTCAGACCTGTTTCATTTATTTACAGTTTTTTTTTTTAAGATTTTTTTAATGTAATCTCTAACCCAGTATCGGGCTTGACCTTACAACCCCAACATCAAGAGTCTCATGCTTTACTGACTGAGCCAGCCTGATGCCCCTCGAATTGTTTAAAAAGGAGAATAACGCGACGTGGCTGCTCCCACTTTGCTCTGAAGGTTGTAGCTCTTCTCCATGGTCCCAGGCTGCATGCAGGGACAGCGAAGGGGGGGGGGTCTGTCTTTTTTGGATTACGAAGCTCTGCCCCCCCTCCACCTTGCAGTGCGTGACGCAGTCCTTCATTTCTGGCGTGGATCTTGAGGACCAAAGTCACGCTGTCCTGAGTCGGCTGATATCACGGATTTATTTTTCTCTTTTAGGCGAGTCGTGAGACTTGCTAACTTTCTTGCCCCCGCAGAACCTCCACTGCCTGAAATAGAGCCAGATGATCCATTTTTTCCCTTAAAGGATTGCCGTCACTAGAAAGAGAAGAGAACCCAAGTGTGGAGCGCCCTACCTAATCTCCAGGTCTAGAGCGAGTTCTGGGAGTCCGGCGCCTCTGTACACACCGACCCGTGTGCACACGGGAGAGGAAGCTGGTGGAGTTGGGTGCGGGCTCTGCAGGCTCGGCGGTCTCCTTGTACAGACGAGAGAAGCCAGGCAGCTGTGGAAGGTTCCCTGGGCCTCAGCGGACCCTGGGATTCTTGCTAGTCTAGTGCTTGGTCGCAAGCAGACGCGTTTTCTTCTCGTGCTGTTTCTCTCCGTCCACAGAATATCTGATCCGAGGCCCCGTTTCTCATGTTCTTGCCCCATATCCTGTCTTGCAGACAGGAAAGGCGGCGGGGGGGGGGGGGGGGGGGAGTAGAAAAAGAAATGAACAGAGCCGACGGGCCTTCTTCCCAGAGGAGTGGGATTTAATCCTGGCTTTCCAAAGTGTTGCTTTGTCCCATGGCAACGTGGGTATACACGACCCGCTGGACGGTCCAGCCTCTGAGCAGGTGAGCTCTGGGCCAGATTCCTCCAGGGGGAGGGAGGCCAGGGTGGGCTGCTGAGGTGGCAGCTGGCTCGTCGCCCCATCCCCGGGCTCGGTGCGGCGACCGGTTAGCAGGGAGCAGGGCCTTGGAGCCTTGGCCGCGCTTTCCAAAGGCAGGGAGAGGCCGGGGAGCGAAGGAGAGGCTGTCACTCCCACTCCACCAAGTGTATGTGACGGGGCAAACTCGCAGAAGGTACAAGTGTGTACTCGTGTCTCCAACATTGACTTTGTACGGGTTCGTGTTGAGGCTTTGGGGGGCGGGGGGGCAAGAGGAGAGAAACGATCATCTGAAGATGCGCTTCAGCTTGCCTTCTGTGGCTTGTGATTCTGGTTCACCCATTCTTTTTCTTTTTTTTTAAACTCAGAATCTTCTAGCAATAAGTGAAAAGTTCCCTTAGACTTTTTTTTCTTAAAAGAACATTGAAAACAGACAACCGGAGTGTGTTAAAATACACTCAGGCCCAGGTTATCCTGTCCCTCAGGGCCTCTCCTGTGTAACTTGGCCGAGTCGTGGTTCTTGATCTGCTTCCTTCAATATGGTCATCTCTTTGCAAGTGTGAATGTTCTTCCCTTCGACGAAGGTTGTCTTCCCGGTGTGCATGTGTGCGTGTGTGTGAGTGAGTGTGCATCCAGAAGCACCGGCTAGCTCACGAGGCCTCTCAGTGGATCTATTTCAGTTTTCATGCTAATCCGTTTAGAACCTTTTATTTCTCATTGGTGCAGAATCATGTGATTCTCTACAAATTATATAGGAGGGAGAAAGAATAAAACAAAATTGACTCTACGGAAATATGCTCAGCACGTTTAGATCACGTATACCAAGACGTTCCAGAATGTAGCTTTATCTCTTTAAAGACAACACGGCTTTCTGGGGCAAGTCAAGGCAAAATATTTCAGTAACTTAGCAACATAAACAGAATAGAGGTGATTTTGCAGGACATTTTTCTCTTGGATTGGATCATAAAGTACCACAGAGGAAACCGTGAAGGGAACCCTGAAACACATCAGTGCAGTTCCCGGGGGGTATCCTGCAGAAATATGTGCACGCTCCCCAAAAGTCCCTGACCAGGACTTGGAATGCAGTGCTCATTTTGTATGTGACCTGCAGGAAAGTGAAACATGCATATTTTATACGTTTCAAGTGCAAATTTAATTTTTTAAAAAGAGTTTTTATTAAAAAAAGATTTTTTTATTTATTCTTGAAAGATGGAGAGAGAGAGAGGCAGAGGGAGAAGCAGGCTCCATGCAGGGAGCTCGATTCAGGACTCGATCCCAGGACTCCAGGATCACGCCCTGGGCCAAAGGCAGGCGCTCAACCGCTGAGCCACCCAGGGATTCCCTGCAAATTTAATTTTGAATTTACGTGACACTACTCTAATTTGAGACTCTCTTCTTCAAGGCACTTTGCTCAGACCTTGACACACACAGCTTACTGAAAGTGGATTGATTTTAGTGCTTTATTTGTGGGGCTTTATCACAGTGGAAAAGCACGTACCTCGGAGTCAGATGAACAAGGTACCAATCAATCCCAGCTCTCCCATTTAGCAGCTGTTGAATTTTTGTATGTACTTTTTCTTTTCTTTTCTTTTTTCAAGATTTTATTATTTATTTGATAGAGCACAAGCAGGTAGAGGGAGAAGCAGGCTTCCCCGAGTGGAGAGCCCGATGTGGGGCTCGATCCCAGGACCCTGGGATCATGACCTGAGCCAAAGGCAGACACTTAACTGACTGAGCCACCCAGGGGCCCCTTTAGTAAGTTCTTTAAGTCACCTGTGCCCGCATTTTCTTGTGGGACCATGGACCTAATAACAGCACATCCCTCAGAGGGCTGTGGTGTGGTGAGTTTGCTAGTGGGTGAGATGTAGAGTGGTGCCTAGAATGGGGTGTGTTGGCCACCGTCACTAATGATCCTGCTAGTGGCTTCCCCTTTTAGGGAAGTGACTTCTTGCAAAGACACCAGCTGTACACAAGGACAGTTTCATGTCATTCATTGTTTCACGAATTGGACCAGGGTCAACTGCTTAGTTGTGTTTACATAAATCCTGACAAATGCTTTTAAAATCCTGGTGTTTTGTCTCCTTTCGTGGAAGATGACAGGACATGTGAAGAGACACCAGGAGTCCTCTGACATCTCTATGTAAACCGGTTTTCTTGTGTATCTGCCAGTTTCTAAAATGTCCTACATGAAAGACTTCCACTACTCTGTTTTAGGCACATAGCTACAGTTCAGTTCATTTCACCAACTGGAAGGTTCCCTAACAGTCAGACTAAAATCTCTCATATTATTAATGTCTCTTTACTGTTTTTTTTTTAAGATTTTATTTATTTATTCATGAGAGACACACACAGAGAGAGAGAGAGAGGCAGAGACACAGGCAGAGGGAGAGCAGGCTCCATGTAGGGAGCCCAATGCAGGACTCGATCCGGGGTCTCCAGGATCACGCCCTGGGCTGAAGGCGGCGCTAAACCACTGAGCCACCCGGGCTGCCCCCTCTTTTTGTTTAGATAAGAAATATTCAGGCTTTGCTGTATCTGATCACCTGGCAGGCCGGACCTTCAGCTAACTGGCCAGTTTTATCATCATTTTACCTCCCTCGTGATGATGCAAACATCCAACCCCTGTCTTTCCTCTGTTATTCAACCATTAAATCATGATTTCGTGATTTTTTTTCCAAATACTCAATTCAATTATGTCCAGGATCTAAGGAGGGGTGATCAGTTATTGGGAACAACATAATGTGATGGCTGAGTGCCGTCACCCACGGTGGCCACTGTTGCTCAGCCTGTTTCCTCATCTGTGAAGTAGGTGTGAGTATAGGGCCCTCCTAGTAGGGTTTTCTGCAAGAGTAAAATCACTCCCTGAAAGACTCTAGCACAGTACATGGGCAAGGCACGTGCCGTAATACTTCTGCAGTCATTGGGATTGATGCCATGCCCAGGGAGTGTAGACACTCGTGATATATGGATGTTACCCCAAACTCCCTGACTCTGACTTTGAATGCAGCTCAGTCTGTGTGTGGCCCTTAGGGAAGTGAAATGTGTAATACTTTATAAAGTTCAAGTGTGAACTCAGGTTTGAAGTCATAGAACATTATTGGCTCTCGGCTACTGCTAAGAGAATTTCTATCTATGTACTCTGTCCCATTTTCCCCTGAGGAAACCAAGGAGCTCGAATTACTTTCTAGAGTCATCTAAATCCCATTCCTGTTCTTTTGCCGCACTGTTAATTATAGAGAGACACCCACACCTATGTCAGGTTTGGTTTTTCCCTACCTCTTAAGATGTTATCAGCTTTGTATTAAAAATTAAAAAAAAAAAAGCAACCGTGCTATTTACTCTGTCCTTCGTCAAGCAGTGATAACAATCATAACATTTTCCTTTAGGGCTTTGCGTACTGACAGGGGTGTATGGCCCCCACGAGGAGTAAGTTGTAGGCAAATTATAATTAATATGGTGTTTATATCTCTTTCCCCTTAGAATGGAAATAATAATTCCTTCAACTGAGTGAAAATGAGCATGGGGGATGTGTAGGGCTTGTTCTGGTAGCATGTTAGGCGGTGGCCGGGGGATCCTCAGAGGCCCTCTTCTTCACTATTTATGGTTCCCTGGTAGTCCGCCGCATTATGTTATTCCCTCAGAGCTGTGGCTCAGTCTAAGGAAATCACTATTAACCCCAAGAGAAAACAAAGAGGCTGGGCCCCCACCCTTCTTGCTTGCTCTGACTCATGCTGAAAATGTGTCGGAATCTCTGGGTTAACAATGAGTCCTCGTCTAGATCCATGAAGAACTTGTGGAGAACCATTTGTTCACCGGGACATCCCATTTTTGACTCACCGCCCCCCCCCCCGCCCACAGCTGATCGATTCCCTCATGACTCTTTTTACTCTGGCTCTGTTTGCATTCTAGCTGTCTCCAGGTTAGAACTGAAAATATGAAGATGTCATCAAAACCGAGCACTGGCTTACAGTTGGTTCCCTTGTTGGGTTTGTGTATACGAACTAGAAACAGAAAGTGTGAGTAGTGACGTCATGTTATTTCCCTTTTAGTGAAAGGCCACTAAAAGTTTTTTCGGAGTGGTGTTTGAGGCTAATGGATTAAAAATAAATAAATAAAAACCTAATTCTTTTAGGGACGCCTGGGTGGCTTAGTCGGTTAAGCATCTGACTCTTGGTTTCATCTCAGGTCGTGATCTCATCTGTCATGAGGTCGGCCCGTGTGGGGCTCCACGATCGGCACAAAGTCTGCTTGAGATTCTTTCCTCTGCCCCTCCGCCACTTGCAGGCGTGCTCTCTCTCTCTCTCTAAAAATGAATAAATCTTAAAAAAAAAAACCCTCAAAACTCTTATTATTTTTTTTAAGATTTTATTTATTCATGAGAGACATAGAGGGAGAGAGAGGCAGAGACAGACAGAAGCAGGCTCCATGCAAGGAGGCCGATGTGGGACTCGATCCCAGGTCTCCAGGATCACACCCTGGGCTGAAAGCAGCGCTAAACTGCTGAGCCACCGGGGCTGCCCAAAACTCTAATTATTTTAAACATCATCTTGTCTGTTCCCCAAACACCTGATGCTTTTACCTAGTGTTACTAAAGGATATATAATATTTAGGGATGCATTTTTTTATTTTATAAACCACTACTACAAATGGACCCATTCATTGAAGTCAAAAGAAATTACAATTAGCGGATTAACCGGCAAAATCAGTATTTTTTCTTAAGGTAGATGAAGAATAATGGCTAACTTATCATTCTAATTACTTAATAAAGACTTCTCTCCGTGGAAGGGTATTGCAGCAAAACATTTTCATCCAGAATGTGAACCTTAACGATTGTAAGGTATTTTAGAAATCCGTTTTACGCATCTTTAGTGAAGGTTCTTGTTGAAAGAGTCACATGAATGGAAAATCAGTATAGAAAAACAACTCAGGAAGATCTCGCACAACACTAGTAAAATCATTTTGTCACTGTCTTAAAACTTTTACAGAATACTTGTAAATAAATAGAAGGTCGGGGGTATGTAGGCAGCCGAAACCCTCAACTGGCTGCTAGAGCAGGGTCAAGGGGTTCCAGTCTTCGTTCCTCTAAACGGAGGAGCAAATTGACACAAAGGCAAAGCTATAAGAAACAAATGTTTTAAAGTAAATTCCACCAACCAGAGGCACCACCTATGACCATTTGGGCTTCCTTAGTCTTTGTATTGCCTCAACTTCTTCAGCACCTGGAGCCATGTTCATTTGGGTCTTAGCCCTTCTTCCAGAGGTCATCTTATCAACTGAGTTATAAACACGACAGAAGCTCTTGTCTTAGGGCTTTTGTAATAGAAACATTATCTTGAATTTCAGAGTATGCTCACTAGGGAGAGGACATAGCACAACAATGACACAAACAAAAAAGAAACCCAGTGTATTTTAGAACAAATTTGTCAGTCTGATTTTCCCCCAATTTGGTCACACTCACATCACAGCTGATGCATAACTATGTCCCTCCTGAGTCCTGGGAACACGTCGTCTTGCACCTGGTAACAACAGGTTACCTGAAGCTCCGGTTTCTCCGACACGGACACTTCAGGAGGCTGAGCCAGCCACAGCGGTGAGGACGATGCTTTGGGGCCATCACGAGTTCACCACAGCTGCCTTCCCTGGCAAGCTCCAGGCTACACGATGTACTCTGGAATTGGATTGCCTGATTTTTTTTTTCAGTTGGTTTGTAAATAGGATTGCACAAAAATCCATGCAAATCAACTCTCCAAATCAGAATTTGCTCAGCTGAAAAGACCATTAAATTAGATGGGCTGGCTTTCAGTTGATGGGGGTGCAATAATATAACTCTGCATAACAGTCCTATAAAAGGACAAACAAGCACATTACATGATCATTTCCATTAAACTGGAAATGTCCAGGCCTGTTTACCTCGATTAATTGTCCTTGTCCACTTTCCCAGCCTAGCAGTTATCCATTAGTAATTAGTTATGAATGGGGCACTTGATATTAAAACATCTCATTTAAGGTACCGTTGCTGTTTATTATGACATTCTATTAGCATTTTTTTTTATCAGCTTGAAATGTATTAAAATCCAAACTCTACAGGAGGTGTATTAGTTTTTCACGTGGCATACCTAACTGAAATTCTGAATTGAAATACGATTCTCATTCCCATAAGGGGCACTCCAAGACAGTTTTGTCACCAAGACTCTGGGATCCCAGTAAAAGCTGGTTACATTGGTTAGAGAGAGTCCCGATAACCACTGTGCGTTTTCATTTTTATGATTACAATTTTCAGGATATTGTGTGGACTGTGCTCAGGAACACAGTGTCAACACTAAATCTTATTTATTTTGAAAAGAGAGAGGATGTACATGGGCGTGTGAGTCGGGAGGGGATGGGCAGAGGGAGAGAAACCCTCAAGCAGACTCCGCGCTGAGCAGGGAGCCCAACGTGGAGCTCAGTCCCAGGACCTGGAGATCATGACCTGAGCAGAAATCCAGAGTGAGATGCTCAACTGACTGAGCCACCCAGGTGCCCCATAAGTCTCATTTTCATTTCTGTCATCTAGAATTCCTATTTTCACACGGACCCCTCCACACGTATACACCAGCCAGAAACAACCAAGTAGACACACACATACACACCGCTACCTTCATCTATTTCGTTTGTAAGAAACACAGCTCATCTGAATGTGACCTACTTAATACTTGATCCCTGCTTCTTCCAGCAGTCTTCCCTGCAAAGAAAATTTCTTTTCCTTTGAATTTCATTTGTAGGATACACAGCACATTCGCCCCTGAGGGAGTTCTTGGTGTATATGCGGTCCCTCCTTTACTGGAATATCATGTTCATAGAGCTCTGAACACCCCTTTATTTATTTGCACCTTTGTAGTGCCTGCCACCCTATCATTGGTGTCCTGTAGGCTGTCAACAGGGAGAGAATGAGGGAAATTAGCTAGCCACCAAGTATTTGAACCTTCTCTGCCTTAGTGTTTGAAAAGTGAGTTCACTACCACTTATGGGACATAAAAGAACAAAAACTGTACAGAAATCCATGGGACTACCAATATGTCAGTACAATTGAACAAACACCTATGTAGTGAGGAGTTGATGAACCATTCCATGTCTTGATGAGCTCAACTACAGATGATTATTTAGACAAAAATTCCAAAAAGGATATTTAGATCAGATCTTCACCCTTTATAAATGCAGGTAAAAATGAGCACTTTACTATTCTGCACCAGACATAGTGTTTTTTAAAAGACACGCCAGTGTGCCTAGCATGGGACCTCAGGCCCATGGAAATTCTTTGATCATTGTAGGATAAAATTTCAAGGTAAAAGCTCGTATTAAGTCTGTGAAATTGTCTTCCTGGGTACTTAAAATTGGAAATAAATATTTTGCACAAAATAGGTCGTACAGTTCTATTGCTGAATTTTCCGATCCTGCTCTTGCCATTTATATAGACAGTGAAAACCCCTCCTCTGCGTTTTCCTCTGCAGCAGTGAACAGTGTGTGTGTGTTGTAGGCCGTCTCACACGCCCTACCATACAATCCCTGCTCTAACGTCTAGATTGATTATGCATGACTCTGATGTAATGAGATGACAAAAACATTGACTTCTGAGTGGAACTAACCCAGTGTTCAGACTAAAAGACAAAGGCCTACCAGAGAGCTGGAAAGCAGGCAAGAGCAGGAGTATCAGGTCCCTCCATGAACGTCCCGGGAGGCCCAGAGAGACTCTCTGGTGCTGGAGTTGGTTAAATGCTCATAAAAAAGAGGCCTGGGAGAGGTACTTTTCTGGATGTAGCCTTGACTTTTCTTTTAAACTGAGGTAGCAATAGACAGCTGGACATTGTCCCCTGGGCTGGGACTGGAGAGTAGGCTCTGACGCCATTGGGCTTTGTTTTGTTTGGCTAGCAAAGCTTCACACAATTGTAATGTTTCACCAGCTAAACGCTATCCTAGTAAGCCAATGACATTGTGGGTGTGGAGGGGGTGGAGGAGGGAGGCACTTAGCTGGCTCTCTTGGGGTAAAGTACACAGTGGGGCCTGGCTTCCCGCTCTGAGCAGAGGAATTGCCTAGAGTCAGGCTGCATGTGTCCTTCAGGGCTTCCTAGAAGCTTTGGGGTGTTCACCCCTTCCCCCTTTGTGATATGCCCCAGGTCCCAAGCCTTCTGTTGCTTGTGGGCCTGTGCAGAGGGGCAGGTAAGGGGACAGGGTGACGGCGGTGGTGGGCCGAGGACGTGGGGACCCTGCCCTCCGCACCCCCTGTACCTTCCCTCATGCCCACGGTGCTGCAAAAGGGTTTCTCTTTGCAGCCTTGCCCGTAGGTACCCCACCATCTCCAGAGGTACCACAGACACTTAAAAAGTGCTCTTTTACCGTATTTTCCTTAATCCTTAGACTACATGCTGAACGTACCACTCCAGGTGATCCCTACGTAGACCAAGAGCGTTTATAAACCTGCCCCTTCTTTTTCGGATCCCAGCACCCCGAGGAGAATGGTTTTACACGCGATCACGTGTACTTTCCACGCCTAGGAAGTGTTTCGATGCGCTTCGGGGACCAGTGTGCAGGGATGAGAGTGAGGAGAGCCTGGATGCTGCGACGGGTCCACGGCGGGGGCTCCGTTCAGGGCACAGGCCCGGGCTGCCCGGGGAACAGTCTAGGTTTCTGGGTCCCAGACGATCTGCTCCACCACCGTTGCCTCCTCCACAGAGAAATAGGGCGAGGGAGGGGAAGAGGGGGGCTCGGGAGCGCCGCTGCTTTGTGCAGCCCCCGTGGGGGTGGCGCGGGCCCCAGACTCCCGCCTGCCCCAGGTCTGCCCGCCCCCAGGTAGCAGGCAGGAGCTGATGTCCAGTTCGGGTTCCAGAAGAGGAGAAGAGCAAGTAAGTTCACGGCCCAGGGGTTCTGGCCCCTGCCCTGCCCTGAGCAGCTCACAGGCCTGGCGGCGGCCCGGGGCTGACTGGGTGCGGGCCACGCTGGCGGGAGGGCTGGGCTGAGCACCTGCGGGAGGAGAGGGAGCGGGGCGGGGGGGGGGGGACCCCAGCGTGGCTCCGGACAGGCGGCAGGAGCTCGAGCAGGGCTTTTTAGGTGCCGAAAATTATGTGAGAAATAAACCGAAAATGTTAGAGGAGTCCGCGTTTTCCTTTATCCCCCCATCCCCCAAGCCCCGTTCTTTCCTTTGTTCTTCCTTTTAGGGCCAAAATTAGGTAACGAGTGAGATGGGCATTAAATCCTGTGTGCGTGCCCCTGGGGGGCTCAGCGGTTGAGCGTCTGCCTTCGGCTCAGAGCGTGACCCCTGGGTCCCGGGTTCGAGTCCCGCATCGGGCTTCCCGCAGGAAGCCTGCTTCTCCCTCGGCCTCTGTCTCTGCCTCTCTTCCGTGTCTGTCATGAATAAATAGATAAAATCTCTAAGAAAAAAACAAAACAAACACCAGTCACCGCAGCGTGGATGCGGTAGGGACAGATGCAGGACCTCCAGCCTGCTGAGCTACAGTCCGGCGCAAGCCCATGATGCTGCCCGATTATCAGGAGGTCGGGGGAAGGCACATGCCCCCCAGAAGGAGCACATCCAAGAAGGAAAGCTCAGGCCTGGATTTTTTTATTTATTTATTTATTTATTTATTTATTTATTTATTTATTTATTTTTAAAGATTTTATTTATTCATGAGAGAGAGAGAGAGAGAGAGGCAGAGACACAGGCAGAGGGAGAAGCAAGCTCCATGCAGGGAGCCCGACATGAGACTCGATCCCGGGTCTCCAGGATCAGACCCTGGGCCGAAGGCAGCGCTAAACCACTGAGCCACCCGGGCTGCCCCAGGCCTGGATTTTAAATGCGTGGAAAGTGTTCCTGATGGGCGCGTTATGTCAAAGAGTGTCATGGGTCAAGTGTTTCCTCGTGGAAAGCAGCGACAAGTCAGTCTGATCAGAAAGCGCTCTGCAGTGTCTCTTGGCAGGCCCCTTGCAGGCGGGGCGTGGAAATGATTAACAGGGGAGTTAGCAGTTGTGGACTTTTGGTAGCACAGGAAACAGTATCTTTTGATGTGGGCCTGGGCCGCGTCCCTTAGATACTGGCAGTTACCAGCTTATCCACTAACCTGGACTAGGAGTGACCGTGGCTGCGTAGCTCCCGGGTGCCTGCTGGAGGCCGAGCGGAACTCGTTCCTAATTCGCAAGCTGTTGCCCTCTCTCCAGAAGGTGCTGTTAGGGTTTCTTTGTTTATCCTATAAGGGATTTTGAAGCTGCTTGTAGACTCACAAAACATGGGTACAGGAAAGGCTCCAAGATGATAGAAATGTTCAGTGGCTTTCAAACATTTTTCATGTGACCAAAGTAAGAAATGTGTTTTAAAATAATGACACGTACAGCGATTATTTATATAAAGTTTTGGGGGATAATTCCTGCCTTTTCAGCACCTCGTCAAGTAGAGGGATGGCCTTAGCCTCATGTGTCTATAGAAGATGCGTCGTCTCACGTGATTCCCTGAACCCGTCTTCTCCCTTTTGCACTCCTCACCCCCTCCCCACATTTCCTTCATAAGCATCTTTGTTTTCCTTTCATTTCCTTTGTCTCCTACCTATGACTTTGTAGCTTTTTGGAGACTTGCACAGGAACAGTTTATTTAAACTCAGCTGGTGGCACCAAGGCTAAAGAGATTCCTTAGACACAAAACCACCATGGGGGGAGGGGGGGAGGGGAGGGGGGAGCCAAGCAGTGCAGCATCCTCATATGGTTGCTTTCCAGAACCTCAAACAAGGATTTGTTTCATGAACAATGATTATCCAAGATTTCCATTTTCTTCTTTTCTTTTTTTTAAAAAATTTTATTTATTTATTCACGAGAGACAGAGAGAGAGAGGCAGAGACACAGACAGAGGGAGAAGCAGGCTCCATGCAGGGAGCCTGACGTGGGACTCGATCCCGGGTCCCCAGGATCTCGCCCTGGGCCGAAGGTGTTGCTAAACCGCTGAGCCCCTCGGACTGCCCCCAAGGTTTGCATTTTCATCCCTCTTCTAGACTTGTCAGTCCCTCGGTCTACGGATGCAACAGGCCACTCTTCCATCTCTGGAAGTCGCCTCTGTCTGAGACCTTTCCTTGGACCTCTGGTGGGGGTGGAGGCTCGGGGTGATCATAGTGTAATAGCTACCTTAGCACTAATAGCAAACACAACCAACCATAGCAAATTGCAACCAACTGGGTGGCTTGAAACAAATTTATTCGCTCATGGTTTTGGAGATCAGAAGCCCAAAACCAAGGTGTTGGCAGAGCCATGATCTCTCTGAAACCTGTAGGAGAGACTCCTCCCTCGCCTCTTCCTAAGCTTCTGGTGTTACCAGAAATCCTTGGTATTTCTTGCCTTGTGGATGAGTCACTCCAATCTGTGCGCCCATCGTCACACGGTATCTCCATTGTGTCTGTTCTGTGTCTTCGCATGGCCTTCTCTTCTCTGTATGTGTGTTCAGTCTTCTTTCTTCTCCTAAGGACACCAGTCGATGGCTTAGCAAACCCCACCCCCTAACCGCAATCCAGGATGACCTCATTTTAACTTGATTACATCTTCAAAGCACCGTTGCCAAATAAGGTCACAGTTACAGGTACCAGCCGGAGATTAGGACTTGAACATGTCTCACTGAACAGTTCAACTCGCAGCACATTTATACAATCCTCGTTGGGGACTTTGATTTTGGTGGTCTTTAACCAGGGAGTATCAACAGTGCCACAGGCAGATGAAGTGTAGGATGCCCAAGGTGAAGGGCTTCCTTTGGATTCCTTCACGACTCACTCCACGGAGTCCTCACCACTGTCCAGGACTGGAGCAGACGCCTGTGTCCGCCGTCTCAAGCCCTCTGTGGGATACTGCGTCCAGTGACCGCTTCATGAGAAAGACAACCAGTAATTCTTACAGGGGCAGGAAAACCTATCTCTGCAGCATAACCCAAGTGATAGTGTGAGGCACCAAGTATACCCTGAGCTTTCAGTTTCTTCTGGGCCAAGTGGAGACCTCTGGTGGGTTTCCTAGTGATAATTAAAAACTGAGGAAAGACCATTCTGTTCTTCCCGGGGGAAAAAAAATTGCGTCTCATTAACCAAAATTGTGTTTTGAAAATATGTGCACTAATATGCAACCAAATCAGTAACATTTAAATATATTGCGGAGTCTTTGGGGAAGTGAATTCTACTAGACGGGTCTGTGTATTATGTGCACGGGTCAAGGGGCAACGTGCTAGGAATGATTGTCCAGATTCAGGGAGTAGCCAGGTTTTCCGAATAGAAGAAATGAGAGATTATAATACACAAGTTGGCAAGATCAGGATCCTAAATCATAGACCACGGTTAAGTGGAACAGAGTTAGAGAACGTATTCATTACAAGGTCAAGGCAAAGCCAGCTGCCGAGGTGCAGGTGGAGGAGAGCTAGCTTGACCAATGCACCCGTGGAGAATAGTTGGTTTAGTTTACCGGAATGAAATAAAAACCCAAACTGTGATGTTGTAACAAATTACCACAAATGTCATGGCTTAAAAGAACACAGCACACATGTATCCTCGCACAGTTTCCGTGCTGTGTTCTTGGGAGACCCTCAAGGTTGGGTTCTCATCTGGAGCTCACTGTGCTCCAGCCTCGGCCCCGCTCTTCGCGGAATCCAGTTCCTTGAGGTCGTGGGCCTGAGGCCCATGCTCAGAGGTAGCCCTTCTCCACCACAGCCCTTCACGGTAGAGCTGCTGCCTTCTTCACAGCTGATGCATCTCCGGCCAGGAACGGCGCAGACGTGTGTTGAAAGCTTTCACCTGATTGAGTCAGGCCCACCCCAGGTCTCTCCCTTTGGGTCTGGGACCCCGGGGACGTCTGCAAAGGTCCCTTCACCTTTGCCATTTGGCCGATCACAAGAGTATTGTTATCCATCATGCATTTGGGTCAAGTTGCAGGAAGGGATAAGCAAGAGATACGCAACTGGACAAGCATGTGTTGATGCGAAGTGCTCCTTTCCAAAGCTGCACTTGGGAGGGGTGTTTGCAAACTGGGACGGGCTAAGGGTGGGGAAAAGTCACAGCAGCGAATAGAGATGGAGCAGGATGTTTTTGGTGGGGGGAACAGAGGGAGGATATAACAGGTGTCTTCGACATTAGTAGGGCAGTAACGAGGAAGCGCAATTTGACATACTGGTGTGTCCTGGCCTTAGATGGAGCCATTAGATGCCCTGAGGGGCTCCCCCAGCTGAGCCACTGGTCTGAACTCCAGAGAACAGCCTGTCCATAATCTTCAGCCATCAGATGTACCGTGGACCCTCAGTGTGGCATTCGGTGTCCCTTGGAACGGTCTGAAGGACACACACACTCAGATCCAAGCAAGGTATATCCTTGCCTGTTCCATTTCTCTAGACCCTCAAATGATCACGGAGTAACATACAGGACACCAGAAGCCTTCAAGAGTGGGCAACAGGCAGCCTGCCCTGAATACAAACACCCTCACGGGTATTCATATTTGCTCACACAGTGGACACAGACCAGATTGAAAAAACTGCCGAAGGCCACATTATGAATCATATCCCGCCCGAGGTCTGAGAGGTGACATGTAGTGGCTCCTTTTCCGCTGCATTCTTGCAAATCCTTTCAATGTTACAAAAACCCAAGTCCTCTGTATTCCCTACGTCTGCTGAATGCATGTTTTTGCACGGGTTTCTGTAGGGTGGCGTGGAAACCACAAGGGCTCCAGGGTCAGAGAGGCACCGGCTTTAAATCCCAGGTCTGCCCTCCACTCCTTGGCCCCTGGACAGCGTTCCGTCTTAGCTCATTTTATTTTCTATATGGTGGAGGGTGATTCTTCTCTATAAAGGAACAGAAGAGTACAGTGCATAGTTGGTGCTTCAGAAGTAATATTTCTTCTACTTTCGGGAAAAATTACATCTGAAGTAATGGGACAAGAATCCCTGAATGTTTAGAAATTTGATTTTAGCCATACGGCAAAGTCAGTGGTATGGACACCTGCTAAGTAAGATTTGCTGCGTATCAGGGCAGAGGAGAGAATTGACACTTCAGGTGTTTCCGTCTACTGGCACGATACTGGGTTCTTTATATCTCCTCTCTTTTAATTGTCACAAATAACTTTCTAGTCCAAAAATAGGGAAATAGGGGTTTATCGTGGCTCCAAGAGCACAGTGGGGATGCAGAATTCAAGCTCATGTGTATGTAGCTCCGTGTTTTGTCCGCTAGACATGCTGCCCTGATTGGACAACACTCATGATTTGTGGTGGAACATGACCCTGCCCCAGAAGCACATGACCCTCTTCTGCTCATACCTTCCTTTGTGTCTCGTCCATAGTTTAAAACCATTATTAACCATTAAACACTACTGTAATAGCCGCCGTTTGTCAGGTGCATATACCAGGCCCTGCGCTAAGTAATTCCGATGAATTATGTAAAGTTGAGGAAAGTGAATCTCGGAGAGACAGTAATTTGCTCAGGTCCACACAGCTGGTCAGTATAGAGTCAGGGGCTTCCAACCCAGAACACTTCTTTTTTCTTTTCTTTTCTTTTCCTTTTCCTTTTCTTTTCTTTTCTTTTCTTTTCTTTTTTCTTTTCTTTTTTTTTTTTTTTAAGATTTTATTTATTTATTCATGAGAGACACAGGGAGAGAGGCAGAGACACAGGCAGAGGGAGAAGCAGGCTCCCTGCAGGGACCCCAGTGTGGGACTTGATCCCAGGACTCTGGGATCACACCCTGAGCCAAAGGCAGATGCTCAACCACTGAGTCCCCCAGGCGCCCCCAACTCACCCCCGGGAACGCTCTTAGTGCCTTAAAACCATAATGACAGTTTGTAAGATTTACAAAAAAAAAAAGTCTGTGGTTGTCCAGAAAAGTGAGATGATTTTGCTCCCTTGAAGGAAAAAAGGGCGCTGGAAAGATGTATCGCTTGAGTATGGGAAAAAATGAAGCTGTGGCTTTGCTGTGAGCCAGTTCTTTCCTGGCAGCGCTTGGAATAAAACCATCGATCGCAGGGTGTTCTGCTTTAGCAGGAGCTGCACGGTGACTTTTTTCTCTCGTGCTTGAGGGTCCCCTCCTCCCCCGGGGCCCCCCGCCCTGCTGCTCGGGGTGCAGCACTGTGCTGCGGGTGGGCCGTGGGCCTTTGGCGACCCACAAGGGAATGGATTTCTTTTTCTTTCTTTCTTTCTTTCTTTCTTTCTTTCTTTCTTTCTTTCTTTCTTTCTTTCTTTCTTTCTTTCTTTTTTTTAATAATGGATTTCTTTTTTCCTTTTTGTTTCCCCTTCTAAGCCAGGAGTCCGGCAGGCCTGCGGGCTTGCATTCTTTGTCCACAATGCTATCCTAATATTTCTCTTTTCTTTGGGGCAGGAAACGGGAGAGAACGGGAGACCCTTTTTTTTTTTTTCACAGCCATTCAGGAAGTCATCCAGAGTTATAATGGCCCATTATCTAATGGTCAGAGTTTACTTAGGCTTTCACTACTTCCACTGCCCACTTGAAACAAGGAAAAATATTTTCCCCCGCCGCCGTGACTGTGCTATTCACAGCTGACCACAAATGCTCAGAGGCCACGCGTGTTCCCATCGAGAGCTCCGAGTCAGCAGAAGTGTGCTGCGGTGCCCGGCACGATTCAGGGGGACGCTCTCCTAGAGTCTTTTCAAGACATTTCTCCATTATTTGTCTATAAATCTGTGCCCTGAACATGCCCTTACAATCCCTTTAAATCAGACATTTCTTAGCCTTAACACCAGCAGTGGCATTTATTAAAAATGCATATTCTGGGGACATCCGGGTGGCTCAGTTGGATCAGCATCTGCCTTGGGCTCAGGTCAGGATCCTGGGGTCCGGGGATGGAGCCCCACAGGGGGCTCCCTGCTCGGCGGGGGGCTGCTTCTCCTGCTGCTTGTGCTCGCGAGCTCTCTCTCTCTCTCTCTCTCCCTGTCAAATAAATAAAATCTTTTAAAAAATGCATAGTCTTAGACTTTGCCTGGTGCCTACTGGGTGAAATTGTTGGAGCGTAGATCTCAGGAATGTTCATTCCAAGAGTGATTCTATGCGACCAAAACAGGAAGGCGCATTGCCTTACCATAGGTGGCTTGCACCAGAAGCGTGCATAACTTAAAAACTATGGCGAAATGGGTCCTATTAATGCCAAGGGGGAAAAAACAGACACCCCAGTGATTTTTATTAGGATCCAGAAAAAGACACACCAGGGATTTTTATTAGGATCCAGGACAAGATCACAGTCTGCTGGAGGGAACAGGATAGTGGCATTTCCTCACCTGCTCTTTGTGATGCTGCGATGAATTAGAAGCTTTCCTCGTGGGTTTATTAGCTCGTGAACACCCGTGTCCCCAGTTGAGTCCCCGCCGTGCTCCCAGCAGGATGTGGAAGAGCTGACCTTGACTCACAGCAGACAGGGGCTTGTGCAGGTGAGCGGGGAACATTCCAGTGCCCGGTGTGCAGCCACCTCCCTGCCTTGGCAGCTCCTCCCTCCCTGCGTCGCAGGCCCTAGAGGAAGCAACTGGAAGGAGTAGCTTCTCTTCTCAGATATATAATCAGATAGAGGAAAATTTATGGGGAAAAAAAAACAAGGAAAAGGTATATGTGCTGGAGCTGATTGGGGTGGGCTCTCGGGGAAGGTGGTAAATGGAAATCGTGATCCCCTTCCTTGATGCGATGTGGGAGAGGAAAAGGCCCCGTCTCTCCTGCACCCCGGGCACCCGCCTGCCCCCTCGTTGCTCTCCCTTCTGGATAGACAGCCCCCCGAAGCCGGAGGCTTCGCCAGAAACTTCGCCCCACAGCCTGCAGCTTCCCTGGTCACACTTGGGGTTGTTGAGATTACATAGGGGTAATTTCAGACACATTTTCAAGTGCACCACAGGCCTCTGCGCTTGCAAATTAAATGCCTGGCGCCTGATTCTGCTAAGGTAATAGTTCATTACGCTACAGATTACAGGGGTGCGCCTGGGGCACGTGGCCTTCACGGTCATCCGACTCCCCGGTGATTGCCAGGGGCATCATCCTCACCTGTCAGCCCTGATGAAAGCCTCTGTCATCCTGCTGATGGGGACCTGGCCGCATCCCGAGCCCCATTTCTTTAACGCTGACATAGTTTTCTTTTTGGAATGAAAGGCCTTTGCCAGTTGAGCCAGAATGTTGTGTGTCCCACCCCTGTCCCTTGGCCTGTGGAAACGTCATCGAGCTCTGGAATTCAGCAGCTTGCCTCGCCGTCTTCCCTTCCTCTGTTTTTCCTTCCTCTTCCACTCCCTCCGTTTTTGTTTTTGTTTTGTTTTGTTTTGTTTTCTGTCTCCATATATTTATTCACTTGTCTGTGTTTTAATGACATGACACAAAAACACCCCCTCTTGGGAAAATGCACTGGTTGCAGGAAGTTGGAAGTTAGAGAGTGAAAAGCAAGACCCGTGGATCCTACTAACCCCGTCAGGAGCTTGGGAGGTGTCCTTCCAGAATTTGTTCTCTGCAGTCTGTGTACAAGTTATGTGGACAAAGAAGCATAGTTTAGGTTTTGTCCATATTTTTATACAAATGGGTTCGTTTCCTGCATATTGTTTAGCCTTTTTTCTTTTTAACTTCATTCCACTTTGCTTGAGAGCTTTCCAGATTGCGGCAGGTATAGCACAGCCTCGTCTGTGGGGCCTGCCGCTGCCGGTGGACACTTCGATTGCTTTGGGTTTGTCCGCTGGTACGCTGGTCCTGCAGTGAATGTGTTTATACAAACCTCTCTTACCCACAAAGGAAGTGGTTTTCCAGAAGAGATCTGGAAGGGGAGGTGCCACGAATGGATTTTTCTTTCTTTCTTTATTTTAGAAAAGATTTTATTTATTTATTCATGAGATACTCAGAGAGAGAAAGAGGCAGAGACACAGGCAGAGGGAGAAGCAGGCTCCCTGCAGGGAGCCTGATGTGGGACTAGATCCTGGGACCCCAGGGTCACGCCCTGAGCCCAAGGCAGATGCTTAAACACTGAGCCACCCAGGCATCCCCGAATGGATTTTTCAATAACCTTTTTTTTCCACTTACACACATAAGTCATAATACACATCCAAGGCCCAGATCATCAAGCTTGTATTTTCTTGCATCATCTGCCCTTCCATTTCTGAAATATTTTAAAGCTGGTTATGTCACAGCGAGGAAATCATGTCATTTCACCACTCTGTACTTCACTCTGGATCTCTGAAAACTCGGATTTTTCTTGGGTAATCAAAGATCATCATCGTACCTAAAAACTTACCCACCAGTCTTTTAGGTCATCCAGCGACCTCATTGGCACTTCTTCGGTCATCTCCAAAATGTCTTTGTACTGGGAGATTGTTGGAAGCACGATCCCAGAACTGGACCTACACCCACCGTCCATTATCATGTCTAATCCTCGAGCTGGATCAGCCCCTTTCCTCGGTGTGTGGGTGACTGTGGGAACCGGTGTTCTTTGCATCTGTGCTGGGAAAAACCCCACCCACTGCTCTTGCCTCTCGTGCCCTCCTCCAACTTGCTCGGCTGTCTTCTCCACTTCCTGTCAGTGCAAGCTGCTCAAGGCATTGAAGAGAGAAACTCAGCCTTTTAGGCTGACTTCTTCCTAGGTCATGCTCTCTCCTTCATATTGCATCCAGGGTTACGTATTTTTAGTTTGACGGTAATGTCTGTTTCTTAAGAAAAGACCTCAGGTGATCATCAGGTGCACGCCCTTGTTTGCTGACAGAAAAACTGGCAGTACAAAGGGGTGAGGTGACAGGCTGAGGATGCGCAGCGGGAGGCCCAGTCCCCAGCCCGTGCTCCGTGCTCCGTCTGCTGCCCCATGAGGAATGCTTTCTTCATTGCGCTGTTCCAGCTTCCCAGGAAATGGCCATACAATTTAGGATTCAGATACAGCGACTAATTTCTCTAGAAGAAAAAACATAACCTAGAGACATTTAAAAGAGTGGAAAACATACGATTTACTAAAACCACCAATCTTGCAAGTTGAAAGATTCACCAAATTTTTTAAAAGTGTACACGTTAAGCCCTATAATTAAGTCAAACCTGAACTCAGACATATGGCCGGAGATACCAAGTCATGTGTGTTGAGGGAGTAATATGTTACTATTCAGATTTTTAAAATACCATATGTGTTTGTTTTTTCTACCTTTCTTTTAAAGACCGTCGTCTTGGCCTTAAAGGCACCTGATGATCACCTGAGGTCTTTTCATGAATGAGGCCAGTAAAAGGTAAAATGTTATCTACAGGAAGCAATGGCTCTTCTTTGTAGAAGATTTCTCATTTTAACTCTGAAGAACCCAAAGTGCCTTCTTCTTTGCAAGGACCTAACTTATAGTCGTGTATTTTATGAGACAAACTATGCTTTTATAAATGGGCTTTTTTGTCATGTGGATTTTGTTTTATCGGATATGTGATATTTGTGCAGGTGTCAGGTGCTTGACACTTCTCCTTTGTCCATGATCTCATTTGACCTTCTCAGCAACACGGCTAGAGAGGCACCATCCCTATCGCCCGAGATCACCAGGTTGCTAAGTGATGGAGCCAATATTTTAACCCCAAAGTCGAATTTATTTTTTTTATTTTTAAAGATTTTATTTATTTATTCATGAGAGACACAGAGAGAGAGTGAGAGAGGCAGAGACACAGGCAGAGGGAGAAGCAGGCTCCATGCAGGGAGCCCAATTCAGGACTCGATCCCGGGACTCCAGGATCATGCCCCGGGCTGAAGGCAGGCGCTAAACCCGCTGAGCCACTCGGGGATCCCTACCAAAGTCAAATTTAAAGATTAGTGTTCTTTCCACAGTATGATGCTTTAAAGGAGGGTGCTCTGAACTTTGCAAAAATGGGTCCCTCGATTTCAAGGGATCAGCAATATCTAGAAAAGAGCTACGATAATAGAAAATCGTAAATGAGTCTCTTACCTATAACTATAGGGTAAAACGTGATGAAAGCTGCCGTCTTGAAAGATTCTGGTGATGGAGGTTCCTAATGCAGAGAGGTATGTGGGTTGAAAAAGTAGTACCAGGTCGGGAAAAAGACACGATGACTCACCTGGCGAGAGCACAGGGCCAGCCAGCTGTCATCCCCTCCAGCCTCTCTCTAACACACACACCCCTCTGTCACCTGCCAGAGAGCCAGTGAGGGGAAAGATTCAAGAAACGCCAGAGCTGTCCGTCGAAAAAGCCAGTGGTGCTGCGTTCCAAGATCTGCCCTGCCAAGTGGCGAGCGAGGGTCCCTGGGTAGTACTTGAACTCATCATCCTTCCGAAGAGCTGCTTGCTGGTGGCGAGATCCAAGCCTAAGCAGCAGAAGTGTGGCAAAACAATGCGCACCGGAACGAAGCCTTCCTCAAAACTAAGTCCCCTCCTCGTGCCCGATAACTGATGTGCTGAGGACAGAATGGCCCGTGACACGATATTGTGGCTGAGGGTTTGAAAACTGGCCCTTGCGTCCCTTTGCGTTTGGCCGGACAGTTCAATTAGATGCTGAGCCCTGCAGATTTGTTTGAGGAGGACAGAAAATGCCCCAGAGGGTGAGATTAGGTGGCTCCCCATCAGGCCGAGTGTGCACCTTAATTACTGCAGTGAGATCTGCATCAGTAGGATTAGCTCCAGCCTCGTTTAGAGCCCTGCGGTGACCTGTGCCACATCCAGCGGGAAGTGTGCTCTCATCTCTTTGATATTCCACAGTGCAGAGCACCTGCAAATCCGTCCTCAGCCTCTACAGCCTACCACTCTTACGTTTTATCCGCCCACCTCCACCTCCACCACCACCACCACCGACAAATTCAGCAAATCAGACGATCCTGGTTTTCCGTCCCCAGTCCCCAGAACGGCCTTTTCTGCATGTATTATAGAAGAATTGGTTTTGAAGAAAGTGTTTGAATTTTATATCACTTGAAGCATCTTTAGGGAGTCAAGCTTTTATACCTTTTTCACCGGCTCAAAACATGCTGTGCTATCAGGTGTCACCTGGCACAGTGACGAGCACATGAATGTCATTTCTGTGTAGGGCTAATTACAGCTGCCTGGCCTGGCGTCAGCCACTGGGCAGGGCCAGCGAGGGGGTGGGGGTTGTGCAGCCGTGGCGATTTGCAGGTAGTGCTTGTGATTCCAAAGATGTTGCTAGAGATCTGTTCGTTTGGAGCCTGGATTAGACACTAGGGGTTTGGAGGCTTCTTTTACTAGCAGTTATATGATAACCAGAGTGTTGAGTTCCAGCCCCGAAACCTATATGGAAACCCATGTGGACAGAGTTGACTCCCAGTCGGTTACCTGTATGTGGCCTACCCTTCTCCCTTGCCCAGCGTTTTCACGGGGGCCTTTTAGTTTTAATCAAAAGAATCCAAACTAAAAAAAAAAAAAATCATGTAGCCTGTGTCCTAATTTCCTCAGCTGACCTCTAGGGAGAGAAGACGAAGTAGAGGGTCTAATGGGTCCCTTCCAACACACGTGTCCGTGAGCTACTCACGTGGGAATCAGGTCTGCGATGTCCCTGTGTCAGCTGTTGCTCCGGTACAACGGAGTTTGCCGCCTTCTCTTCTAGGTCTAGGTTTCATGTTGGCAATTAGAGAAATCCGATTTCTCTGCTCTGTAAATGGAATTGCTTTTGCGTTGGTGGTTGTTTTTGTCCTATTTACTCCCCTTGGGTTTGGAATCACCAGCCTGGGCCATTTGTAAACCAAAATTTGCTAACGTGCAGTTAGTAACAAATCACATAGGTGGCGGGATCCACATACTCTTCCCACTTCTTTTTTCCAGGTTTGGGTCCTAGTTGATAAGCAAAAGAAGAGCACTTCTCACCTGATTGTGAGGTGCCTTTCACTGTCTTGTCCTGTCCTTTTATGGCATTGCACAAGTTTCTATTCTGGAAACAGTGATTTCTACTCATCTGTGCACAATCAGTAGCGAAGGAGTAGTGTTTTGGGGTTCTTTTTTAAGATTTTATTTATTCATGAGAGACAGAGAGAGGCAGAGACACAGGCTGAGGGAGAAGCAGGCTCCATGCAGGGAGCCTGATGCAAGACTTGATCCTGGGACCCCGGGGTCACGGCCTTGGCCAAAGGCAGAGGCTCAGCCCCTGAGCTCCCCAGGCGCCCCAAGAAGTGGTCTGCAAACTGCATTTATACCCATTCCAATTTTGATGGAGACTTTCTGCTGGAGCCTGGGGTTTTGCGTGCTTAGGGGTTTTGTTTGTTCGCTTTTTGCTTGTTTTGTTTTAACCTATGAGAATTTTCTCAGCTTAGGGCCATGAAGACACTCGTGTCTGTTGTGTGAGCACCCGCTGCTCCGGGTTTTGCCCAGGCGGTGTGGCTAAGGGTCTCACATCTGGGTTCAGGGCGCCCGTGGCGGCCGCCTTGGGTTTCCCGGGTGCTGCTGAGTGTTCCTGGCACCCCAGGGAGTGGCTGAGGCACGAGAATGTGCAGCTGCCGATGGACACGGAGCAGGGGGCTCCACAAAACCCCACTCACACTGCCGATGGTGGCGAAGCGTACGTGGGGCAGGAAGTGCGCCCACCCGGAGCTAGTGACCCAGCCAGCGTGAGGCTTGCACGGCCGCGCGGAAAGGAGATTCTAGGGCGCTGCGCACAGGCCCGCGGCAGGTACCTTCTCCCCATCACCAAGGGAAAGTTTGTTTTCAAGAAGGGCCGTGGGATGGAGTGACTGACACCTGGCGAACATTTATTCATGTGGAAATGCATCTTTAAAGCGAGTTTCCGTGGACTGGCGAGGAGAAGATGAACTGGCCTGAGCAGCGTCCAGCTCCTAGGTCTCAGGAGAGCGAGCTCGTGGCCTGTCGGGGAGGCAGCTGCCTGGAGGTTCGGGGGGCCCTCCCTGAGCCCTACGGTGGGCCCTCTGCTCTTGTGAGGGGGTCGCCTCAGGAGGGCTGGTCATGAGGACGTTTCCAGGCACCCGGGTTTTGAGCAGCCAGAGACCAGGGCCTGGAGAAGCCTTAAGCAGGAGGCCGGTATGGAGGGCTTAGCTTTCTACTGAGAGTCCATGGGACATAGGGAAAGGAATGCAGCACAGGCCACTCCAGCAGTTCCCTTCGAACCTGGTCTTTCACACGGCTACGTCCCCAAGGCCGCGTGTCCGTGCCGTCACCTCAGACCTGGTGTGGAAGCAGCGGGTGACGAGGTGAATGCACAGTGCCGTGGGTGTGTTTCGGCCGTCGTAGCTGCTCTGGCATTACGTTTCCATGCGTGTTTATCCTACAGGCCCTAGACAGACCCTGCTCTTTGGTAGGTGAGGGAGATACCTTGGGATATTAGAAAGGCCCAGAAGACTTTGACGGAAGCATTTCAGACCATTCAAAACCAAGACTAGTGGTAATGCAAATTCATTGACTCTAACTTTATTTTTTTTCCAAAGATTTTATTTATTTATTCATGAGAGACAGAGAGAGAGGCAGAGACACAGGCAGAGGGAGAAGCAGGCTCCCCTGTGGGGAGCCCGATGTGGGACTCGATCCCGGGACCCTGGGATCACGCCCTGAGTTGAAGGCAGGTGCTCAACCGTTGAGCCGCCCGGGTGCTCCCATTGACTCTAAAAGCAAAAGAAACAGCATTATGGGGATGTCCAGACTTGGGATGCTGCTTTGTAGACTTTGGAAGACATGGGGCGGGGGCCTCCTCGCGAGCCATTGGTCTAGGCTCCTTCCTCAAGTGAAGACTCCAGTAATTTGGATTGCCCCTTTCCAGCTGAGATGCCTTGGCAAGTGTGAACGAAAAGATGGCCATGTCCTTGAGGACACGGACTTGGTCTTCTTACCCTCCCTGTCGTGGCGCCCAGGCCCGTGGCGTTGATGGCGTGGTCTCCTGAGACCATCTCCGTCCCCTTGGGTGCTCCCTGCCACTCACGGGTGCATACACTTGGGAAGTGTGGAGGGAATGCATCTGTGGCCTTGGAAACAGAATTATTTCCAGTCAAACAGGGAAATCAGGGGTGAATGCAGCTTGGCCCTGGAGCCTTAGCCATTCTCAATAGTGATTAGGGAGGCATTTCTGGACGATTTGGCTGAAAAGAGAAAATTGTATTTTAAAACGAAAGTTCTGTATTCTCTTTTACTTTTGATTTCCTCCGCCCTGTGGAAGAGCCTTCTTAGACGTCACCTTGTGAGAACTGAAAGTTTTGATTTTATTTATTTATTTATTGAACTGAATGTTTTATTTTTCGGTCCCTGGTGGCACTTGCGGAGCCAGCCCCAACTTTGAGAAAAGGGTGTCATTGAGGAGTTCCCCGAGCTGGCCCATCTTGCGCTCTGCTCCCCGGTCCCAGCTTCTGGGACCTGCCTTCTCCTCTCTGCCTGAGATCTCTGACACTCTAGTTGTCTCCACTGACACTAGGAGGGAGTCCCAGAGCCCTCGGGGTCCCCGGGGTCCCCGTCGATGCATCCTCCACACCTTGTCCCGCCTCCTCAGGGGCAGGGAGCTTCAGGTGGAATGAAGCCGAGCTGTCCAGGGTTGGCCTCGAGCTCCTGGAGACGCAGGGCGGAGGCCCGGGCGTCCTTCCCCACCTGCTCAGCCCAGGGTGCGTCCCAGCGCCAGTCTTATCTCTTGGCTCTCTTATCGCAGGCGTTTATTTCTCATAAAAGAGAAAAGCATGACTTGTCTCTGAAAGCCCTCAGAGGCTCCTGAGGCTCAGGCTCGCGGCCTCTCCTGAGGGGGCCGTACCCCACGGTCCTGCCCCCACTTCTTCATAATTCAGCTCTGCTCACTTACGTCCCCACCCGACTGACACACTCCAGCTTTGGGCCCCATAAACCCAGGATCCACCCTTCCAAGGACGTCTTATCTTTTTCGGTGGCTGTTTGTTCAGTTTTCCCTCCACCATGCAGAATTCAAAAGGTCAAATCACTTAACCTTTCTAGAACTCCATTTCCTTTTCCCTGAAGTAGGGAAATCAGGAGATAGTTGGAGGATTGAATGAGGAGAGCAGCCCCAGGACACCCCCTGATGGGGTTAGTGGCCACCACCACCACCACCATCATCACATCATCACCACCATCATCATCATCATCATCATCATCACCACATCATCATCACCATCATTATCATCATCCCCATCCCCATCCCCATCACCATCATCATCAGTGTCCTCTGGGTTGCAAGCAGGCGTGCCACGGAGGAGTCACTTCACTGAGCCGTTTTCATGGTGCTGTGGTAGGTGCTGGTCGCCTGGCAGAGACAGCCCTGCTTCACAGGCCTGTGGCCCCGCCCTGGGCAGCCGTGGGACGTCAGGCCAGCTTAGGCCCAGCGCCTCAGTTTCCGGACTTGTGCAACGAGAGATTGAACACCTGCTATCAAAGGATCACATACAGAGACACACAGACACACATGCCCAGACACACAGACACTCAGACTCGCACGAACATGTGCACACGCAGACGTAAGCACACTCACACACGTACACGGGTACCCACATACACCGTACACACAGGGAGACCCACAGAAACACACGAAGGTGGTGTCATAGTTACTAGTCACGGGCTAGTAAGTGAAACTCATTTCTCTCCACTCTTTTACGGAAGGAAACGTGGACTCTCGGTGTGAGGCGAGGAAAGTACAAAAATGAATCCCAGGACCCGCCGAAGCCTCTTCTCTGTGATACTTTCTCCCGCTCACACTGATGCACGTACTCAAATGTTTTTCAGTGGTTTTTGTTGTTGTTGCTGTTGTTGTTTCAGACTGAGTCTTCCCTGATCTGGTAGCAAGAAACGATTATGACGGTGCAGCTTGCCCCCAAAGGACTGAGGATAGGGCCGCGGGGGCTCGGCCGTGACCCCGGGGTCCCGGGATCGAGTCCCGCGGCGGGCTCCCTTCTCCCTCTGCCTGTGTCTCTGCCTCTCTCCCTCTCTGTGTGTCTCATGAATAAATAAAACCTTAAAAAATATAATAAATCCGGCAGATGGTAGCATACGGCGTCAGCTCTTAGGACCAAGCCACCAGTGCCTACCCCGGGGTGATTAATTCAAACTCCGCAAATAATACTTTTTAGAAGCCCTCCGGTGCCTTAGTGTGACTTACTGAAGATCTGACCCCCTTAAACAATCAACAGGTCTTTTTTCCCCCCTTTAATTTTCTCGTTTGTAAATGGAAGCTCCCCACCTTGTGGCTTCTAGGTTTGGCACCCCTTGATTCTAGTTCATAGCAGTGCTGGCTCTGCCAGCCGGAATTCAACTTAGGACAACTTTCTAGAAAAGCGAAGGGGGATTTGTCTCCCCGCCACTTATGAGAGGGTGAATCTGTACATTAGTTTCTTCTTACTGATGCCAATTGTCTGATTATTGTGCGAGCTCTGTTTCTTTGGACCACATTGGACCAAAAAGATGTGTTGGCTTCTCGCGAGTTATCGTCGGTGGTGGCCAGTTACTCAAGGACTGGTTCGCTCATCCACTTGTTTATTTCCCCAGTAGCTGTCAGGTGTGTGTAGAGTGTGTACAGGTCGTTGGGCACACAGGGGTGTGAAGACCCGAAGCACACTCTGCCCCCCTTCTCATTTCACCCCGTTGGCACAGTCCTATCAGGGCACATCCAGTCGTTAGTGGAGTCAGGACACCTCTTGGGACCAAGCCAAGCCCTCTTCTCAGCTCCCGTGTTTGCTGTTGATCTGAACGTCCCCTTTTGGGTTTCACTTTCCTCATATGTGAAATTTAAATACTAATAGATGCTGTCGGCTGGGTCCTTAACCTTTTCTGCGACAGAGGAGTCCTCTTCAGCTCGGCGGCCGGGCCTCTCCAGGTTTCTCTCGTCTGGCCCTTCTGCTCTGTGCTTCTGCACACAAGACTCCCAGAGGCACGGATGGTATTTTGTAGCCACGTGCCCTGTCCAGACAGGTGCTCACCTCCGCATCCTCAGGAGGATGACTTATTCAGGACCCCAAAGATCTTCAAAACTCCAAATCACCTTCCTTGCCTACGCCCAGGACATTGGAGCTGTTTGGCCTGGGAAATCTTAAAGCTGAATGTTACAAACCCAAACTTCATACTATCATTAAAAAAAAAAAAAAAAGAACTGCTAAGATTGCACAAAAACCTACTTCATTCTTTTTCCCAGTGAAGCTCTTGTCCCTTTGTCTAAAGGATGTGTCCCCTTTGCCCTCCTGGTTAAATTCCAGGATCAAGACTTCGTTCTGTCTTCATCATCTCTTCAGATGTCTTCCAGGGCAACCCTCTGTCTTGGTTTGGGGGAGGACCAAAGCCTATACGCGTGTAGCTTGCGTGTCACAATGGTTTGGAAATCAGCTTCTTCGGAAGGTCAGGAGGGTCTCTCAGTATCCTCAGGACACTGTTTCCTTTTCTGCAGATGCACGCTTGTATTGGCTCTGTTAACCGTGCTCATAGCTTCCCTGGCTCAGGACTGCCATGTGGCGTTAGGCTAAGACAGATGTGGACAAGCTGACGAGACGTGTTCAGTTCTTTGGGGTCCAGCCTTCCGAGCATCTTGATAATTACCATCATTCCTCCTGCAATTAGAAGCCCTTTGTCTTTCTGCTACTTTGCACAAAACTCACTTTGCAAATTCTTGACAGAATGCAGACTTTAAACTTTTAGTTGAGATGATTTTTCCATTTTTGTTGACCAAAGTACTTGGTAACACTTGCGAATCCTATAAAACATACCCACGAGGACTGAAATTTGTTTCAGAGTTCACTCTGAAGCACCAGTTGACTAAAGTCTGAACACACGTCGTGGACATAAGGTATCTTTGCAATTCATGCTTACTAAAATTTTCTGCTCCTGCATAAAAATTGTGTCAAGCAATGGAATTAGATGGCAGAGATCACCTGTTACTTAAAAACAACAAATCTTGTGTGTGGCTATTTTATGAGACGACGAAGCATCATGATCTCAGGGGCCGGGACACCAAACTGGTTTTCTCCACCCTGACATCAGTCTCTGCTCTGATGGGTGTTCAGGACAAGCGGCTCCTGATTAAACTTTCACTTTGACATTCGTAAAGTAGAAATGTAGGGGTTCCCTTGGAAAAAAAAGAATGTGTCCTCCCCCTCACACTGGCAATGGAGCCTGCACCACATAATGGTCCGTCAGCTCCAGCGTGGCGGGGCAGGACACTGGGGCGGCAGCGTTCCCTGATTGCTCCCTTCCCGAAGTTACTGAAGGTACTGCCTACATCAGATATTAATAAAGGCTGCCATGGACGAGGCTCCTGCGATGGGTCTCACGGGATGGAATGACTATAATGGAAATTCGTTATCCCAGCTCCTCACCTGCTATTAGCTTCTCTAGACCGATAAGGGAGCTTGTGACTTACCCAAGGCCCTGCAGCCTGTGCTCTCTGCAGCCTGAATTACTGGTTCTGGAACTTGAGCACACGAAGAAAGTTCTGGGGATGTTTTTCCAAATGCAGATTTCTGTGCCCCACTCTCATGGGCATAATCAGAGTCTCGGAATGAAGCCCAAGAATCAGGATTTTTCACCAGCCCTCCAGGGAATCTGAAGCCACTTGCATGGCCACTTTCCCAGGGTCTTCCCACCCAGGATGCAGAGCTCCAGCCTCCTTGCTCCTTGCCTGTTCTCGGAGCCACACGGGAAGAGGAGACCACACCACTACTTGTGGGGATGGCTTCAGCCGACGAAGCCACCCCCTCAAACACTTACCCAGTATTGTTTTCCGAAAACAACAAAAACGACTAACCTAAATATCCATCAGAGCAAATAGAGAAGTGGGTCACCCCACATTCACCCAGAGGGGATTTACTGTAAAATTCATGAAACGGAAGCCACCTTCCGAGGCCCTGGGTGGTCCAAGCAGTGCGCTGGCAAGAGTCTTATATTTTGTGAAATTTCCATAAGGAAAACATTTTGTCAAATTTTTGTGATTTCCAGGATTCACTCTCGCTTTGTACCTGATTTTGTATGTGTTAGCCTCAGGACCCACAAGCCATGTGACCGCCTTCGCCGTCCCTCGGGGGCACCGCATAGCAGTTAGCAGGTGGAGGTTGATGGCAGTGGCCCCAGTGAGCCATGTCCAAGATGGATTCTGTACTTTGCCCAAGGACACATCTCCACAGGACACTTCTATTTGTGAAAAAAATACGTATTCGAGTACACCTAAGTATCTCTGAAAATTATATACTTTTTGCCCCATACCCTTCTGTACTCTTTATCTCCCCGAACTCTTTGTTTGTTGATTGAAGAGGGGAGCACGCCTTCTCACCTCCTGTGAGCGCCCTGGCTTGACAATGCAAATTTAAAGGCCTAAAAACATGCACATCCTTCCAGTAACCAGGGAGGGATGGGTTAAGGACATAATAGCTAAGTATGTAACTGTAGATGATGCAATACTCTCAGCCAGTAAAAAATATCGTGTAGATAAATAGTAAAATGAAAGCTTTTGTAATATAGTAAATGAGAAAAGGCAAGTGTCAACGAGTATACATAGTAAAATCCCGTTTTTTGGTAAATAAATTCACCTCTCTGCCACGTACACATAGAAAACACGTTCTGAAAATTCAAGTACCGTATGAATCTTGTTGATTATTTTGTCTTTGTTTTCCTGTTTGCTTATCTGTAATCCCAGTTGGCTTCAAAGAACATGCTCCTCCATCAATCTAAAAATAAGATCATTAAAATATCTTACACTCAGAAAGAAAGAAAAGGCAAAACTGGTCCTCCAAGCTGTCATCCTTTGTGATGTGAATCTTGTTTTCTCACTTGTTGAAAGGTTCAGCAAGGCACAGAAAAAGCATTTGACAAAGTACAACATCCATTCATGATAAAAGCCCTCAACAAAGTAGGCTTAGAAGGAATATACTTCAACATACTAAAGGCCATCTATGGAAAACCCACAGCACGCATCATTCTTAATGGGGAAAAACAGATCTTTTTCCTTAAGGTCAGGAACAAGACAAGGATATTCACTCTCAACACTTTTATTCAACATAGTACTGGAAGTTCTGGTGATAGCAATCAAACGACATAAAAGAAATAAAAGGCGTCCAAATTGGCAAGGAAGAAGTAGAACTTTTACTGTTTGCAGATGACATGATACCATATGCAGAAACCCTGAGAGACTCCACCAAAAAACTACCAGAACTGAGACAGTAATTGATTAAAGTTGCAGGTTACAAAATGAACATATAGAAATCTGTTGCTTTTCTATATACTGATAAGCAGCAGAAAGAGAAATTAGGAAAACAGTCCCATTTACAGTTGCACCCAAAATAACAAGATACCTAGGAAAAAAACAACCAAAAAAGAGGTGAAAGAAATGTACTCTGAAAACAGTGATGAAAGAAATCAAAGATGACACAAAGGAATGGAAAGACATTCCACGCTCATGAACTGGAAGAGCAGATATCATTAAAATGCCAATACTACTCAAGCAGTCTACACATTTAGTGCAATTTCTGTCAAAATACCAACATTTTTCACAAAACTAGAACAAACAATCCTAAAATTTGTGTGGAATCACAAAAGACCCTGAGTAGCCAAAGCAATCTTGAAAAAGGAAAGCAAAGCTGGAGGCCTCACAATTCTGGACTTCAAGTTATATTGCAAAGCGGTGGTCATCAAAACCGTGTGGTACTGACGCAAAAATAGCACATAGATCAATAGAACAGAATAGAAAAGCCAGAAATAGTTAATGTTCACCAAAGCAGGAAAGAATATCCAATGGGGGAAGAAAAAAAAGACAGTCTCGTCAACAAATGGTGTTGGGGAAACTGGACCACTTTGTTACAGCACACACAGAAATAAATTCAAATGGATGAAAGACTTAAATGTGAGACCCGAAACCATAAAAATCCTAGAGGAAAACATAGACAGTAACTTCTTTGATATTAGCCCTACCAGCTTCTTGTCTCTTGAGACAAGGGAAACAAAAGCAAAAAATAAACTATAGGGACTACATCAAAATAAAAGGACTCTCCACAGCAAAGGAACCGATCAACAGAACCAAACGGCAACATACGCAATCAGAGAAGATATTTGCAAGTGACATATCCGATGAAGAGTTAGAATCCAAAACATATAAAGAACTTATAAAGCTCACCATCCTAAAAATAAATAATCCAATTAAAAAAGGAACAGACATTTCTCCAAAGAGGACATCCAGATGGCCAACAGCCACATGAAAAGATGCTCAACATCACTCATCATCAGGGAAATGCAAATCAAAACTACAAGGAGCTATCACTTCACACCAGTCAGAATGGCTAAAATTAACAACCCGGGGAAAAAAGGAATACTTGTGCACCCCCACTGTTGGTAGGAATCCACCTGGCTGGTGCAGCCACTGTGGAAACCAGTAAGGAGACTCCTCAAAAAGTTAGAACTGCCTTATGATGCAGCCATGGCACTACTGGGTATTTACCCAAAGAATATAAAAAACACTAATTCAAAGGAATACGTGCACCATTAAGTTTATAGAAGCATTACTTATGATAGCCAAGGTGTGGAAGCGCCCGGGAGCCCACTGATCGATAAGTGGACAAGGAAGACATGGTGTGTGGTGTGTGTGTGTGTGTGTGTGTGTGTGTGTGTAATGGAATATTACTCAACCATAAAAAAGTGAAATCTTGGCCATTTGCAATAACATGGATGGAGCTAGAGAGCATAATGCAGAGCAAAATAATTCAGAGAAAGACAAATGCCATGTTTTTCACTCATTTAAGAATTTAAGAAACAAAACAAACAAACAAAAAAAGAGACAAAGCCAGAAACAGACTGTTAACTTAGAGAACACACTGATGGTCACCAGAGGGAGGTTGGTGGTGGGGATGGGTTAAATAGGTGACGGGGATTAAGGAGGGCACTTGTCATGGTGAGCACAGGGGGATGTATGTAAGTGTTGAATCACTATATCATACACCGGAAACCCCTATGACACTGTGCGCTAACTCTACTGGAATTTAAATGAAAACTTAGGGGAAAAAATTTAGAAAAAGAAAAGATTCGACAAAATGATATATGAATACACCCTGAAAGGTGTTCAGGTGTTTTCTGCGCATCGATTTTTTAAGCAATTCACCTCCCGACTCCCAAAGTCTTCCTATTTCCAGGCAGCACTGGGCACAGCAAGTGCCTCGCTCCCTCCAGGCGGAGCTCAGGACAACCTCGCAGGTGCCTCCGCACGTTCAGAACTTCAGCAGGCTCTCAATAAATGCGCTTCCCCTCCTCTTCATTCTTCTCGTGGCCTTAAAGAGGAAAGGAAAATCCATTTCTGAAATATCCCTACGTTTTCTTTCTTACCTGTTCTTTGCCCACATAGTTGTGCTGCTTGGTTTTTTTCCATGTTGTCCCTTGATCGGTCCTCTGGAATCCGTCGAGTCGTGATCCCGTGCCCAGAAGCCTGTGAACATGGTCATCTCCCCCACGTCTCATTCAGTCACAGAGACATTTCCAATGATAGTTCAGGTGCCTCTTCTGGGGGAGGGAGGCCCCATGTGACTCCTTGTAGTTTTGGGGGGGCCGTGGAATAGGTGATTTTTGTAAGTGCTACATTCTTTTAAGAATTAAAAGCCACCTTTTGGTCGTCAGCGTTGGAAGTCAGCGTGGTGGTTCAAGCCAGGAGAGGGAGGCCAACATTCCTTTCTATGAAAAGGTGAAATAATTTCTTGAAACAGCTGAGCAGGATGCTTGGTCCCAGAGGCATGGGAGGGATTCTTCTTCAGCCAGGAAAAGAGCCCGTCGCTCTCTCTCTGTACCTTGAGAGCTACAGTCGGACACTGCAGGACCTAGCGCTGCCAAAGCCACCTTCCCGAGGGCTGCCCGGCTGTCCCCAGCTGTGTCCCCTCACCAGGCTGAGGTGGGTGGGGCATCCTCCTCAGTCTGATCCATGAGAAAGAGCAAATGGGTTTCACAATTGTTCCCAGTGCCTCCTGCCAACTTCTGTGAACAGATGTGAAATTAAAAAAAAAAAAAAAAAAAAAAAAAGAAAGAGAAAAGCCAAAGGACCTTCATTCCCAACTTCATATCATATTGTAAGTGGAACATTTTTGATAGAAGCAGATCGGCTAATCGGTTGTTGAAAGTCTCAGAGAACCGATGTATTGAATGCCCTGGTGTTTACAGATATTATTACAAGGCGGCTGCCTTTCTATAGTTTCTATCTTTTATTTATTTATTTATTTATTTATTTATTTATTTATTTATTTATTTATTTATTTTTAAGACATGGGGCCTAGGAGCACTACATGCAATCCAGCAGGCTTTCTGGTTTGTCAGAAGGAGGTCAGTTTTCATCATGGGCTCAGTGGCCAGTCCGAATGGCAAGCTCTTCCCCATGAGTGCCTCAGGAATGGCCTGCCTCTTCAGTGGGGCCAGCCTCCCTTGGACACCTGACCATGCTCGCGGAGAAAAGAAAGCACTAGAAGATCACAAAGCTTTCCGCCGAAGCAGCCGTGCTGGGCCACCTGACCTGGTTTTTTTCTGATCTTAATTATGTCAAGTGCTTGACAAAGACAGTAGCTCCCTTGGGTCCATCATGAGCTCACGGCCATGCAATTGCGCCAGTCGCAGCTGTGTCGTGCACACAACCATCCTCTGTGACCCAGCAGATGTTCTGTGTAAACAGTTGTATTAATTGCATCTTGAAAACATCATCCTCCTCGGATCCTCCGGGGTTGGGTGAAGTCTGAGGTGGGCGGGAGGGCCCTCAAGAGACACATGTCTGCAGGAAATGCTCTCCCTCCCGTGGCTGTTGGCAGAGCTGTCTTAGAGCCGCCGCAGCTGCTGCAGCAGGACCCTGCTCCCACTTGTGGCTGCACGAAGCTTTGAAGGGGGAGCTCGGCCTCCACCCCTTTAGAGCACCACGTCGGGGACCTCAGTGGCAACCTGCATGCATCCTTGAGGTCCTGCACTCACTAGGACGGATGGGGAGGCGCCCACCACAGATGCTCCCTGTGGGAGTGGGCCGCGAGCCTCACAGCACACCCCCGGGGCCTGGGGGGCCCGTGGGGCCATTTGGACACTTACAGTGACAGGGAACTGACCACTACAGGACACAAGCTATGGGCTTTTGGTTGTTGTTTGGAGGGATTTTTCTTTTCTTTTTCTTTCTTTTTTTTTTTTTTTTGACAGCCATCGTGGTTTTTAGAAGACTGGCCTAGCACAAGTATGTGTGTCCCTGCCTCACCTTTCTCCTGACCCTCTGACACCACATACGAAGATCTTTTCCTTCCTGCCAACCCCTCAATTAAAGACAGCTGATTCTCCTCCTGCAGAGGCTGGCAGTCCCCTCTCTGCTGGCAGCTGACAGCCCGCATCACTTTGACAAGCTCCCCGAGCGGCCCCGGGTGGGAGGCGTCAACCAGGCCCGTGACCCTTGCCTGTCCCCTCCCGCACTCTGGCCTGGAAGAGTCAGGGGTGTGGGTCCTCTGGAAAGGCCTGGCCTTTCTAAAAATGGATATTGTGATCAACCCTTTTTCATTCCAGCCTCTTGAGGTCGATGACCACAGAGCCAGGTCTGTCACCGGGCACACGTGGCCTGGCATTGCTTCATCACGCCTCCTATGGCTCAATGCCCTGAATCACCATGAAAGTGTTGAACGGGGCTCAATTTTCCAGTGTTAACTACACCCCTCCTCATCTGTTTATAAGTCAATCCACTATCAACAGGCTTTGTTTACTCTGCAGGAATCCGTGAACTCCCCTCAGCCACCGCATCTTTCCTTTTAGGCTGACGGGCCCAGTACGTACTATCTGTGGAGCTCGCTGGCCTCAGCTACAGGCCAATCTATCAGCTTTGTAATGCTGCCGGCCAAGTCCAACGAGTTGACCACATCTGATCTGCAATCCTGGACTCCTTTGATGGACCAGGAACAATTCCTTTGTCTTCCGGTGCCCATGCATCGCATTGTAATAACTCTATGTTTCCTGATATAGGTATTTCTCATCATCTTCTTTCCTTGTTTAAAAATTAGAACACTTGCCTGCCCATGGTTTTCCACCGGTTTCCCTAAGGTGGAACGACGGTGGTTCAGCTCCTTTGACTCACGTTCTTCCCATCACGTTCCCATTGCATTTATATTTCTTAAAGTAGGATTTAAAAAATTATTCAGGGATTGTCTTCGTGTTCCTCCGTATTTACCCAAAGGAGTTGAAGATGTATGTCCACACAAAAACCTGCACAAAGCTGTTCATAACAGCTTTATTCATAATTGCAAAACTTGGAAGACACCAACATATGCTTGAGCGGTTGAATGGGTAAATAAACTGGTACATCCAAACAGTGGAATACTATTGGGCACTAAAATGAGCTCTCAAGCCATGAAAGAGCATGAAGGAACCTTTAAATGCGTATTAGTGAAAAAAGCCATCTGAAAATCCTACATATTCTATGATTCCAACTCTACGACATTCTGGAAAAGCTGAAACTATGGTGACAGTAACTATTAGGTCAAGGGTTGGGCCAGGGGATGAATAGGCATAGCACAGAGGATTTTTAGGGCAGTAAGACTACTCTATGTGAGACTACAATGGCAGGTGTATGTCGTGATACCCTTTTTCCCAAAGCCATAGAGTACAACACCAAAGAGAGGAGCCTAATGTAAACTATGGATTTCGGATGAGAAGTATGTTGATCAACTTGTGACAAATAGACTACTCTGGTGGTAATGTTCATCATGGGAGAGGCTAGCATGCGTATGGATGAGGGTGTATGGGAACTCCTGTACCTTCGCCTCACTTTTGTTGTGTCCCTTAATCTTTTTAAGCCATTTAGTAGCAATAATAGCCCAGATGGAAGTTTTCCTGAGACACATTGTGTAGCTGTTGCTTGATACACTTAGCTAGAATAAACTGTAAAGTCTTGTTCAAAGATGGAAAATGGAAAAGAAATCCGTGCAGATTCTGAAGTCCTCCTATTTGAAAGGGAAATTTCAGGTTGTGTAATAAAAAACCACCTGTGTGGACTCTGGAGGTTAAAAACCTCTCTATGGTTTTCTCTTTCCTTTGAAGAAACTGGGAAATCTGGTAAAATAGAGAAAAATGGAAAGGAATTCTCAAACGGGTCACCAACTCTCTTTTTGCATTGAAGTTCCCATGGTTCACTTTTTAGCATTTGGTTCATCGAGATGGTGAGCCGCTTCAAAAGTCTTACGCTTCTTGGAGGCTTCCTCTGCTCGTAGGCATTGAGTGCCTTCCTGGACAAACAACGCAGACTGATACTTCTCACTGATGAGTTCTCTCAGCATCTGTCTTCAGAGACTGAATTGCTTCAATAAGAATCCCAAAGTAATCGCTAAGACTTTGAATCCTTTTGGACAGTGCTATAGGAGAGGCACAAAGTTTTATTAAGTTGATCATCGTTGCCAAGTCTGGACAAGTCCTTAAAAAGTGTCCTCTCTGAGCATTATCTAAATCATGTACTTAATATATAGAAAGGGATATTTTATTTTGGCGTGACTCTTCAAAATAATTTACTGGCTAATATTATGGTTTAGCTAACTCAATGGCCTCATTGCAGAAGTCCATAATTGTGATATATCTTTAAATATCTGTCCTTTCCCCACACCCACACACTGTCCAATGCAATGTAAATGTAGAGATACCGTCACAGAATTATCAGACATTCATGACCACATTAAGAGAAGGAGTTGAATACTGGCATATTTCATTTGAAGCTCAATCTAAGGAAGAAAGTTTGTGTAGACAGAGCCATGCAGGTGGAGCTCTTGGGGAAGAAACGAGGTGCTAGCTGGTGGTGGTGTCCATGCCTGAACATTATCAAAGGAATTTAGACATCAGACTACATTCTTTTAAACACAAGAGTCTATAGAATAATATCCCATAGAAAACCCCTAAATATTATGAAAACTGTCTCTTCCTTTTCCTACCTTTGCATATAATTGAACCTTAACATCCCAGACATGATTTGGGAATATTCATATAGGTTTTGTCATCTCTGTGCGCAAGAATAAAGAATGCTGTGTGGGAAATTCATGAGAATTAATTTTTTTGAAGGATATGGTTTCTAAAACTTTATTACTTGCTTTACTTTTCCATGCCAGACTATCGGTGCTCATATTAAGAAACAGCAATGCGAGTCTCTGTCTAAATCAAAACCCAGTTTATAGGGGCACCTTTGTGGCTTAGTGGCTTTGGCTTAGGTCGTGATCCCAGTCCCGCATCAGGCTCCTTGCTTGTCCCTCTGCTTTGTCTCTGCCTCTCTCTCTGTCTCCCATGAATAAATAAGTCAGATTTAAAAAAAAACAGTTATAGAATATATCATGCACACACCTGTCTGGAAGTACTCATGGACCTGCTGAGTATAAAAGAACATCTATTGCTAAAAGTAATAGGAAACATTTACCGAATGCTTGCTATGCAATGGGCATTGTCCTGTGGGCCTCAGATTCTGATTAATAACCCTGTGTGGCAAAAAGCATTTGAAGCAATTCAACATGAGGAAACTGAGGCATGAAACTAATTTCCCAAGGTCACCCAGCCAACACTTTGCCAAGCTGGACGGAAGCCCTAGTGCATTCATTCCGCAGCCCCCATGGATGAGTGACATCTGGGTAGATGGAGACTTGAAGTCCCTTTGGATGCTGAGACAGGTTGGGTGTAGATCTTTCCCCAGTTCTCTACAAGGCTATGTGACCTTGGCAAAGTCATTGTCTTGAGCCTCATCTACAAGTTAAGGAAAAACTAGTGCCCCTTGTGGGGTGTCGTCTCGAGGATCCTAGGGATGCTCACGGCACTTAGTAACCTACCGGGATGAGCAGTGCTTTATATTTTTGGTAGAAAGAGGCCAAGCGTGCCAAGTCGCACAGCCACCTGTGCCTGGCCTCGCTGTGCTGGCTGACTAGCCCACTTGCCCACCTCTGGCTCCCCACCCCCCATGCCCCACAGTAAGGAAGGGCTGCATTCCATAACTTGGTAACTCCCGGGAGGCACTTATTCCTTTCATTCAAAACTCATGTTAATGACCCTGGTGTTTTTGGGTTTTTTTTGGTTTATTTATTTATTTATTTTTCCTGTTGCTTTCCAATGAAGTAGGAAGTGGGCATCCTGTCAGGGAAAGTCATTTAGAATCACTTATTGTTTATACTTTGGCTTTATTTGATCTGATGCAGATCAACTGCTTTCAGAAAGTTACTCAAATGAAGAAAAACTGGGAGGGGATGGATTTTGCTTCATGTTCTTTTCAGTAAGAAAATTATTATTAATTGGTTTTTAAAGATTTTATTTATTTATTCATGAAAGACAAAGAGAGAGAGAGAGAGAGAGAGAGAAGCAGGCCCCACAGCAGGCTGGAAGCCCGATGTGGGACTCCATCCAGGGACCCCGGGGTCACACCGTGAGCCAAAGGCAGATGCTCAACCACTGAGCCTCCCAGGCGTCCTGAGAAATATTATTCATTAATAACAACCTTTTTTGGCTAACATGGTCAACTTAATGCTGTAGTGATTCCTCTTGACAAATTAATTGTACAGTGGATGTTTGTTTTTAGGACTTGGAGTATAGTCGATGTTTTATTTATTTTTATTTTTATTTTTTATTTTTTTTTTAGTCAATGTTTTAAATTATTATGTGAGCTTATGGTTGTTTGTGTTTATTGCTTATTTTTAGCTATCTCCCCGATGTCAAATACTTAAGGAAGGAATAATACATTCAATTGGAATGTAGCTTCTTCAGAACAATTCCATGTACTTTTTTGGTGTGGTTTATAGCTGAGAAGAATAGAGTCTACACACGTGGGAAACTGCGGAAAGTCTATACCTTAATTGCTTCAAGTACTTGATGAAACCAGTTCATTTGCTGTTACTTTTTTAAATTTCATTCCAAGTGGTTTTGTAAGTCCTCCTAAGTTTTAAAAATGAGTGTTCTATTGCTAGGAGAGAGGGGTTTGCTCTATAACCTGCTTATAAAGCAAAGTGTTGGTATCTTCTGTGATCAAAAAGAAATCGGGTCTGGGGGAAGGAGAAATGGGGAGATGTAGGTCCAGTTTTAAGATGAATGAGTTCTGAAGATCTAATGTACAGCACGGTGACTATAGTTAATAATACGGTATCATAGATTTGAACTTTGCTGAGAGTAGATCTCGTGTTCTCACCACATACACATAAAAGAGTTAACCATGCAAGGGGATGGATGTGTTCATTCTCTTGAGTTCTTGGTGATCATTCCACAGTGTATATGTGTATCAAAGCACCACACTGTACACCTTATATACAATTAGATTGGTCAGTTATTCTTCAGTAAGGCTGATGAAAAAAAAAAGAAACTGAATCTAGTAGTTCTATGCCCTACAGACACTAATTGTTTGTCTCCATTTCCTCATGAAAACCGCTCCTGCGGAAATGATGAACATAAGTGAATAAGCTGTGAGCACAGCTCGAGCAGCACCGTGGAGCTCTGGTTGCAGACCTAGACAACCTAGATCTGACTCTATGGAGCTTATCAACAGCCAGGCTGAATCACAGAACTTATTCTAACGAGAAGCTACGTATAAAAAAGAGTAAAAGAAGCCTGATTATACTGGAGTTCTTTTATATTAAGCATTATTCTAAATGTGTGAACTATTTTAATATAGCTGTCTTGGTGGAAAGCTGTATTTGATTTAAGATAAATAAATTAATAATTTCATTTCATTTAAAATAAGTGTTCTGTTTAATGAATGGGTTTTTTAAAACTAGATATTTTTATTCTTTCCTGTGAAAGAGGTAAGATGATGAGAGTGGCTGATAGAGTTGTAAGCATGGAACGTGAAGGGCTGACACACATGGCTTTCTGAGTTCTTCCTTGAAAACAGCAAAGTTCGAGAATTTGGTTAAGGAGGTGTGTCGGGGGCACCTGGGTGGCCCAGTGGTTGAGCATCTGCCTTTGGCTCTGGGCGTGATCCCAGGGTCCTGGGATCGAGTTCCGCATCGGGCTTCCCGTGCCTGCTTATCCCTCTGCCTGTGTCTCCGCCTCTCTCCATGTCTCTCATGAATAAATAAATAAATAAAATCTTAAAAAAAAAAAAAAAAAAAAAAAAGGAGGTTGTCCTGTAGTACAGAGAATTCCCCCAGGAGATCCAGGGACCCAGGTTTGAGCCACCTGCAAGACCTGCAGGCTGGACCACTTCAGTAGAAAGCCACGGCCTTGGCCATTCTAAAAAACAAGGAGAAACCTAGTGTCAGGATGTGGAGCTCGAAGCCTCGGTAATTCTGGTAGCACATAGCTGGATATTAAAGATGAACATAAATGCTTAATCATCCCCTCCCAAACACCACGGGGAATAATGTGAGCCCAAGTGGCTTACTGTTTGCCCAAGCCCTGTCTTGGCTCAGGAGTAGGAGCTGTGTGCTTCTCACCCCAGATCATGAATTCATTCTGGGTCAGAATCCACTGATAGTTCTACCCAGGATAGTTCTACCCAAGTCCCTCCAGTGGGCCATACCCATCTTTCCCTTTTGCACTTGTAGCAGTTGACCTGTACCTCATAATGAGTTTTGCCCTGCTTCTAACATGAAACTGATGTCATTTCTTTGGGCGCCAGTTGTCCAGTGGTTGTTCAACACTAATCATTTCCCTTTACACATCACTCCATGCGTCTGGAATGCAGTGTGTGCTTCACGATCCACAGGTCTGAGAGAAACTGTACTTTGATGCAGAGACTTAAAGTAAAACTATTTTATGTGGAAGTCTAGATCTCATTAATACAAAATGACGTTTTAGGCTTTAATTCCAAGACCTCCTTTGCCCAAACTCTGGAATTTTGTTGCGTCCTATCAACGTGTATCCTTAATGCAGTAGTTTATCATTTATTCCCCTAATGATAATATACATTTTATAATGTATATTTTAAAATCAGTTTTTAAAAAAGTGGTATTTGGAGATCTTAAAAATCTAGGAGTCAAGACATTGCCCTATTAACCATCAAGTGTTTTCAATTCTCATAACTCAGATATTCCTGAATTCGATTTCAAGATAAACACATTACATAAATATCTGTAAGTAGAAGCATATGTATATGCTTCCAACTCTGTGCCTTTCCAAGAAAATTATAATACAGGAAAAGTCAGTCTGTCTTGTCAGAAAAAAAAAACCTATCAAGAAGCATAATTAAGAAGCATCTGGTTTATTAAAACTCAAACATTCTTGTTGTTTACACAAAATAGTTAACGTTGTAACAAATGTTTTCCTCCCTGTCCATGCCTCCTCTTCCTCCCATTTTTTCTTTCTGATACTAGGTGTTTATTTTTTTCCCATTTCCACTGACAAACCCCATGACAAACAGATGATCACTGGAAGAATTTTATTCCCTCAATGGGGAAAACTCAGTAATTCCTATGGAGTTAAGTGGCATAAAAAAAATTCTATTATTTCAGGGGTTAATGATTTATTGTGAAATATTAGTGGTATAAGCCAAACAAAGGGAATACGTGAGGAGGAAGTCTGGAGAGAGTGGGGGATTCATCTCTCGTCCCAGCAACGTCCTGCGGCCAGAGCACATTGTACAGCTCAGGGGTGAATTCTGCGTATTTACAGTACATTCGACTTCAGATTCCTGAGGCTGCAGATTTGGAGACGTAGCAATGTTTGCAAGTGAAATTGGAAGGTGGTTTTCTCACAAGCGCCCATATGTAATCTAGAGTTTGCCCATCCAGTCTCTCCCTGCTCACCCCCGTTATCTGAAGCAGTCTGCTACCAAGGTAGGCCCACTCATCAGATCGATGATTTGCAAACGAAGAAAAAATATTCAAAATCCATATAAATTATACTATGTTACATTGTGAGTAAAAATGCCAATAAACGAGGAACGAGTTATGAACAACTCCACGGCTGTGTAAATGAATCCTCTTTTTACTGGATCCCGCTGGATCTCTAAGAAGGATCTGCATAGCTCCCTTTCCATGATTATCCTTGAAAGATGAAATTGCAACAAAAGTTCTTTTTAAGTTGGCAGGACTTATGAAAGGTGATTCTTTGCTGTATTGTGATTCGTCCCAAATGTAAAAATGTCTCTGACCCTGAGCTAGCTGTGTTTTTTGGGGGGTTTTGTTGTTGTTGTTGTTTGTTTTTTAATGTAAGAGCCTAGAAAAGGCATGAGTGATGGGAAATGTCCATATGGTCCTTTGGTGAAGCGTGGGCTGGGAGACCCGAGGGACAGAGTGGCAGTTGTGGCTGACTGCAAGCTTCATGGAAGGCCACGTGTGGCTGCTTGATCCCCACCCTGAAAACTAGAGCATACTGACACACTGCATTCCAGAACAGTCCTGGAGTTGCTCTTAGGAATTAATGGGAGGGTGGCTGGTATTCCGAGCAAAGGAGGGAGGAGTCCTGGTCTGTTTTTCCCTAGCCACACCATTTCTGGAATAACATTTTGCTTCTCTGATAGTCAAAGTCACATTATACTTATATATTTGTAAAAACCTTCCAAAATTCTAGAGCTATATGGCACAAAGTAAAATATCCCCATAAGCCTGTACCTACACTCCTGAGAAATAACAAATTTGTAGCTTTCCCCCAAATATTGCCTTTCATAAGCATGTATGTGTGTGTATGGATATATATGTAGGTGTCTGTATAGATACATATAATGAATATTCAACAAACAGAATCATATTCATGTTGTAAACCATAACTCATGTTCAGAATCATGTTCTAAAAATTCCTTTTTCCTTTTGACTTCACACTGCAACTTGAGCAGATTTCCAGGGTGATCCACCAAGGACCATCTCATTCTTTTATTTTTTTAATTTTTTAATTTTTTAAAAGATTTTATTTATCCACGAGAGACACACAGAGAGAGGCAGGCTCCTTGAGGGAAGCTTGATATGGGACTCGATCCCAGGACCCTGGGATCACTCCCTGAGCAGACACTCAACCACTGAGCCACCCAGGCGCCCCCATCTCATTCTTTTAATAGCTGCCCTCTGTTGCCGTGCATGACTGATCTTTAGTTTGTTCCGTCCCCCACTGTTGGACATTTGAGTTATTTCCATGAACGGTTCCAATGAGCATCCTTATTCACACAGTCTTATGTGCTGAAGCAAGTGTCCACTGGACCACTCCTAGAACTGAAATCCTAAGTCAAAGGTCTGTGACAGTTTTAAGTGCTACACTCGGAAGGTAGGAACCTGCACAGTCAAGCTGAAGAGCAGTAGCCCGCCTGGGCTTGTGATTAGGAGTTGAAAGAGCTGAGGGCAGTAGTCATGGCGGCAGAGATTGGGGGCGGGGGAGTCGCAGGGTAATAGCCACCCTCAAATTTTCAAAGAACTGTCATTCAAAAGCAAAATAAGATTTGACACTTGACCCTTAAACAGCACAGGGGCTGGGGTGCTGACTATCCACATGGTTGAAAATCCAAGTGTGACTTGACCCAACCTTACCTACTAATAGCCTACTGTCGGCCTTACCAATCACGTGAACAGTTAACACATGTTTTGCAGGTTGCATGTACTATATACTGTATCCTTATGACAAAGTAAGCTGCTAGAGAAGAAAATGTTATTAGAAAAATCATAAGGAAGAGGAAAGACATTCACAGTAATGTACAGTAATTACGGAAAACAATCTGCATGTCAGTGGTCCCGTGTAATTCAAACTGGTGTTGATCAAGGGTCGTCTTTAATCTAGTAAGACCCCAGCTGGTAGACTATGAGCCATGAATGGGGGGAAGAAATGGCACCGACGTTTGACTTCATACACAACTTCCTTAGGCTTGGACTTCATTGAACTCACCAGGGTGAGTGCCCTAGACCCAGGCAGCGGGGGCACAGGCCCGGCAAGCCGCCTGCTATCCTGGAGCTTACACTTCAGTGGGAAAAAGAGAAAATGCAGAAGTACACTTACAAAAAAACCCAAGGAAATTTCCCATGATGGTCAGTCCTCCTTGGGGAAAAAGACAAAACAAAAAAGGGTAAGGTGATAGTGAGAAGGGAAGAGGGGCAAGAGCAGTTAATAGGATAAGCAGCAGGAGCCCGAATGAGGAATAGGCTGCCTTGCTGGAAGCTAGAAGCGGGAATATATTAATGTGCATGGAAGATTAAATCATGGGATCTGCAAAGTCACTTAAAGTCTCATTCCACATAAGATACATGGACATTATCCAAACAAAAGGTTTGACAAGGGCTCCTATTCTTCTCAAGTATCACATTTTACTGTAGTTACACTGGCCACGTACGTTCTTGTGGGGAAAATTGCAAGGGGGCTTTCTAGAGGAATGAGAGCTCTTCAGGCCCTGGGATGTGTTCCCAGGTAACAGGAACTTCAGACTGGTTTTGCCCTTGAGGTGTGGCCTCACGGCTGCCTGCAAAACACCCAGGGCCCCGAATGAGGCACAAGGCACAGCGCTTGCTGCTCACTGGTTGGAGCCATCCTACTGCCAGAGAGCAAGCAGAAAGCAAGACAAGACAGGTCCTGAAGCAGTAATTCCAAGCCTTCTTCTCTTTCCCATATGAGTCATTGTTAGTCAGAATATTACCTTTGCAGAGAGGCTTAATTCCTTTCAGACTTTAAAGCGATACTTCCTCTTGGCTGAGGTATAGACTTTTGTCTCCAAGGACAGATCGTGTCAGTTCTTTGAGCCTAGGACTGTGGGCATTTGTTTATTTGCATGACAAAGCGGTCTTTTAGGCATTTCAACAAATAAAACCATAGAACACCATTCTGTGTTTTGAATGAGTACCAGAATAGCTCCCCTGTGAACTTCAGAAGGAAGTGGCAGCCGGGTCCCACTCCAGGGTTGGCTGTGCATCTGCTCTGCGTGACCTCTGAGAAGTTTCCTCTTTGGACTGGACAAGGTCATCTAGATAAACAAACATGGAAGTGCATTAGGGGGCTTTAAAAGATTCAGAAAAATAATAATATAAACAAATCTGTGCTGCGAAGAGGCGTAAAGCCATCTTCATAAGGTGCTGCTGGGGCAGGAGGTAGGGGAGAAGCTTGATAAGAGTGTTGTGAGAGATGCCAAAGAAAGGGGACAGAGAAGTTTTAAACTCTCATGGGAATGTAGCCGAAGTGAGAGCCGAGGGGTCTGTAGAGAGGGGTGCCTCTGTGAAGTGATCGCCACTCATCCCAGTAGGAAAGGAAACAGGAATGTGTGTCTGGGCTGCTGCAGCCAAGCCTGACAACCTTCCAGGGCCGGTCCCTCAGCATGGTACAGCCCCACCCCCCCAAGCCCAGCACCCCCAGGAAAGGCAGGCAGAGGTTGGGCACAACCCAAGGTTTCCATTGGCACCAAGCTCGATGATCTACAGGCCTTTGTTTTACGTCTTAAATGTCTTCAGATTATGAAATTATTTACAGCTTCATGAACACTCATCTCTAACCAAGAAGTTCACAAGAGACAATTTCTGGGTGAACAGAATCAAGGACCCAGGCGGCTAGCTCTCTATCTTGTAATGACTGGGTCTCCACGCTGCTTCCTGTTCATATCCGGAAGTTGAATTTCAAATATTGCTTTTCAGACTTTATTTGGGGCCAGTTTTAGCTCCGCTTTCCTTTCTCCTGCCTCTTTCCTTTCTCTTGGCCATCAGCCACCAGGCTGCACAATGACCAGCTGGCCCCTGGCAGATCTTGGGACCAGGTGTGAAGTAGCTGGAGAAGCATTTCAAAGCCAACAAGGGAGTGATTTCATTTTCCATTGACACTATGCAGAAATGAAGGGGATTCAAGTGCCTTCAGAAAAGCTTCCTTCCAGTGAGTGGAGTTTTGGGGGGTTTCCAGACTTACTCTGTTTTTATTCTTGGAAGCATCATTGTTGCTTTTCCCCCTTCCATTTATATACCAGGAACTGATTCAGAAACCATAGAAATCGGATTTGGAATCGCTGAATGCTAGCAGACAGCTGACTGCTCTCTTCCCAAGAAATCCTGCCAGCTGGGTTAGGGTATCAAGTGGTGCCTGCCCTCCTGGGCTGGCCCTGCTCGGGCCTCTAACTCCACTGACTTGCATCTTACAGCAAAGTGCGCTAGCACCCGAGTGTTTTGCTTCATTCTTTAGACATTTTGTGGTTTGGGGCTCAATCAACCAGGGTATGATTTGCAATCCGCGGTAACTGGTTTTTGGAGCAGCTGCCCAACTAGGCAGGTTTCTGCTTGCTTGCTTGCTGAATTTTTTTTTTTTTAACCCTCACACCTTTTTTTTTTATTACACTGGGATTTCATTTTCCAGAGCCTTTCAGTTGCCCCCGAATAGACAGGCTCCGAGCAGGACCCACCAGCCTTCCCACATAAAGTACAGCAACCAATGTATTGGTAGGTTTTAATTTGCCCCAAATGTGATCTGAAAGGCACTAAAAAATATTGTTACTATCCAGTTTGGACAAAATCATATAGAAGTGAATCCCTTGCCTTGTGTGAGTGAGCTTGGCTCTACCTCCGGAGTGAATGAGTTCAGTTAAAGGAGTTAGGATAAGATCAAAATAGACGGGTTCGAACCTGAGAAGCGTTTTGGAGGCCTTTCTGTTAGCGAGCTCTTCTGTAAAAGACCTGCCCTCTTGGGTCACAGCCACCAGGTAAACAGCATATCCAGCACCTTTGGGAGGGCTTGGGTGGTGCCAGTAAAAGGAAACGGGCTTGAAACAGGAAGGAGGTGGAGTGGGCGCCCCAGATTCCGTGTTACTCTGCGCCGAGCACTGTGCCGCGAGCTTTGTCTGCATTATCCCGCTTAACCCTAGGGTAGCTGGGCTGAAGTGGGGGGGACACGGGCACTGGGACAGGTTGGGGGGTGCGCTTCGGGGCTCCTGCCACTGCCCGGCAGAGCAGGACAGGGACTTGAGGTGACGGGCACCCAGCCCGGGCCCCCCCAGCCGCCCGGTGGCCGCGGACCCCTGTGCCCCGCGCTCGGAAGCTGCCCCAGAGTGCGCACCCCGCTCCGCTGGGAACAGGGCGCTGGGACCCCAGGACTTGGCCCATGCTCTGCAGCGGCCGCCCCGTCGTGCGAGAAGGAACCGTCCCCGAGTGCTGACCTCCGTCCCTGCCCGCCGGCCGGGGCTGGCACTGGGGTGCACGCCGTCTCGGGGCACGGGGCCCTGATGCTCTGCCGGCCCCGCGGGTCGGCTCCCAGGGCAGCAGGTGGGAGGCAGCCTTCCCCAAACCTGTAATTTGGGGGCAAAACAAACAGATGATTAGCTGGGGGTTGTCGCTTTCAATCAAGGGCTTCGGCACCGTCTAGACGTGGCCTCAGAACCGGGGGCTCCCTGGCTGCACGCAGGAAGGGCTCCTGCAGGTCCCTCGAGCGCCAGGCCACCCCGTCCCGGAGCCTCTTGGCGGCTCTCCCACCTGCCTCTTTTTTTTTTTTTTTAAGATTTTATTTATTTATTCATGAGAGAGAGAGGCAGACACAGGCAGAGGGAGAAGCAGGCTCCATGCAGGGAGCCCGATGTGGGACTCGATCCCGGGTCTCCAGGATCAGGCCCTGGGCCCAAGGCGGCGTTAAACCGCTGAGCCACCAGGGCTGCCCTCCCTCCTGCCTTTTGTGCTCACTATTAGAACAGAGAAATAAGAAGCAGGGGGTGTGAATCCTGTTTAAACAAGTCATCCTGGGCCGCCTGCAGGGCTCAGCGGTTGAGCATCTGCCTTCGGCCCAGGACGTGACCCCGGGGTCCTGGGATCAAGTCCTGCGTCGGGCTCCCCGTAGGGAGTCTGCTTCTCCCTCTGCCTGTGTCTCTGTTTCTCTCTGTGTGTCTCTCATGAATAAATAAAATATTTAAAATAAAACAATAAAATACGGCATCTTGACGTCCCTGTAGAAGCTATGAAATTGCCGTCTGACCAGACCCGGGCCACACGGGCACTTGGCGGAAGACGTAGCCCTGGCCCTGTCTCTGGACCTTCGCTCTTCACTCCTTAGCTGGGGCTCTGTGCCTGCGACCCCAGGGCCTTCCAGGCGCAGGTTCCTGGTTCCAGCCTTGGTCTTCTACGACAGCCGTTAATTTTAGCATGGAGATCTTGAGACGATCATCAGAGGAAGAGAAAATTATGCCAGACAGACTCAGGGTGTCCGTGTACTCTCCCTTCCAAATCATGACACTTTTTTTTTTTTTAAGATTTTTATTTATTTGAGAGAGAGAGAGAGAGAGGAGAGATAATGAGGAGGATGAGCACAGAGAGAAGCAGACTCCCCACTGAGCCGGGAGCCCAACCGGGGGCTCGATCCCAGGACCCTGAGATCATGACCTGAGCTGAGCCGAAGGCAGATGCTTCATGACTGAGCCCCTGGGTGCCCCCAAACCAAGATACTTTTGTTAGTGAATGGAGAGGAACCAAGCAGACCCTGGAAGCCCAGGCACGAAGAATCCAAGAATCCTGGACAGGTGCAGCCGTGCTTCCGTGTGCTTCAGAAAGTATTTCCAAAGTCAGCTTGGAAAGAGGTTTCATTACTCAACCTCCAGTTACATAGAAAGTTAAGGAATCAGAGCAACTCGTTACATACACATTCTGAGTAATAGTGAGACAGGGCTGATAACGCGGCTAACCCCGGCTCGGGGCGACTGAGGAAGATAATGAACGTGCTGAGGGCATGGTGAGCATTCAGGACACATGTTGATCCTGTAAAAATATTTCATAGTCAAATCACTAGCACCCAGGCAGTTGCCTTATTTTCCATGTGAAATACACAGTCGAAAACGCCCGATAGCACTCACTTTCCCCATCTGTCTACAGCATGGTGATTTCAGTTTCACGTTACCCCTAAAATACTGGGGAAAGTCTTTGATGTACAAAATTATGTTTTTGTCCCATAGATGAGTAAGTCACCTTCTCCTCACATTCCCCAATATTTCTTTCACTGGACTTCCGCCAATAAGAAATCAATAAGGGGGAATTCACTGAAAGCCCCACATCGGGCCCCCTGCTCAGGGCGGGAGTCTGCTTCTCCCTCTCCCTCTACTCCTCCCTGTCCTGCTTGCTCGCTCGCTCGTAAATAAATACATAACAAAATCAATAAAATCTTTTTTATTTTTATTTATTTTTTTAAAAGATTTTATTTATTTATTCATGAGAGACACACAGAGAGAGAGGCAGAGACACAGGCAGAAGCAGAGGGAGAAGCAGGCTCCATGCAGGGAGCCTGACGTGGGACTCGATCCCCGGTCTCCAGGATCACGTCCTGGGCTGAAGGCAGACACTTAACCGCTGAGCCACCCAGGCTGTCCCAATAAAATCTTTTTTTTTTTTAAAAAAGAAGTTATATTTATCATTACCTAAGATCTTAGCTGTTCTGTCTTTTAGAAATAGAGGGATTCTATAATCAGTCACGGGATGGGAGAGTGATCACAGCCCTCCCATCGCCAGGGTTTCCTGGAACCTTCCTAAAGGTGGAGACTGTTGGGAATCCATCGACAGCTTGGCATAGGGGCACTGGGACAGCGGGGACACAGGCTCGCCACGGGTTTCACTTCCACCTACAAGTTTCCTTCAGAGCATCAGGCAACGAAGACTGACCTGGTAACTCCCTTACGTCAGTCCTGCCAATTACGTGGAGAACTTCCGGTGTGCCCGTCCCTCTGAGTCGGAATCCACTCGCGGCAGGGTGCCAGTGCATTTGCCGGGCAGCTGGACTGGTTGGCCCCTGATTGCACAGCCGCAATGGAGAATGACATCAGTAAACTTTATGATCCCCAGGGCAATCGTGTATTGTTATAATTTTACATTTTAAAAGACAACAGGTTGCGTGTAGGACGATGTGTGCTGGCACACCCAGGGACCCTTCCCAGGTAACCAGGATGAGCATCTGAAGTCGGAAACAGAAGTTTTCCTAAGGGGAGATTCAGTGGTTTTTATTAGCTTACTCAGTTCGGAATAGGGGGCAAAACGTGGGCTCATGGGCATTATTATAATCTTATTTGCTTGACACCTAAAAAGATGTCTTAATCGTGCTAGAGAAAGATTACCGTCGGAGAAGAAGGACTTGGCAGCACAATTGATCCCTGATGTCAGGCTCTGAAGAATGCAGGCCTTGGATTCTTGGGCAGGAGGGCAGGCCATTGAGATTTCTGAGTCCACGCGGTCCTCAGTAGTCCCCCCCCTGCCCCGAGACTCTCCAGAGGGAGCCCAGTTCTACCTAGCATCTCCCCTTTTGCAGGTAACTTAGTGAGGGGTGGTGAGGACCCTGGGCCGGATCACCTCCTTCTGGCCCCCTCCGCCCTCCTGTTCATACCCTACGCCAGCCCCCTGCACAACTCCATCCTGAAACCCCGGATTCCTAGCAGGGGGTTCTGTGTTTCACCAGATAGCTTTTCTCATAGGGAGCAGCTTTCCTAGAAGTTTTTTTCAAGTAAATTTTCAGTTCAAGTGTAACGTAAAGTCAGGAACATCCACGGATCACAGGCGTGGATCACAATTTGACAAACTTCACAAACCGAATCTCCCTTCCTCACCAGCACCCAGATGAGGCCTTTTGTGTCTCCCTCTGGGATGCGGTAATCACTACACCGATGCCAACTCTGTGGGTTTGCTTTGACTGTCCTTGAATTTTGTATAAATGGAATCATCCAGTATGTGGCCTCACGTGTCTGATTTCTTCCGCTCAGCATCTTGTGTTCACATCGGTCCGCGATGTTCTATGCAGTTGTTTCTCCCATTCTCAGCTGGATGGCTCATTGTAAGAGAATACCACAAAGTGTTTATCTCTTCTACCATAGGTGGATGTTTGGGGCATTTCTCTTCTTTTGCAATTATGAGACTGTGAAATCCTCCCCCATGTCTCTTGGTGGGGTGCCGAGGAGTGGAATGCTGGCTCTTAGGGTGTGAGTTCGCTCAGCTTTAGCAGATACTGCCGAAAGGTTTTCCCAAGTGGTTTTAGCAAACTGTATTCTTCTGCCTGTGGTGTTTAGAAGTTTCAGTGGCTCAGGATCCTGGTTCCAAGACGATCAAGAAAAGAAGGAATAGTGGTCGCGCCCAAAAGGGCCACAGTACTTGGATTACCCAACTTTCTCATTTTAGCTATTCTGACGAGCGGGCTCCCTGCAACTAATGATGAAAATTAATATTAACCAGCCTTCTTAAAAATGAATTAACTTTTTAAAATTCATAAATATAGCCTTTCATTATCTAGGAAGCAACATGGGACCTTGAACGGTATAGGAGTGTGACTGGAGTCAGGCAGAAACGGGCTTGGATATTGCTTCTGCCTTTTGTCAGCTGAGTAGCTTATCTCCAAACTTTGATTTCTCCTTTGGTAAACTTAGAATTAAGGACAGGATTGAGTGAAGATTAAGTGCCATCATGTCTAAGACCAGCAAAGTCCTGAGGCATGCTAGAGTTAGTAATGGTTGGCTGTCTGTACCCCACTCCCAACAGATTTGCTTTTCTTTTTTTAAAACACAAATTCATACTTGCTACAGAAAAGCCAGCTTCCTTTAGAAAGCATTAGGGTCGTGTATGGCCGTGAGCCACTATCAACCGTGACCAAGAATGATAAACCGACATGCAGTCTCTTTGCTTTGTTCTCTTCCTAGATAATATGAATTTTCACAGTTTTCCCATGGCCATTTCAGAAATTATGGAGGATGACACTTAAAAGAGAGATTGGAAACCATCCAGCCCAACAATGCACTCCGCTAAACCTGAACTGAGCCTCAGACAGGCTTTCCCAGGCCCCCACAGGTAGCCGTGGTCTAGAAGCAGCTGGAACGCAGACCCTTTGATTCTAGGGCAGTGCCAGTTTCACAGTGTTTGGTGACTGTGATAATTAGGGCATGAATCTGTTTTTAAGTGACAGTGAAAAGGAAAATCACTTTTGACATAGGCAGTTCCTGTAATTAACAAATTGCTCACAACAAACCCTAAAAAATTGCTGTAGACAACCTCCTGTACCGATAACTTGATTATTTAGCAAGTCAAATTCAAAGGGAAATTATTTGCTCTCTTGATTCCAGTCGTTTATAAGGTAGGATGGACATACGGTTAAAGATCTTCTCGCTACCTTCTTAGATCAGTAAATGGTTCTTGGATGAATGGGAGTGACTGAGATACGGTAGTATCCAAAGGAAGATCTAACAAACTAGGAGAGAGGAACACTTTCTCTGGGAAAACCCATACTTTCTAGCTCCCACATTTGGGAAGCATGTTACAGTTAAGCTGCAAAAAACAAACAAGGCAACTTGTCAAAACGGAAGGATTTTTGGCCATAGCTGCTGCAGCAGTTGGGGGGAAAGGGAGGGGGATGTTGGATCCTAGGGAAGCCAGGGCAGGTCTGGAGAAGAGGCTCTGAAGGAGCAGTGAAAGGCCTCCAGGAACAGGGCCCTTCCCTAACCAGAAGAACTCTAAAAGAACCCAGAGGAGCCACAGCAGGCACCTTGCTGAGAACAATTTGCAAACTGTTTTCTCAGCCTCATCCAGAAGCATTTTGCTGACTGCCCTCCACAGACCCTGAAGGAAAATCTTGTCTCTTTAAGGTTCACATTTGTGCATATTTGTGTGATGGTGGCTCGTGAGTGATGTGCTGGCTGCATGCAGAAAACTACTAATAAAGTATATTTGAGGTCTGGGACATTTCAAAAGATTGGATTTTGCAGGCAGAGAAACCGAGCAGATTTGAGAGTTAGGACCCCCGTGCAAGGAGCGTGCGGACCTAGGACCTGGAGAAAAGGCAGGAACGGCAGAACCTAAATACGGTCCGGCACCACCCAGACTCAACATCTGTAAATCCCTGTTAGAAGCGCCTTATGATTGTGCCCTTGTGGGAGTGTTGGTGGGAAGGCAGACAGGTGCAGCCACTCTTGGAAAACAACTTTGGAGGTTCCTCAAAAAGTTAGAAATAGAACTACTCTGTGACCCAGCAATTGCACTACTAGGTATTTATCCAAAGGATAAAAAAAAAATAGGGATTTGGAGGGACACATGTCCTCGGATGTCTATAAAAGCAGCATTCTCAACCATAGGCGGTTATGGAAATGTCCATCTGCAGATGAATGGATAAAGACCTTGTGGTATATACAGACAGTGGGATATCACTTGGACCTCAGAGAGTGGCATCTTGCTATTTGCAACGACATGGATGAGCCTAGAGAGTATTATGCTCAGCGAACTAAGTCACAGAAAGACAAATACCATATGATTTCACTCATAGGTGGAAGTTAAGAAACAAAATCGATGAACATGGGGCACTGGGGGTGGGGGGCAGAAAAAGTGTTAAACCACAAAGCACACTGTTACCTGAAGAGAACAAACTGAGGGGTGTTGGAGGGGAGGTGGGTGGGGGAATGGGTGAAGTAGCTGATGGGGATTAAGGAGGGCACTTTTTGTGATGAGCACGGAGTAATCTATGGAAAGTGATGAATCACTGAGTTCTACACTTGATTATATAAAAACTTGAAGGAAAAAAAAATCATTGTACCCTTATCATTGGTATCTTTAAAAGTCTCTCGTGCACAGTTAAATTTTGGTAACGAAGCCTTCATTTGTCTTCATAAAACACTTAGCAGGAAAGTGGGGCACCTAAGTGACTCAGTCATTTAAGCCTCCTGCTTAAATCCGGGCTTCGGTCATGATCTCAAGGTCATGAGATCGAGTCCCATGTCAGGCTCCATGCTCAATGCAGAGTCTGCTCATCCCTTTCCCTCTACTTCTCCTTTCATTCTCTCTCTCTCTCTCTCTCTCTCTCAAATAAATAAATAAATAAAATCTTTTTAAAAATGCTTAGCAGAAAGTAAGTTATCCCTGTAGGTTTTAAGCAGAAATGCTAGGGGGCCAATGGGGCCAGTAAGTAACTGGAGATGCCATCCAAACCCAGAGTGGGAAGAGCATCTCAACCACACCAACATGCCCACTCCCTGCTGCTTGGAAGGCTTATCACCTTTGGCTTAGTCATCCAGCAAACACATATCAGTCATCAACCTCCCTCCATGTGTCGGTGACCAGCAAGGCACTGGCTGTAGCAAGTCCGATAGACGCCATGCGTGTCCTCCAGGAATCTCACATCCATTGGACACACAGACAAGCAAATTAGTCATTCACAGCCAGAGCCTAGGTCATGGGGGCTGCAACCTGCATGGGAGTATGGCCGGTCTGTCTGGAAGGCTCCCAGGGAGGGCTGAACATTGAAGTGACAGAAGGCCCCATAAAGATTTCCTAGTGCCAAACTTCAGGAAAATTGGCCAAGGTGTTTTACTTAAAAACCACAACCTGGAAAGCCAGAGTTTAACCTTAAAAATACATTTCAAAGGTATTTTTATTTTTAACAAATCCTACCTTTCCTCCAAAGTCAAGGAGAAAAGAATAGGGATCCATCAGGGGATCATGTAAGCCTGAAATGACTGTCCCTCCGCCCCCATCCCCACTGCTCATTTTACAATTCAAGTGCCGCTGACTGTAATACACTGAGTGCTCTTTCTTCTCCGCGCACAGTGTGGATAATGGTCTACACATCTCTCTCCCTTGAGATCTAACATAGTGACATTACAGACTCAGAAGGGGAAGTCAGACTCTCTTGTTCTTTGATACAATAGGATATGACATAAGTGCCTGATACCAACACAGCCTTTCGAGTGTTTAAAAAAATATACGGTGGCTGTAGTTTTTTTTTTTTTTTAAGATTTTATTTATTCATTCATGAGAGACACAGAGAGAGAGAGAGGCAGAGACCCAGGCAGAGGGAGAAGCAGGCTGCATGCAGGGATCCTGACGTGGGACTCAACCCCAGGACCATGCCCTGAGCCGAAGGCAGGCGCTATACCCCTGAGCCACCCAGGGATCCCCTCCTTTTCTTCTTAAGATTTTATTTGTGGCTGTAGTTAATAATACTGTGTGTATACTTGAAATTTGCCAGAAGAGTAGATCTTAAGTGTTCTTACCCCCACTCCTCTCCCAAAAAAGCTAAGTGTGAGGTGATGGATGCGTTAATTAGCTTGATTATGGTAATCTTTTCGCATCACATACGTATATTAAATCATCACACTGGATGCCCTGAATATATGCAGCTTCTGTTGCCAGTTATCCCTCAGTTAAGCTGGGAAGATACATGGAAATAAGATGGCCTGTGAAGTTGTACATCCCCAGCCACTGTTCCATGCTTGGAAACTAGGATTTTGGTGTAGTCAGAGAGGCTCTCGTCCCAGCAGATGTTGGGAGGAGAGAATACCATGGGACATTTTCTTCCCCTTTCAGTGTCTAAATTTCTTCAGAATATGATCTCTGTTCTGACCTGAAAAAGGTTCAAAGAATTTAACGGCTACAGTCGCTCCATAGCTAAATCCAGCACGTGCCTTTCCCTCTTTATCTGCAGGATACGACAATATGATACCTGCTTTTGTCTTCGGCCTTGGGGCCATCTCCCTGTCCCGGTTCTCCTGTCTCCTTGAGATCTCTCCTCCTTAGTGTCGTTGGCGGCCCCTCCGGTTGCAGTCCGCGAGCAGTGTTAGGCTGTAACCTAACCTAACCTAATGCCTCCAGTAATGAGCTTCACCTGGAGCTTGTTAGAAATCCAGAATCTCAGGTTCCCTGGGAGCCTCTGAATCTGCATTTTAACAAAATCCTGGGGTGTTGATGTGTTCATTAGGCTTTGAGAAGCGGTCTAATGAGCTCCCGAGGTACAAATATTGCTGATGTCAATGTTCTAGTTGGGTGGCTAGATCCAAGTGGGGCATCTTTCTGTTTCTTGCCGCCCTGGATGGACCTAAGGCCATCCACCTGAGCCAGAACAGGCTGTTCTTTCCCAGTTTCTCTCTCACATTGCTGTCTCTCTCTGCGAGTTCAGGTGCCGACCTCCCTGGCAGGAAGGCCTTGGATGGGATGAGCTCCTGGCATTTCTGATAGCACACTGCAGACGCCTGTTCTCCAAGGCTGGGGTCCCCGTGCTCCTGTTTGGCTTGTCTGTCTACACAAAGATGGCCAAAGAGGGCTTATTGGCCACTCACGTCTACTCTGTATGAAAAACTTACTCACTGCATGGATATTGAGCAACGTGATTAATGACAAAAGGAAGTACTTTCTTGGTTTGACAAATAATCGCTTCCATTCTTTCATTTGAAAATTGTGCACTTTAGTAGAAAAAAAAGAATATATGACAACAGCAAGGCCCTTTATGGGGAAATGACCCATCTGAGAAGGCGAATACTGATTTTCCGTCTTAATCAGCTAGCAAGTGGTGGTGTGAGAAATACTCACCTGCGGTATGTGGCATCTGTCTTCCTTCCTAGACTATCTGCTCCATGAGGACAAAGACCACTTGTATCTCTGCAACAAGCACAGGACTTGGCACGTATTCAAGGCCCAATACACATTGATGAGTGATGCATGAGCCCATTCATTCTCCTTGGAACATGGTTGACACATCTTCAAACCCTCAGCTTGGAGTGGAGGCTGTTCATCAGGCTGTGTATTATTATTATTATTTTATTTCCCCCTGGTTACAGTGCCTTCACACTTAAAAGGCCTTATTAATATTGCTTGTAAGAAGAAATGTTGATGGAAATGAGTCAAATGGCATTATGGTTAGAAACTTGCCAGGTGTCATTTTTGGGAGATTAGATAACTGTGTTTTCTGGTGAAGTGAATTGCCTGTTTGTTGCAAGTTAAGACTTTGCTGGACTGGTTTACAGGGCCAGGGGGAAAGAGATAAGTGAATCTTCTAGTGAGAGGTCATCTGTTTTGAAAGCGGGGAAGATTCCATGAACCAGATCCAAGTGTTACAACACAGGGAAATGTCTCAGACTGCTGGGTAATGAAGCCCCTAGTTGAACATTAAAACAAAACTTCTTCCCCCTGTCCTCTTTGCAAAGCCCACAGAGCTCAAACCTCGGAGGGCTTGCATGATGACAGCTGTGAGTAGATTTGGATTAAAACTCTGATCCCGAAGAAAAAGTGTATCTTTCCACAGGTATTCATGGGAAGAAAGCTGCCCCTTCTCCTTTCCTTGCTACTCTGCCCTTTCAGAAGCCATTGCAACAGAGGAGGTGCAAACGGACTGTATTACTCCTTCCCCAGAGCTGGAGCGAGACAGATATGTCGTCTCCATGGCATCATGTGTTTCCCTTCCTCTCAGGTCATGGCTTGACCATTAGGGGAATGTCTTAGGCATCTTTGTGTTTTCCTGGACAGGAAGAACAAAAAGGTCCTGCCCTTCTAGAGATTTCATTTGCCCTAATAACCAGCTGGTTGGAGCCGTGCTTTCCATTGCTGTCTTCTCCATCCCCTGCCCAACCACAACCACTTTTACTTTCTTTCTTTCCATTCTCTAGAACTCCTGGTTCCGAGAATGACCATGAAAAACAGACCAGAGATGCAATGCTCTGAAGCATGGTGGGTGGTTATTTCTCTTTTGTTTTAGATTACCGAGCTTTCCTGGATACCTTCAATTAATTGAACTTATTATTAGAAGAACCTCCCCTTACCGCAATGAAAAGGCATTTAGGTGATACAATCAAGTGTGTGCTGTAATTAATTCAGTCATCTAACAAGTATGTTTGTCATCCTGATGTGACTGGTGACCTTGACTGGGAGCAGAGAGCCTCCTACATATGGGATCTGTTCAGGGCAGGGGGCTCCTTGCTGTCCGATTCCATCAAGTCATGCTGTGTTGTGCGCTTGGAACCTGTTATGAGGACAGAGCACATGTTAAGTGGCTTGCTCCAGTGAAGTGTGTAAAACTTCAATAGATACCTTATTTGGTTTTTTGGGAAAGTCCATTCAGACCATTTGAGTCTCTGTAATCCACATTAGGGGATCTTTACTATCCCAATAGATTGAGAGGTAGATCTGAGCCCACTTTCTGGAAGAAATGATAACAGTTTACACAGGTAGTCTTCGTGAATCGAGCATGAACTCACTGAAGGACTATCCTCCCACAGGGCCCTCGGAGACCTGCCCACGCCCAGAAGTCTCTCTCCGCCCCTGCAACCTCACACAGCCACGTTTCCCTCACACCTCCTTCCTTCTTGCTCCCAGCCTGGCCCCTGGCTCCTCAGACCACAGACACCCCTGTCCTTTGGTAGCGTGCATTTTCATTTACCGGCTTCTGTGGAAGGCTGCACCCTCCAAGGTCTTGCCCATCGTGGGCGGCTCCCCGTCCCCTCTCACTGCAAAGCCAGCTGCCCTGCGCTTCCGTGAGCTCCCTCCCTTCCAGTCTCCCTTCCAGTCAGTGTCTGGCTACGCAGCCCCACAGACCAGCCGTTCCCACCAGCAGCCGACCTCTGCTCTCACTCCCTGGCGGAGGTGCTGGCCTCTTCCTACCGCCTCCACTTCTGTGTCTTTTCATGCTGTGTTCCTCCCCTTTCTCCTCCCTTTTCCTCTGCACACCTGCACGTTATATTTCACTTATTCTTCGCAGTACGGCTCAAGCATCACACCCCTCAGGAAGCATTACTGTGAGTGCCCTCTGTCCTCTCCAGCTGAAAACTGGCAGGGTGCATGCTTGCTGTAAGCTCGTGTCCAAGCACGTCTCGTTCTGTCTCCATCATTCACTGAGTTCCTCTGGGGGCAGGGGCCAGTGCAGTCTCTTGCATTCGATGAATCGTGAGGAAGGGGATGCATCGATTGGTGAATTAATTAATAGGTAACAGTAACACACCTTTGGTGCAGAGGTCACCTTAAAATAATCCACATGCCGGGCTGTTCTGGAATGATGACTAGGCCAATCGATGATCAGCAGAAATTGTAAGACTAAGTCACTGGCTTGCTGCGGGAGATGCTCGTTCCTCTCTTTTACCAGTTTCATCTTAATGTCTTGTGAAAAAAAATGTGTCTATAGATCCTTCCTGGTGTGACCTTGTAGGTTAGGTTAATTCATGAAATAATGGGGACATTGTGGTGATACCAAGGAATAAAGGAGGCATTCTTTGGCACATAAATATCTGTTCAAAAAAAGAAAATATGTTCAAATGATTAAGATATTAGTGTTCAAAATTTACTTAATTAGCATAATCATTCCTTTTATAAACAAATATAAAGAAAACTAAAAATAGTTTATATTTTTGCTCTAAATTATATGCCCCAGAAAGGATGTATTCTTAAAAGTTTTTTTTTTTTTTTTTGTCTTTGCTTCCATTTTAGTATAGAGTCTGGGAAAATGCATCTCTTCATATTTGAAGTGTACCTGCTTGTAAAATGTGTTCAGAGTTTACTTGTACCTAAACAATTGCAGGCAACGTCCTGAGGAATTTCATCTCCTATTTATCACATGCTTCATTGCATGAGGCTTTGGAAGAGGAGCTTTAGAGCTGCAGTGTCTCACTGAGATAAATGTCACTTTAGATGTCCTTTGTGAGAAGGAAAGCCTGCAATAGAAGACACAGGGATCAAAATGTGGGGCAAATGTCTTAAAAGATTAGAGCATTGGACCTGTCCCAGCTCAAACATAGAATTGAAGCTGCACGTATGTGTACATGTGGAGGGCCGGATGCGTGTGCACGCATGTGTGTGCGCACGCGCATGTGGGTGTGTTGTTCCAAAGTCCAAGTAGGGAGAGTACGTGAAGGAACAGAGATATGAGCGAGAAAGCTATAGTGTAAGTTACAGGAAAAAACTTTGCTCTAGATCATTCATGCTTTTAAAGTGCCCAGACTTGTCCACATTTTCCCCATGTGTTACTGGCACAAAATGTCCCTGTGACATCCCTTACTACTTCAGTCAAATCTAAAAGCTTTGTTTCGGCATGTCCTATTGGTATCAATATGTTTCCAATCTCTACCAGGTTTTGTAGACATTAGGCATGAGATTGACTAAATCATTCAAAAACGGAGGCCGAATACTACGTATATGGACCAAGCAAGGCTTCAGAGTCTTTCTTGACTGTGTTGTTTTCAGATTTTCACAATTTCCAATTTAAACCCGAAATCACAGCAGTGTTTATGACATCCTCTGGTTGTAAGCTATGGTTGGAAAATTATAGGGGACCCTGTGTGAATACCAGGGATCTCGGGATCATGATGAAATCCGTACTGTCATATGGAGGTTTGGACAGGGCATGACTAAACCAAAGGATGGACCCGTCATGCTCAGTGCCCTTTGCTGACTTGTGCCCAACAGAACGGTGAGGAGCCACCACCGCATGACTGTCCCTTGGGTGCAGTGCTCTTCTCCACAGTCGTAGTGGGGAGACCAAGCGCTACCCAAGGATATCAGCCCTTCTTGCCCAGCCAGGCTGAACTAAAGTCTTCCCCTATGGTCTAGGCCTTTGATGTTCCCTGATGCTTGATTTTTAGATTTTTACCTGGAAAGATCAATGGCTCTGGACATTCTCTCAAGTTCTGTAACTAAGCCATCTCCAATTCTCTTGTCTGTGACCCCTTCATCATTCTAGTGCACTGCTTGGAAAGCTCAGAGCAGGGGCATCTCCTGGAGAGCTTGTGAAGATGCAGATTCTGATCCTGGGGGTCTGGGGGCAGGTGCAGGACTCCCCATCTCTAACAGGCTCCCAGGCAAGGCCCATGTTGTTAGTCCGCAGACCACACTCAGAGTTGTGAGGCTCTATCCTTCCTCAGCAGACACCTCACTGGTCTGTCCACCCTCTTCTGGAGGCCACCCTCCCTTCTCCACATGGTGGCAAGGCTATTTTTTTTTTCTTTTTTCTTAAGTTGGAAGAGGGAGATTACTTAATTTTACCAAGATGCTACATGGCATAGAGAAAAACAATTCTTAGTCATAAACCAAGTACGCACCACTGAAACCACATGCTTTAAAAAAAAATAATGGCCTCGATCTTTATAAGAAGAAAGTCACAGTGTTTGAAAATTATAAGCCATTATGCTTTACTCTGTCCATCCCACTTGGAGGGGAAGAGTCACCTGTCACCAGGGCACAGAAGCCAGGCTCATTCATCACCAGGAGCATTGTGGGCTCCAGTGTGAGCATGCTGGCTCTTCCCACAACGCCGGTGGTACCCAGGGAGGACTATTCTCTGTGAGACCTCTGCCTCTGCCTCTGCCTGTGCCTCTAGATAAGTTGCATAATCAAACTTTTGTTTTGAGGAAAGTGTAGATTCATGTGTTGGTGTAGGAAATGAGACAGAGAAGTCCTGTGTACCTTTTACCCAGTTTCTCGGAAGGGAACAGGTTGCGATATCACAGCCAGGATGTGAGTGGCAATGCGTGGTCTCTACCACCACAGGGATCCTCCCGTTTCCCTCTTTACAGACTTTTGCCCACCTCTGGGCACCGGTTAGGTCCTTCTCTAAAAAGCAGCAGGCATTATAAAAACACAAATCTAAAGCAAGTTCATCCTTGTTTAAACCTGCTAGTGGTATTGCCCTTAAAATGGAATCAAAAGCCTTAGCAAGTAGCCTTCCGCCGGGGCCCTCTGCTTTCCCAGCCTCACCTCCACTAGATTTCTCTCCAGCCGGGGAGCCCTTCACTACCACCTGTCTTCTCGCAAGGAAGCCCCCCAAACTCCTCCACACACTCTGCTGAGCTCCTCTTGGCCTTAAGAGCTCAGCCGAGGGCAGCCCGGGTGGCTCAGCGGTTTAGTGCCGCCTTCAGCCCAGGGTTTGAACCTGGAGGCCTGGGATCGAGTCCCATGTCGGGCTCCCTGCATGGAGCCTGCTTCTCCCTCTGCCTGTGTCTGTCTCTCATGAATTAAAAAAAAAAAAAAAAAACTCAGCCGAATGGCCATTCCTCAAGGAATCCTGCCGCGATCTCTCAGACCAGGTCGGCTTTCTATGCTCTAGAAGCATCCACACAGCCATGATCCCAACTGCAGTTCAGTCCCCAATTAATTGGGTGAGCATGTGTCTTCCCCACTGGGGTTTAAGTTTCACGAGGCAGGAGCACTGTCAGTCCTCCCTGTGCCTGCCCTTGGACCTCGAGGGTTGCCTGGCACACGCTGACCCTGAAGTGATGACGGAGATGGCGGTGATGGCGATGGGGATGGCTTATAGGAGCCAGCCACTCTGACACATATTAACTTCTTAACCCTTATGGTGACCCCGCAAGGGCACTTTTTACCCTCGTTTTACAGATAAACAAAGTGAGGCTCACCAAGAAGTAATTTGTCCCAGGTCACACCACTCAGTCTTTCACAGACAGGCGTCCGGAGCTGGGACCCGCCTGCTTGGGCAGGATCGCCTTCTGCCCTGATGGCTGACCTCTGCGCACTTGGCCACCACGCACATCAGTAAGGTGTTCAGTGAACACCTGCTGGGTGAATGATTAAGGGGGACGTTTTCTGAGCTAGCTCTGATTAACTACTGGCACGGAAGTCCCCCGTGGACAAAGATCGCAAGGGGCTTTTCATTCTGGTGGGCCTGATTCTCAGTAATTTCCTTATTAGGAAAATACTTATTAGGGGTTGTTGTTTTTTTAAATGCAACTTTCAAGTATTAGGTAGACATGAATTAGAAAGTCTAAATTATTTGCAAGTGTAAACTGGAGAACATTTTGTAAGTGTTTTTTTCCTTGCGAGTGGATGAGTGTATAATGAGTATAGCATTCATTCTGTGACAAGTATTGTGGGATTTGGGAATTATTTTATGAAATAACACAAACATCCCCATTTAACCTCGAATCAACACTCAATAATAAGTGAATAGACTTAGGGGGGAAAAAGCAAGTGTATTTCTAATGGCAGAAACCATTCCCAGTGAAAATTAATTAAGTTAATAAGAGTTCCTCTATCCTTTGGCACATTAATACTTACTCCTAATTGTTATTTGATATTTTTAGGTTTTGTATTTCTTTTGCAAATTGAGCAAGCATTTGATGAATGACTGGGTTCTGCTACCCAACTTTTGGACTATTTCCAAGCATAAAATTACAATTCCAGATAATCCTGTCACAAAGATCTGGGTCTCATTAGGAAGGAGGGGAGCTGGGCGATGGCCCAGTGTGGCCTCCCCCAAACCAAGCAGCCATGGCTTTCTCTAGTTCTACACACGATTTAAATTTTTTAGTAATCCTAAAAATTGATGTGCTTTTTCCATGAAAGGAAGTGTGGCCACATTTTCCAGAGGGGGAGGCATCAGTGTCCTTACTCCTTCATGCTCTCATCCCCAGCCCTCACCCTCGCCACCACCCACACAACATCTGTAGTTCTTAAACTAAAAGCACAAATTATTGTGAAAGTTAATTGAGCTTACAAAGAAATGCTTGTGTAGAAAACTTTCTCGGCTTCAAGGAAAACAATCTGGCTTGAGTGGCCATTCCATGGAGTAGAAATTAGTTCACTGGAAGGCACTCCTACAGCCCTCAGGAGTAACCCTTCTGTGGCCAACCCCCCCCCCCCTTCTGAAGATTTGACACTGTGCCAGAATAAACAGCTTAAGGATGAGTCTGGTAAGGGCATAAAGCCCACACTCACAGATTCTTATTTCTCTGGTTGCTGGCCTCAATAACTAGATAGTCAGCTGGAAGAAGCAAAAACAAACAAACAAAAAAGTGCTTTAGATTACAGATTCCTGACTTACTGAAATATGTCCATCACACTGGGCCTGAGCCTCTGGCCATTTAAAGGCCATTGGATGCCACCCTCACACAGCACTGGCCTTGCAGGGACATGCAAGCCCCGGGTTGCCAAGAACGACTTTATCTTCATCAACATGTTCTATCAGATTGAATGGGACAGCCAGAGAAGCCAGGGCTGGCACAAGAACAAATAGAAAGGAACGAGCCACTTCTCGTGGGGGTAAGCAGCTTTCATTCTTCGTAGGCCCAGGAAACCTTGGGCCTGGACTTGGCTCCAGCCACACCGTTCCACTCATCCCCCTTAATTACCAGGAGTGTCCTCGACTTCCATCACAAGCAAATGCATGAGGTTCCTCTCGTTGCAGAGCATCCTGGTGGATGTCTTGTCACTTAACAGGACCTGCGTTTTGAAAGACGCTACTGATGATCAAAAACAGCATAGGTGGCTTCCAGAGATTAGTCTCTAATTGTCCCCACAGGGAAAAAAAAAATAGCTTCTTACTAAAAGATAAAGGAAGTCCACTCTAGTGTCCTTTGGCCGAGGGGGTGGGGAGGATTTATCACGGTGGACAGGTTCACCTTAGCCGTTGTTTTGAAATGTGAAGGCCAGTTCGGAAAGCTTAACAAAGAAGAGGATTATAAAATGTTGGCTGTAAGCGAGACAAACACAGAAGTTGAAGGCAGGAAATTTGTCGAAGGGAGCTATGAAGTACATTTTGCAAACCATCCGTGTGTGTTATTCTTTTGTATTCTGTTGGCGAATAATTCCTAAAGAAGCAAAGATGGCAATGATACGTGGTGTTTGTTATTCTAGCAGACTCGTGTTTTTGGACGACACCGCTCTGGTTAAGTCTCAAATGTGGGACTTAACCGTGCGATGCGAAAAGGGGCTTTCAGCAACAGAGTTCTCTCTCTGCAGTCAGTAGCAGATCTAATCCTCATAGGCTCGCGGGATGTGATAGAAACTAAACCCTAAGAGAGACCCAAGGAAGGAAAAACACTTCCTCGTCCAAGCTGGAGAGGAATTTACCGTCAGCCCTACTATTAATAGATGCAGTGGAGATTCCATTTTCATTGCTCAACTGCCATATTAGTTATTAAATTTAAAAGAGGTGAATCACGCCTGCTGAAAACCCACGTAGGACGTTCATGCAGACATTGGAGTAATTCAGCAGCATTTCCTTCATCGTTCATTCCTTGCTGGACTTCTCAGTGCGATGAACTCAAGGGAAGCCAAGAGAAGCAGAATGTTTGCTGTTGTTCTCAGATGACACATTAGTCTTCAAAGAGACAAAATGTGCTGTGAAACAGCAGAATGCTTTCACCACCCAAGTGTGAGCAAGTGCAAGGCCGTAGAGGCACCGCAGGACCGGGAAACCGGGAAGAGCAGCGGGATGGGGTTGTCCTCCTGGGGGGTGTCGCTGTGAGCGGAGGCCACACACGTGGAATTCCCGAGAGCGCCGAGGAGGAGGGAGACCTGGAGCAGCGTCCCCGGGTGGGAAAAGCAGGGGTGAGAAAAGCAGTGGGAGGACGCAGTCATTGTCTCCACTGTCTGCAGGGCTGCGAGGTCGAGGAGAAGCAGGTCGCATCTCTGTTCACCCGGAGGAAGTCATGGGGGGACAAGCTTGGGGCCCCTGTAAGGAGCAATCACATGATAGGCTCATGAACACAGGACTCAGAGCAAGGTGACGACTGAGAAGGGACGCGCAGGACTTGACAACTACTTGTCAGGAACACAGGGGGCCGGGATTCTTGGGGGCTGTGGGGGGTAATACACAGGTGGACATCCAGTTCCTGCAGCACAGAGCTGTGACACCTGCTGCACACACACACACACACACACACGATGCTTCCCAGCCCTTGCACTTGCCTGTCGCTTTTCAGTACCTTGTACCTTCAGCTCCTCGCATCAGCTGATGATGAAATAGGAAGATCTTTGCCCTAGGAAAACTTTCGGAGTTTGGCCTTGGAGGAAAATGACTCTGTTGAACCACATTTACCTTCTAGAAAGCACAGGGTCATGGGAACCCTGATCCTATACTTCCAGACCTCCTGTTAGGCCTTCCTCTGAAGCAGAGCTCGGTGAAGTACAGCCCGTGGTTCAAATCCAGCGACTGCCTGTTTTTTAAGCCAAGTTTTCGGGCACGAGCCGGTGCCAGGCCCATTCGTTTGGTTCTTGTCTGTGGCTGCTTTTTGCACGCTGGCGGCGGAGCGGAGGGGCTGGGACGGACCCTGTATGAGCCACAAATCTGAACATATTCACTCTCTGACTCCGCTCAGAAAACAAGTAAAGGAGGTTTCAGACTCTCTCTTTTCCAGTCTTCGATCTACGGCAAGGGCAGGCCAGCTTTGGCCGCATCATCCCCAAGTTCCTTTTCTCAGGCCGGTGACGCATCTCATGGCAAGTGGTTGCATATGGGAATGGCTACCTTTAATCGATAGCTCCCCTCACGGAGGGGAAAATATGTTCTAGAAACAATAGTATATGAGCTAAACTTGAAATTCCTCTGTGACAGAACCTCGGCTTGGGCTGCTCCTGAGTTGACTTAGTAGGTGTGAGTGATTTTCAGGTCGGTCTTTCTCAGTCAGTGGACCCAAGACGTGGGCTTTGGGAAGGAGCTAGCTGGGGAAAGGGGCTTCGGGCCTTCCCCGCCGGGACCAGGTCTGTCCTCTTCATCCTGCTCTTTGCACCGTTGCTTCCTCTTCCCACCTGAAAGTGAAACTTAAAGGGAATATTTACATTAAGTAGGAGTAAAGGAAAAAATTGTCCGCTTTCAGGCGAGCATTGAATAAAAGCACGTGCACGCACGCAGCACACAAATCCAGCTACGCTCGCGGAACTGCCGCAAAGGGTCAGGCGAGGGCTTTTTCCTCAGTGAAAACTGTTTAACAGTGGAGAATGTTCTGAGCAGCAAGCTGGGAGTTCTCCTGCGGGAATTCTGAAAGGCCCATCCGAGGTGTGGCCCCCTCAGCTTTCAGTGCCCGGCTTGCCCCCCCCACCCCCGCTCAAGTATGGGTCCAGATGCCCTCCTTTCGGGGCAGGGCCGGGCCCTGTGACCCAGGCAGGCTGGGTAGCTCAGTGGAGAGAGCCCGCAGCTGCTCGCCAGGCCACACACAGCTTGTGAGCAGAAGGCAGAGGGGCCTGCCGCCCAGAGGAAGGAAGCCATAAGCCATTCGTTCTGCTGGGGTCCAGTCGGGACTGCGCTCAAGGCATCGTAGTGTCTCTTAAAGGCTCTGCCCTGGGTCAGGTGCTTCAGCCAGGAAGTCTGCCACCATATCGAATCCTCCCGAGTCCTAAGTCCCTGTGTTATTAGGTGAAGAAAAAGGGACTCTGGAAGTTGCCTTGGTGGTAGTGGAACCAGAGTTCTAATCCTGACCTTGGGGCTCCAAGGTCACTGACCATCGACAGGTGCCGATGAGAGTTGGGCTCTTATTGTTCTGTACTCAGAATGGCCCAGGATGGCGGGTGAGGATAGCTTTCCACAGTTTTTTCTTTCCTTTTTTACTTTTCAAATTCTTTTTTTTTTAAAGATTTTATTTATTTATTCATGAGAGACACACAGAGAGGCAGAGACACAGGCGGAGGGAGAAGCAGGCTCCCCATGGGGAGCCTGTTGTGGGACTCGATCCCAGGACCCTGGGATTCAGGCCCCGAGCTCAACTGCTGAGCCACCCAAGCGTCCCACTTTTCGAATTCTTGATGACGTATTGGTCAAAGAGTTCTGCTGAGAACCTGACATGTAAACTTGAAAACAACAAAACAAAACAAGCAGTAGTGCCCCTCGTTGGTGATACCAAGCCACTGATCTTTGTAGGCAGACTATTTTTCTTCCTTTCATTGCTTCTCAGTTGTCTCAAGCAGCAAAAGGGAGGAGACAGATGAAGGAGACAGATGACACAGGGACAGCTCCGGCCCGAAGTGGCAGAGTGATGAACTCAGCCCAGAGAATGGCTCGGGAACCTCAGCTATCTGTTTGGCTGCCCCGTGCACCCCGACCCCGGCCCCCAAATCCTTTTCTCCCCCAAGTGGCCCGTATAGGGTGGCTGAGCTTTCCTGGCCTCCAGTATCTTCTCTGTGTTTCCTCTGCCCCTTGAGGTACTGACTGTCCTCTGTGGATGCTTGCGGCACATTCCAGATCCACCCTTGCCCCCCGAGGCTCCCCGTGGAAGGGCTCTGATATCTGCCTGCACCTCATTGCCAGGCTTGCCTGCGCTCCTGCAACAGGCACCTTTGGTCTTGGGGCAGCTGAGGCTCGTAGGCTAGCTGAGGGGCTGGACAAGCCTTACCTGGCAGGTGCCATGAGGGGGGGGGGGGGGTCCCTGGGACTATCTTTGTTTTAAGAGGCAAACACTGGTGTAATGGCCTTTACCTGGTGTCTTAGTGATTGCTCCCTTGTTTCAAACGTTTACTGTTGTTATTTGTTTTGTTGTGTCTTTTTGGTTTTTGCTTTTTGTGTGTCTTTTTTTTTTTTTTTTTTTTTTTGCTGGGGCAGGGGTGGGGTTGGTCCTTTCTGTTGGGTTTTTTTCTAATACTCATTGATAAGCCAACTTGTGTGTGTATTGAGAGACCGCCTGTGTGTTAGAGGCTGGTATTTTTCAAAACACAGATAATAACAGAGAGAAAAATTTAAATAACATTTAAACCACCTTGGGTAGGGGGTAGGACATGCACTGCCACATAGAACCCAGAGTCTTTCTGCAGAGAAATGCTTGCCAAAAAGGTCTTTGTTCCCCATTCAGGATTAAAAATATTTTATTTCCTTACAAATTACAAATCTTTTCCAGAATTTTGTTTAGTGAGAATGGATGGAGACATGATCATTACATGCAGATAACTGTAAAGAAACCCAGGAAGGGTCACTTGTACCCCAAATTGGGATATGGGCAGTGAGCCAGGGGAAGGGATTGCAGAAAAACAGGATTGGAAGAAACCTGATATTCTGAGTGTGGAATATTATGGGGCTGTGCAAGGCAAAGTCACCAGCTCAGCACCTGGCATTTGTGGGAGACTTGTTCTTTTGGTCTGAATGTAAAATATTGTGTTTCCGTTTGCTTGGTAATAGGGAATATTGGCTTCCTCTTCCCAGATGACTCCAGGTTGGCAATTTCTCTGCTTGCTGACTTGTGTTTCTTTAGTATATCTCTACCCTGAGTGGTTTTGGGACGTCCAGTGATTTTTTTCATGTGTAAAGTCATCTCCCCAAAGGGCTAATATATTCCTCCAAGGCAGTGAGTACTTCTGATTCATTCTTGGCAATGGTGGTTATACTATTTTTTTAAATATGCTTTAGTTAAGTAAGTGAACAAAAGAACAAATAGCCCCTCTTGGCCCAGGTGCCGATCACAGAGCATAGGGGGATGAACCCTTACAGAGAGGCTGTAGGAACACCTAAGGCTAATGACTCCACCTTGCTGTGATGCTTCTCAGCCTTGTGTGGCATTCAAATGAATTCTAGAAGGACAGCTCAACCAGCAAGTAAATAGCCCAATATGGGGAATATTACTCAGCCTTGGTCATTAGAGAGTGAGTCATGTGGACCTGAGCAGAATATAAAAGAGAAGGTATGCGAGTTGGGTGAGGACCATGCCCAGAGGAGTGAAATCTTGTCAGCCCTGCCTCGCTTTACCTCCACGTCACCTTGCTGGGAATGACATAGATTGTGAGGGTGTTTCTAGGAAGAGAAGAGCTGCACCCTGACCTGTAACACTAGACCATACTATGAGAAGCTGTTGAAGATGTAGCTAGTTGCCAACCAGACATGCCAAGGGCTCTGGGTATGTTGGACCTGAGCGCTCACGCTCTCACCCACCCACTGTTTTCTGCTCACCAGTTCTCAGTTGAACAGAGTCAAGTCAGAATTGAAAGGCGGCAGTAAACTGAGGGCAGTCTTGGGTCAAACGTTGACCATGTTTTAAACCCGTTTTCAAGCAATAGTCTTTGACAACAGCCCCATTTTGGAATCTTAAATTTCCCACCTCCTTCCACTAGTCCCTCTCTTGGCTTACTGTCTGTGACCATCATTGGTGTCAGCTCTATCACCCAACCCCACTCCCGAATTGCTTCATCCCTCCAAGTCTCCCAACTTGCTGTGTGCCAGACAGCTAACTAATGAGATGGGCAAACCCACCCTAATCCAATGGGTTCTTCCATGGTAACTAGCTCTTCAACGCATCTTCCTCATCCAGGGTACAGGCAGAGGTTCAGGGCAGTCTTCTTGGGGTCCAGCTTTGGAAACCCGGACGACTGTGCAGATGTCAGGGAGTGACATGAGTCTTGACTCCGCACTGCCCTGCACTGGTGGGTCTGAGGTACTAATCTGAGAAGGTGACGGAGCTCTCAAGAAATAGGTCAGAAGCGAAAATTGCAGTGGAGGGGAAGGATAGAAGCAGTGGTTTGGCTACCAGACACTTGGAAGGGAAGTGGTATTAGTCACTTGAGAAGTATTCCTATATGTGAAGAGAGAGAGCCCCTGACCATGAGTAAGCAATAGTCCCCAGCTAGGAGATTAGGAAAACAGAACTCAGGCCAGAGAGGAGGCGCTTACTCATGATATCTCTAGAAAGGAAAAACCAGACACACTAAGCTCACTGTTGTTTATATTTTCACATAGAGAGATTTTTAAACCAAATCCGGTGATCTGTCCTTTCGTCTGTGTGCTGCTCAGCGTTCAATACTCAGTCAAGGTATGATGTATTAGCCACAGACTAGATCGAGTTCTGTATGACCTGATACAGATGCTGATGTGTGTCTTTCCTCCTTCCATGAGGTTGTGTTCAGGACATGTCCATGTGTTTAAAACACACAGACACTGGCCACCAAGACAGAGTGCTGTCTGATACGCACTAAGTATTCAGAAGAGGTTTATTGAATTGAATGAAGAAAAGGTTGATGGGTGTGATTTATGAAATCTTTTTCAGTTCAGATGAGTTTCTCAGAGTTCAGATACATTGGACTAATTGATCTCTGACTAACCATTAAACTACCTATTAAAAAATGGAGTGCAGGGGCGCCTGAATGGCTCGGGGAGGGGGGAGGCGGGGGGTAACTTCTACCTTCGGCTCAAGTTGTGATCCCCAAGGTCCTGGGATCGAATCCCCCACCGGGTTCCCTGCTCAGCAGGAAGTCCACTTCTCCCTCTCTCTCTACCCCTCCCCCTGTTCATTCTCTCTCTCTCTCTCTCTCTCTCTCAAATGAATAAATAAAAACTTTTTTAAAAATGGAGTGGATTGCCAGCCCTGTGATTTAAGATATTTAGTTTCCATTGTTAGGACCGTTCTTGGGCTCACATCCTATATGTAATAATGAAAAGTGCTGACTTTTATTTCAGAATTCTCAAGCGTCTCAAATTTCAACACAACTTACCAGTTCTGCTGAGACGATTTAAAAAAAAATTTTTTTTAAGTCCCTAGGTGGGGAGTGGGAAATGGTTTGTTGGTATCATGAAGACATAGGCAGGAATAGATTGCCAAGGTTTGGTTGCAATGCGTACTGCTAGGGTAAAGCCCCAGTGTGAGACATAATTTATATTTAGAGACTTGTTAATTATGAAATACTTCCACGTCCATGATCATGTAACTGCTCACCCTCCCCTGTCAAATATGTTGAGCTGGTCCCATTTTTAACCAGTGAGAAACACTGAGACCCAGAGAGTCTGGGTCTGGCAGGAGACCATCCCATACTGATACTATCACCATCGTCACTCTGATGTTTGATGATGTCTCTAGAAGCATATTCCACAGTCTCTCGTAGAACTGGACTTTCTGGGATTCAGACACATCAGTTAACTCCCGAGAGAGTAGACACGATATACAAAGGTATCCTAATTCCGTATATTGTTTAAATATCATGAAGTTGGCCTGGGATTACTTAAATGGCTAGGAGGAGAAGCATGGGGGATGGAAATCAACCAGTTTTGGTGTTCTGGTCCTAACTCCAAAATAAAAGAGAGATTATTTTAAAATCTTCTGCTTGTTCATTTAATTGGAGTTACTGTAGCTTGCAGTTGCATCGGACATGTCAGAGCCTGGCGTGTTTAGTCCAGTAGGGATATTATAATGCACGTGGCAAATTATCAAATATTTCAGAGGACCTTTTGATGATCACATATGCCCTTCCAAATCGCAGTGTAAATTCAAATTAAGTTCGACAACTATCTTTGGATGCCTACAAGCTGAGAACTGTTTATTAGTTAAAAATCAAACATGATAAAATAAGGAACTACCGGTAAAATATAAAGCTTTGGAAAATAAAGAAAAATCTTCACGATGATGAGACTTTTCCCACTCTACAAGGCCTTTGATGAAACCCACGGTGACAATGTAAACGCTCTGTGCTCCGCAGGGAGTCTGGGTGAGGATCCTCTCTCTCTCTCTCACCCTGTGCTCTCTTTCTCTCAAATACATAAATAAATCTTAAAAAATAAAAAGTAAATAAAATCCACCTCTCCCCACCATAAAGATGAATAATAAATAATATATATATTTGCATAAACAATAATTCTAAGTAGTGATAAATTTACTTGGAAGTAAAGGAAGAGGGTGATGTGATGGGATTTAATGGTGGATATGTAGGCTAATCTGGTTCCAGGACAGGCTTTTCCAAAGGGATGACCATTGAGAAAGATGTAGAAATCTGGAGGGAAACAGAAGAGCATTCCAGGTGGATGGGATAGCCCTGGAAGTGAGCCAAGAACTGGGCCAGCTGGAGAGAACTAGGGGAGTGTGCCTGGAACGGGGAGCAGAAGAGGCTGAGAGAAGCAGAGATGAGGAGAAAGGAGCCTCCACTGTGTTCTGATAACACGGGGAAACTTCTGGATGGTTCAAGGCAAGGGAGTAGTGTGATACGATTTCTGCTTCAAAACGAGGTGTTCTGTGGAAAATGGGGCAAGGATCAAAGCGCAATTTAGAAGGCCAAGGGGAGAGATTCACAAGAGCCAGCTCCTTTGGCAAACCTTAATATGTAGTTGAGAAAACAACAAATTAAAACAATTATAAATTTTTTTAGGCAGTTTCAAAAGTGTCTAAGTGGATTTGGGAAAATCTGGAGAAACTTGTTTTAAGGTCGTGTCTTAATCAGCAATACAGATTTGCCCAGGCTTGTGGGGAAAGAGAGGTGTACACCCCCATAATGAGGCAGGAAAGCCACAGGCCCTACCCCATAAAATCAAGAGTATTCCAAGACTTAGAGGAGGCAGATTGTTTTTATTTTCAGTTAAGATCAGTGGTGGTGGTGTGGGGGGGGGGGGTGTTCTTAAGAAAAAGAACAAGCAGACTGTGGTCAGCCCGAGATCCCCAAGGATAATACGCAGATAACTTCCCCTAAAACACATTTCTCAGTGTCACTGCAAGCTGGTGCAACATGACGTCGGTGCCTCTCAGTAGGAGGCTGTGGAATAAGCCTTACCAGAAGAGCGATTCCAATTCCACGGAATCCCATTAATTGAAATTCTGAAGTAGGCAAAACTGTTGTAAGTGAAGACAAGTCACGTGTAGTGGTTGCTGGTGTAGCTGGGAAGAGGCCTGAGGGGCCCCCAGGGCTGATGTCCTATGTGGTGGCAGGAGTGGAGCTTCCACAGGTGTGTGCGTGCGTTGAACCTCTCCCATGCTGCCCTCCAGACGGCCCCCGTCACAGGTGCGTGTGCTGCCTCCACACAACAGCTGTGAGTTCACCTCGAGCTCTAACCCATGGTGTGCCAGGGACCAGTGTTCCGGCATTCGGACCGTATTTGCAATGCGTTAAAAAATAAGTTAGGTGAGAAGATGGTCACAAGTCTCATCTAAGGACATTTACGGTGTTGTTCCTTCAGCTTTTCGACCCGGTTCCGGATCTTCCTAGTAAAATCTGAAGATGAGAAACCTGAGTGCTTAGTAGCACCTGTACGGCTGCTGCTCTTGATTCAGTAGAATTTATCCTCAGATTTGTAACAGATAGAGCAGATCACTAGCATTTTGTACGGAGCTGGATACACTTTCAATTGTCTAGCCTTCTCGTATAGGGCTCTGAAGTCCTATTACTGGTCCCTTTGAATAAATGGCTTACACACCTAATCCTCTGTGCATCTGTTAATGAAACCGTTGCGTAAGTTCCTTTCCCTTTCTTTCCTTTTCTGATCAATATTCTACAGGCAAAATAACTCTATTTAATGCCCAATATTTGAGTGAAGCTGTTCGCAGGTCCAGACACTCCCAGGTCAGATCATCCCCCAGGGCGAGTGTCCATCCACAGGGGCCCTCTTACAGCTGTACAGGTGCATCTTGTGTCACTGTCACATTTCTCAGGAGTTAATTTTAACAAAAGAAAGGTGAAAAGCTTTTGTGTTTATTCAGGCTGTAAAACAGTTCTGGAAGGTCAGGATTATTTTCAGCATGCCTACGACTTGAGGAAAGCGTGCCGGGGAGAGCTTAGAGAAGTCATTCGGGGTCACGTAATGAGGAAGTGGCCAAACAAAAACTTTCTCCTGGATGAATCAAAAAGCTCTTGCCCTTTTGCAGTTTTGTCTTAAACCTGCCTAACTAGTTTTGTGATTTCTTTTTAAAAATAATTTTACTTAATTCAGTGATCTCACATTTAACTCTTTCCATTGCTTTATATTCATAATGTGAGACATTTGGGATAAGTATGGAATGAAGATTATACTTTGTTGAATCAAGAAACCTAGGTCAGGGGCACCTGGGTGGCTCAGGGGTTGAGCGTCTGCCTACGGCTCAGGGCATGATCCCGGCCGGGGTCCTGGGATCGAGTCCCGCATCGGGCTCCCTGCATGGAGCCTGCTTCTCCCTCTGCCTGTGTCTCTGCCTCTCCCTGTGTCTCTCATGAATAAATAAGTAAAACCTTAAAAAAAATAAAAGGAAAGAAACCTAGATCAAATCATTCTGATCCTCACTCTGGAGTTCAGTTAAGACCCTGTCATCTGCTTTGGGGCACACGGCAGGAGAAAGTCTCAAATGAACAGCTTTGTAATGATCTCTTTGGAGACTTTAGTAACTAATCCTGGAATAGAATTCAAGATGGATTTGCCTCAAACGGAATCACACGGTATTGTACCAATTGCTTTCTTGGTCTCCAGAACATGCCTGTTGACAGGTGAGCATTTAGGGCTTTTTACAGTTTGCCACATTTTAAAAAATGAACAACACTTTGCATGAAGCTTCATAAAGCATATACATTTGTTTACATGAGTTGTCCAGTTGCTTCCCAAAATGTTTTTTTTTAAGATGTTTTTCGAATTAACGTTCATATCAGTAATGTGTGACGTTGCTGTTCCAGATGCGGCATCTCTTTTCCTGAATATAAAAGTAGTTCGTACACATTGTAAGCAGTGAGGGGTCATGATAGGTATCCATCAAATAAATATTTTAGGAGCTCATTTTGCATTTTCTGAGTGAATGAATGCAAGGACAAATGTGGTCTTTTTGAAATCATTTCTTCTATAATGTAACAAGCTAAACTTAACATGCATGTTTTCCTTTTTTGCTGACAAATGTTCCTTTGTGATTGACTTAGTAATAAAAATTTGGGGGGCAGGCAAGAGCACCTTACAAGCTGATATCACCCAGCACCCCTGAGTGGCTCCGTCGGTTAAGCCTCTGCCTTTGGCTCAGGTCGTGATCTCGGGGTCCTGGGATCGAGCCCCGTCCAGCGGGAAGCCTGCTTCTCCCCCTCCTCTTGCCCCTCCGCCCTGCTTGTGCTTCCTCTCGCTCTCTCAAATAAATAAGTAAAATCTAAAAAAAAAAAGAGAGAGAGAGAAACTCTTTCAAATGAAAGCAATTGTTGCTGTTTCTCTCTGTACATGGAGGAAGGTCTTCTGACAGGTGCTCCCCCCTGAGCTCTAGGACACCGCTCACCTGGCTGGGACAAAGGGCACGAGTAACACTGTGCTCCCCACATGGCTGCCAATCAGTTGGGCTGAAATGTGGAGACCAAGTCTGCCAGCCTGGAAAGCAGCTTTTGTTTCAATGTGTGCCGATTGAAAGGTCGTGGCTTATTGTCGCAACCCTGCACCTACATCAGTGGTGGCATCGTTAGGGACCTTGGGATTGGGCAACGAGTCTGGCCCCATGTGCATGCGTTGCTGCCAGCTGTGTACAGATGTTCCAAGTGAAGGGTGCAATCAGAGCAGCCTGTGCTTCCGAGTGAGAGCAGCCCAGAGCTGTGTGGGTCAACCCAGGGTTGTGGTTGGAAGAATTCGGGGAGCATTAAGGGGCCCCTGGAGCAGATCAGGGCCTGGAGCGGGGAGGCTATGCTTGGCATGGTCGGGCAGTTGTAGTTCCCAGTGAGAGATCTCCCCAACACCGGATTTGAAGGAGGCCACAGAAGAGGGAAATCCCCATAGAGTTCAAGAGGATGTGGCGATTGCTTCATATTTAATGTCAGTGTCAGTGCATGGGGTTGATGATGTGGTGTCTGAACATGCGCTCGCTGCCGTGGCACCAAAACGCAAGGGCAGACGGTCAGGTGACGCAGTTCCCGTGGGGAAGGAACAGAGATGCCTGCAAAATAGAAATGTAAATGTGGAAAGAGTCTCCCGGGAAAGTACCTGCGTCTTGACTCTGGCCTTGTTTCGTGTCCAGCCACCTGGCCACCGCTGCGGTCGCGCCTGTGCCCGTGCGGAAGAACCTGGCTCGCGCTGAACCTACCCTCCAAAGCCACAGGCCATATTTCTTCACTCTTACGATAATTTTGGTTCAAAGTATATAGTCCCTTAACAAGCTCCCTGCTTCAAAAGCCCCAGACCTCTTTGTTTGGCTATGCTTGCTGAAACACGTCTTTCAAAGAGCCAGGTTTGTAAAGATGACTTTATTATAATCTCCTGTGCTTTTAAAGATAGACCGACGGCTGTAGTGCCGTAATCTACCTTGGTCCCCTAATTTAAACTGTTTCTTGTACGAAGTTAGAACATGAGGGAGTTCAGCGTGCCAAGGCTGTGTCCTGCCAAAGAATGCAAAGCAGTTGCACCTCCACCTGTTCTGGGAGGATTCGCACGGCGTGTGGACAAACAGAAGCACGGGTTGGCTTCTCAGTTGAGTGTGTTTTGAAATGTATGTTTCCGCGTCATTATTTTCTGGATGGATAATTAGGCCTTTGATTTGTTCTTTGATGCGTTAGTCGAGAAGAATATTTATAATCTCTGGCCAGTTGGATTTTCATCTACACTTTTGCCGTCGATTTTAAGCTGTACAACCTTGTGGTCAGAAAATATCGGCCGGCGTCTGTTACGTTCGTAAATATCCCTCGGACACGCAGTAATGTGATAATTGTATTTTGTAAAGTAAAAAGTTCATTATGGAGGTACTAATTCAACATTGTAATTGCATTATATAAATACCCTATGATACACATTTTTTTTGTCTACTAAAGCTCTAAAAGACTATTTTGTCTTGGGGCACCTGGGTGCAATGGTGGAGCGTCTGACTCTTGGTTTTGGCTCGGGTTGTGATCTCAGGGTCGTGAGATCGATCCCTGGTCAAGCTCTGCGTAAGATTCTCTCTCCCTCTACCCCTCTTCCCTCTCAGACTTGTGCTCTTTCTATCTCTCTCAAATAAATAAATCTTTTTTTTTTAAAAGACTATTTTTGTCTTAAAGATTTTCATCGAATTTCCCCTTGAATTTTTAACATTTCAAATGATTCCGTGCATTATAGGGATGAGCTATCTCTTATCGCAAACTGTATCTTACATACACAAACATTTTCTTGTCGCATTCATCCTAGTGACCTTTTATCAGAATTAAGATTGTAAGTCGCTAAAACTCGCAGTTAGTTGAAATTTGTGAACATTTTATTTTAGTTTTGCTACTTGGCATTTCACGTAAAACCTTTTTTTTCTCCCTTTTTTGCAGTCTGCCAAGGCACGAGTAACCGGCTCACCCAGTTGGGCACTTTTGAAGACCACTTCCTGAGCCTTCAGAGGATGTTCAATAACTGTGAGGTGGTCCTGGGGAATTTGGAAATTACCTACATGCAAAGGAATTATGACCTTTCCTTCTTAAAGGTTAGTTCAGTCAATTTGATTGTCTTACCCAAAGGATAGAAGGAAATATAAGGAGATAAGGACCTTGAGATAATGTAGTTGGAAGTGTATTTGCTTTTGCTACAGCAGTTATGTGTCCTGGGGGAACTACAGATGCAAGTTTTATCAGAAAACCACTTCACCAGCTAGTGTCAAGTCAGAGCTACGAAATAGTGTCAGAGAGAAACAGGCTGGCCTGCTGTTTCACTATCATCAGAGACACTGATATTAAGCATTTAACCATTGCTGTCGCTGTGGTATCCTGGGATATTGGCTCTTTGAGAAAAAGACAAAGTCCTACTTTGTAGCATTTTCCCATTTCCTTGGTGTAAACACTCCCCCTCTAGTTGAATCCCAGCTGCATCGCTCCTTCCATTTCCCACATGTCTCATGGTGGGCTCTCGTGAGCCACCAGGAGCCAGCTCTGAAAGCTTTGGAGTTGGGTGGTAGTTGAACTCTGGGTTTGATTGGCTTTCTGGGTTCTGTGTTGCTTTTTATAAGAAAGTGTGCAAGACGGATACAACACGAATAGATAAAACGATTTCATTTTCTTCTGAGCATAGTGAACACCAAGTGAAACGAGAGTCAGAGCTTTGCTAAATAATGCACGTTGCCCTTTATAATCACCAGCAGGCTCTAGAGGCAGAAGTACCTGAGTCATCGTAAACCCTGTCACCTCCCCTATCCTCACTGTAGTCATCCACCTGCTTTATAGTTGTCAGTCACTCGCGTGCGTGGTTGGCTTAGGTGTTCTGGGCTTTCTTGACCCATTTTAGACCTTGCATATTTGAGCTCTTGACAAGAGAAATAACACATTGACATTTGATCTCCTTAGACCATCCAGGAAGTTGCCGGGTATGTATTGATTGCCCTCAACACGGTGGAGAAGATTCCTTTGGAAAACCTGCAGATCATCCGAGGAAATGTGCTCTATGAAAACACCCATGCCTTATCCGTCCTCTCCAACTATGGCTCAAATAAAACTGGACTGCAGGAGCTTCCCCTGAGAAACTTGCATGGTGAGAGGCCAGGGCACCGGGAGGATGGGGCTGCAGACAGCAGCTCAGACCAAAATATTTTTTAGTGCCACTCAGAGAAGACTTTTATTCATCAAATACAAATGTATTGAGCACCAGCTCTGGGCAAGGTGCAGTAGGTGGAAGTGACTAAGAAGACAGTAGGTGATGGAGAGGGAAGGGAAGTTTTAAACCCGGTACCACTTCTCCTATATTCGTGGGGAAATATTCAGAGAGTGAGTAAGAAATGGTAATGGTTCTGGGACATAGAGACCAGATGACCTTGGCTGAATAAACTGCCAATCCTAATACCTGGACCTCAGGTGTAAGGGACATACATCAAAAACCTCCCCTACTTGGGACAGTCTTCAGAGCAATGCTGTAATACAGAAGAACAGAGGATGACGGTATTGCAGAAGAACTTTGAATTCCTGGGAGTAGGTCCCTCGTGAAGGTCCCTCAAGTGGAAGCTAAGATGATAGAAGGGATAGGAAGTTGATTTAAATAAAATTGAAGATAATGAGGAGCATGCCCTTGCTGTGTGGCAGGTGCAGTGCCCATCCCATTGCATCAGCAACTTCACGCCCACCCTTCAACGCGGGTGTTTACACTCCCACCATCTTACACATAAAGAAATGGTGGTAAAGTCATTCTCCCAAGGTCCCACGTTAGTGAAAAAATGGCCAGGAATGGCCACCAAAGCTCTGCCCCCAGGGTCCTCGCCCTTCCCATGTGCTGTGCGGTTGTGACGGGAAGGGAGCCCATCAGGAAGAGGGGGACGAGAGCAGAGGGTGCGTAACAGAGGGGGTCCTGGGAACGGTAGGAGCCCCACAATGGATGTGCTGGGATGAGGTGATGCATCCAGACCGAGCTCAGAAGCGGCTGGCACAGCCCTCCAGCTGGGCTCCTGGGGTTGGCCATCCTGTAAAACTGCCCGAAGACTTTCCACCCACCACTTTAGCTGCTCAGAACACCCACCCACATGGTCTGCGTTTATGCTAATACTAATTTGTGCTATTTACACGTTTTGCAAAATGGTCTGTACATTGAGCATGCCTCAATCTGCCCGTCTGGCCTCGTGCTATCTCGTGGTGACAGGCAGATGTGGTTAAGAGCATGGACCCCGGAGCCAGGATGTCTGGGTTCTAGCCCTGGCTCCGTCACTCACCAGCCAGATGCCCCTGGAGCAGATCCTCCCTGTGTCTCAGTTTCCTCCTCTTTAAAAAACGTGCATAACAATGGTAACACACTTCCTGGGGGTGTTGAGAAAATTAAGTGAATTTCTGTGGAAAAAGCACTTAGGAGTTATTCCTGTTGTTGGTATTATTTCTGTTGTTGGCATGGGATCACATGAAGGCAGATTATTTAATGTTATTAAATCCTTATTCTATGTGAATTATTTAGTAGTAATGAAGCACCGTTGTTAATAATTAACTCAGTGCCCACCACAAAGTATAAAATCATCAAATACTGAAAGTAAAAATAAAAGTGACTGCTGCCAGACTGATGACCTCTTCCTCTGCCAAGCTACCAGTCAGGGGCACCTGGATCGTCCAGGACCTTTGCTGCCTTCCTTTTACTTCTCACATTTGCAGGTTGTAGGTGTTTTGTAAGGCCCCCCCTTGACCCTCCATCGTGCATTCTCTCCTGGCACCGTGGTCTGTTGTCCTGAGTGTCACAGCAGCCTTAACGCCCCTACGTTGTGTTTCGGGTCTGACCTCTCAGCAGAGATTTATCCTCTTGACTCTGGCTGCCTCCTGACTAAATGTTCTCTCTTGATTGTCCTGCTGTCATCTTTGACTTTCTACCCAGTGCTCCACAATTTGGCCCTTTGGGACCTCCCAGCCTTCCTTCTGTGATTCCTTTGTTCTGCACCATCCGCGGAAGCCAACGCCTGCCTGGCCCTCCGACGTGCGTTTGCTGCAGTCTTCTGGCTGCGGAAAGCCTGCTGCGCCCTCCCCTCTGTATTCCACAATATGCTCCTGTTTCTGTTCTGGGAACTGTCATTCTTTACAACAGCCTCAGAGCTCTTCCCGGGGAGGACCTTTCCTTGTCCACATTGGTACTTTGTGCTTGTGGTAGTCCCATTCCCTGCTGGTGGCGGTGGGGGTGGGGGTGGGGGGTTGCCAGGCTTTATTTATGTATCTGTATTGAAATTACAGACAGTCATGGGACTATTGTGAGGATTAACTAAGATAATGCATTTCAAGCAACTCGCAGAGTACCTGGCCCTGTCATGTGTCATGCATGGTCTCCCGTGGCATGAGCTCATTGACCCTGTGACCTGTCTACCTTGTGAGCTCCTAGGTCCTCCTTATCCTTGCTGCAGTGGTTTATGCACATACGACATAGTAACCGTGTCTGTCTAATGTCGTACATGCAATACTCTCACTTTGCTCACCCTCGAATTTTTTTAGCCATTACAGATTTTTCATGTTGTATTGTTTCTTCCTTTGAAACAGTCATACCGGTCCTTCATGCCCTTTGCATTCCTAGTGTCCACCATCTCTTCATCAAACATACAGATTCTTCTCACCTTCCCCTCCCACTCCCCTGCCACTTTTTCTGGTGAGGAGCTCCAGAGGCAGCTCACAACATCACCCCTTCTCCTGACCTCCCAGCCCACGGTGGTGACTGCCACCACCTGTCTGTCCCGTTTGCCCCTTATAACATCACACACCTTTCTTCCTCCCCGTATTTCTGAATTCTGATAGTTTGTGGATCAGAGGCCTATTTCAGGAGGCAAACCCTAACCCCTCCGCAGCACTATCATCAACTCATTTTTCAACTGCCCCCCCCCTCCCTCCGCCACAGCTCTATAGGGAGTCTTGCTCGCACACCGGCATTATTTTAGCAGAAGTCAAAATGTGAAGAAGTATTGCATATGTACTTTGTGGAAGTTTAAAGACAGGGCCGTTTGATAACTGAGGTTCTTTTCACGCGCAGAAATACTACAAGGCGCTGTGCGCTTCAGCAATAACCCTGTCCTCTGCAACGTGGAAACCATCCAGTGGCGGGACATCGTTGACAACGATTTTATAAGCAACATGTCGATGGACATCCAGAACCAAGCGGGCAGGTGTAAGTGTTCCATAAATGTCCTCCGCCTGTAGCTCCTGTGGGTGGGACAGAGCTGTCGTGTGTTGGGGTGGTGAGATGACAGAGAACAGAGTTCATGTTTAAGCCACATTCATCTAAAGCAAAAATAGCTAACTTATCCGGGACAGAAGGTAAAGGCTTTTTCTCGTGACGGCATGCCTGCTAACAGAGCAGATCACCCCCTCCACGACAGCTGAGCCCTCATGTGGCCATGGAGAAGAGCTGTCGGCCCGGGCATGGGGGCTTCTCCCGTCATGCCCGGAGGAGACAAGCCAAACTTTTGTGTGCTTCCGACTTGCTGCTGAGCGTCCAAGCAGCGCCAGGCTCTCCGGAAGCACGTAAGGTGACCTCTGCCCTCCTACACAGAGCCCCAGGCAAAGTTGGGCACGGTGCACAGGGGGGGCGTTTGTCCACATTCCCCTGGTGCCAGTGACCCGGTCCCTGCCATTCATTGGCAGAGCGGCCCGTGCCAGGGAGAGGCTGGCAGGGGGCCAGGCTGTAGGTCGGGGCAGCACCACTTGGCCCCTTGGCAGTCCTGTGTGGGAAACTCTGAAGACACATGTTTACAGTTACCAAGCTCCGCTTGGCTTCTCCCTTCCTGATCTCCCTGGTCTTTCAAGCCTTTAAAATAAGAAGTCATCACCATTTCCTGCTTCTCTGTTTCCCTAAACTGTGCAGTGGATGCACGTTTTTGTTTTGGGGTAGGTTTTTTTTGTTTTTGTTTTGTTTTGGGTTTTTTTTTTTTTTTGGTGTCAAAGAATTTGGAGTTCACATGGATCTTCAAAATTGACTAGAGCCCCTTTCTTGTTACTTCATTTTATCTTATTGTTCGTATTTGTTTGTTTATTGTAGCGAGATACCCTTAACATAAAATTTACCATCTGAACCATTTTTAAGCATACAGTTCAGTGGTATGAGGCACATTCACACTGTGATACAACCATCACCACCATGCATCTCCGGAACTCTTTTTATCTTGCAAATACTGAAACTCTGTCCCCATGAAACAGTAACTCCCCCTCCCCCTCCCCCAGCCCCTGGCAACCAGCATTCTACTTTCCATCTCTACAGTGTGACTGCTCTAGGGACCTCATTCATGGTCTTTGTCTTTTTGTGACCAGCTTCCATCCCTTAGTGTAATGTCCTCAAGTTTCATCCAGGTTGTAGCATGTATCAGAATTTTTACTTTATATGGATGAATAAACATCCCATCATGTGTATATATGTATGCACATGCTTTGCTTATCCATTCATCAGTTGATGAGCTCTTGGGTTGCTTCCACCTATTGACACTTGTGAATAATGTCACCATGAACCTGGGTGTTGAGCTCCTTTGTTTTATAAATACATTATTCCAAGAGATATTCGGCATGGTACCGTGTTTTCAAGAAACTGGAAATTTTGTTCTACAGTGCAAAATTTTGTGTTACCTGTGACATCCAGGTTAACCTTTCTGCAGCTATCTAATGGACAAGTGGGGAGTTAAATTGTGGACATTTATAACAACAGAAAAACTGACACAGGAAGGCTGTGAGGCTAATACGGATTTGCCATAGACTGAATCAACCAGCCCAAATGACACACCTGTCCTCATCACACCGGGACTGTGGGAAAGAGCCTGAAAGAAAATGTTGGGAAGGAAGAATGATAGATATATGTAGGAACAAGATCCAAATATGCCAAAGCTACGAACTGCAAACTGATATGGTTATTGAGTTAAGAATAGATGGGTAAGGGGATCCCTGTGTGGTTCAGCAGTTTAGCGCCTGCCTTTGGCCCAGGGCATGATCCTGGAGTCCCGGGATCGAGTCCCACGTCGGGCTCCCTGATGGAACCTGCTTCTCCCTTTGCCTGTGTCTCTGCCTCTTTCTTTCTTTCTCTCTCTCTCTCTCTCTCTCGAATAAATAAAATCTTAAAAAAAAAAAAAAGAATAGATGGGTAAGAATAAGCTACACATGTAGAAGAGAAAGACAGTAAGAGTAAGCCTTGCTAAATTAAATGTCCATAAAGAAATGACATTTCAAGCAAATGAGGGAAGGATTTATTATTCAGGAAATCATTCCAGAATGATTGAACTATAAAGGGGAAAAGTATCAAAGGGACAGAACTATAATGATTTTTTTTTAAAAAAAGACACTGTCCACCTGCTACCTGTATTCTCCTCATTAATTACCCAGCAGGAACAAGAATAGGAGCCTGCCACTCCTTTTGTGCTGAAGGAACCCCTGCCCCAGCCCAGTACTCTTCATGGCACATGTGTCTTCTGAGAACTTGCCTCATTTAATTTGTATCTAAAAAAATCTCACGGGATCCCTGGGTGGCACAGCAGTTTGGTGCCTGCCTTTGGCCCAGGGCACGATCCTGGAGACCCGGGATCGAATCCCATGTTGGGCTCCCAGTGCATGGAGCCTGCTTCTCCCTCTGCCTATGTCTCTGCCTCTCTCTCTCTCTCTCTCTCTCTCTCTGTGACTATCATAAATAAAAAAATAAAAATAAAAATTTAAAAAAATCTCATAAGGTGATTAAAGTATTTTATGGACAATGGATTTGAGATTCAGAAGGGTCACCCAGAGCACCCCCACGTGATGTTATTGCTGCTGTAGCTTGGAATTTGAAGTTAAATTGGGTGGGTTTACTGAGGGAGAAATTAAAAAAAGAAATCAGTCATCCACTTTATACACCAATATACATTCCAGATTGTATGATGTATAATGCATTGCTGAATATATATGTAAGTGCTAGGAAAGAAACATAAAGATGGATATTGGGAATACCAAGTTGAAGAAAAGCCAGTTGGATACCATAAAAGAAAACTTAAATATGAAAAAAATCTTAATGACAAACAGCAAAAACATTGTACATCAACTGCTTACCTTGAAAAGGGTTGATATTCTTGATAATATGATCGTATAAAGTAGTCTTAGGTATCCCACAAAAAAAAAGATGAACCTCTCAAAAAAAAAAAAAATGGGCCAAAGACATGAGCAGTTTGTGCCCTCCACCTACAAAGATGGCCAAGAAATAAAGTAAAATGTTATTTCTTACTGTTGTATTAAAAAGGTCAAAATAAAATAAAGAAGCATTATTTTTGCCTTTGCTAAAGATTTGGATTCCTTTTGATTTTTAGATACCTGGATCAGGAGGGGTATGGAGAAGCAGAAATTCTTATATTCTTCTTGTTGGCATATAAATTAGTCAAATGTGGTCAGAGATAGAATTTCAGCAATATGTATTGAAGCTTTAAAGTATGCACTCCTCATGTCTAGGAAGATTACGAAAAAAATATTAAGAGGAGTGAAAATTCCAAGGATATAGAAAAATATTTTTGTGCAAGAATATTCCTTGGAGCCTTATTTATAATGAATGTTGGAAATAACTTACCTATGTAAAAATGAGAGCCTGGTCAAAGCCATGCCATTGAAAATCATGTTATTTAGACGGATATTTAAAGGCATGGAAAATTACCATGTTTTATTAGCTTTTTTTAAGGTTATGATACAAAGTATAGTGTGACATCAATTCTTATATATGCATATACTTATGTATATATTGGTTACCTCTGCATGATTCTCATTTCTTCCTTTTTTCTATTATCCGTATTTTATTTTTTTAATATTATTTATTTGCGAGAGAGAAAGTGAGCAAGCAGGGGGAGGAACGGAGGGAGAGGGAGAAGCAGACTCCCCACTGAGCAGGGAATCTCAATGCAGGGCTCAATCCCAGGACCCTGAGATCATGACCTGAGCCAAAGGCAGATGCTTCACTGACTGAACCACCCAGGTGCCCCTCTGTTATCCATATTTTTTTTTTTTTTATGATAGTCACACAGAGAGAGAGAGAGGCAGAGACATAGGCAGAGGGAGAAGCAGGCTCCATGCACCGGGAGCCTGATGTGGGATTCGATCCCGGGTCTCCAGGATCGCGCCCTGGGCCAAAGGCAGGCGCTAAACCGCTGCGCCACCCAGGGATCCCTCCATATTTTCTATAATTTGCCTGCATTTCCTTTTTTGTCACATAGGGTTAATAATAGAATTATAAGCAAACCTCAATTCATTGGTTGGCATGTGTTTTTCTGATATGGGAAGGTGCCATTAAGCATTTTTATTTTAAATATTTTTTGTTTGGGGACGCCTGGGTGACTCAGTGGTTGAGCACCTGCCCCTGGCTCAGGGCGTGATCTGCCGTCTCAGGCTCAAGTCCCACATCAGGCTCCCTGCCTGGAGCCTGCTTCTCCCTCTGCCTATGTCTCTGCCTTTCTCTTTCTGTGTCTTTCATGAATAAAAAAATAAAATATTTTAAAAAATTAGTAAGTAAATAAATAAATAAATAAATATTTTGTGTTTCGTAAACCTACTACATTCTTATAATAGGGATTGAGAACTGTAAGTTTAGGGCAAACAGTAAAAATAACATCACTGTGCAGACACAGGCACTTTTAACACTTCTGGGTACTGATTCTCTTGCCTTTCTCCCTCTCTGTCTCTTTACTTCTGTCTCTGTCCCTCTCATCTTCACAGCCCGCACCGTGCATTTGGGGTTTGGCCTCACCATCTCTCATGATTCCTAGGAGCACCAGCATTGCACTAATGCCCTTCACTTGTTGGGTGACTGGAAAGATTTTCAGTCTCATAAAGGTGTGTCCTAGTTCCACAGTAACTTGGGAAATCAACAGCTCTTCCATTTGAAATCTAAATTCTACCGGGAATTAAATTCTTCCTGACTGTAGGAGACTTTGGGGCACACATGACCTCCTTCAGGTTGATGTGTCTTTGCAACAAAAGATACCTGCACGGCTGATCTTTTTCCAACAAACTTGGGTAGTCGATCTGTTCTCTTTATACAGATAGAAGGCTTTGGTCTTCAGGTATCTCAATGCTAATGGAAAAACGAAACACAACCGATGAGATTTAAAAAACCTTGTAGCTGTAATTTGTAGTTGATCATTTACAAAAAAACTGCAAAAACCGATCGACATCAATATTTCCATGCAGTAGCTTAAAATCAATAGCTACAGGCTTAGCTAATCAGCAAAGTGATGCGCACTGTGAACATTGGACCCTTTGAGCAGCGTCAGGACCTCTGTCTGGCTTCGGGTCTAGGAGTCTTTATTTGCAGGCCCCCATCTCCCCAAGATCACTGACCCCCTGGTCACTCGAGACTGGCACAGTGGGTGTAGTGTGTGCACCAGCCCCACCAGACTGGACACCCTTCACACTGAGATGCTGGAAGATCCCCAAGGCTAAACAGATGTGGAGATTGGACCATTTCGACCTCAGTTTTCATGGCCTGTGACAAGTCAGTAATTCTCCTGTGTTGGTTTCTGCAGCTGAAATGTCAAAAAAGCAGAACATGGTTCCTCTTTTTTTTTTTTCCTTGTGATAGTCTTTCGAGTCATCTTACAAACCAACCAGCAAACAAACCAACAAAAGAATAAGAAATGTGAAAGCTGTTCCTTGTTTCTAGGACGTCACTTTGCTCAGGGCAGGTTGTCATCAGTTCCTTCCATCCATTCTCTTCCTCTGAGATAGGAATTTAACGATTACTTTCACATTTTAGGCCAAAAGTGTGATCCAAGCTGTCCCAATGGAAGTTGCTGGGGTCCGGGAAAGGAGAATTGCCAGAAACGTAAGTCAGCAAGCAGAATTTCAGATAAATGTGTGCCCACGTCCCTCCCCTTATACTCATAGGTGTTTGCCCTTTGACGGCTCCAAAAAAGCAGTTGCGTGAATGACATCCTTGCAAATCTCCCTGCATGCGGTTAATCCGGTGTGGGCCATCTGGGGCACTGGAGCTTGTCATTAATGAGTGAAAGTCAGCCACACAGATGCCACCAGTTTCTTTGAACTGTATGTTTGCTGCATTTTCCTGGGAACAGAAGACTTGCCCGTGTTACCTGAGTTTCAGGACACTTCTTGTTTTCTCTCCCTTGGGGGCCCGTCTACACAGAAGCACGAGCAACCCTTTTAGAAGGGTTCTGCTGGGATCCTTAGCTGAGGAGCATGGGTGGCCAAACAATCTGGGGACAGCCCCCTTTTCAAGTTCACTGCCTGTCGTTCAGTTTGCTTGTGATGTGACTATTGGGTCCTTTTACACACTGCTTTTGGGCACGCACTTCTGTTATTTGGTGTGTTTCCGTATCACCCGAAATCTCAGCTCTCGCCAGCATGTAATTAGTGAGCAGCTCTAGAAGTCTAGACCTGATCTGATGAGTCCTCCTAAGTGATTAAAAATAAGTGGGAAAAAGAGGTGCAATAAAGAAAGGTCATGATTCAGTGTACTTTGGCCAAGTGCGGATGTTCGGGAACTTGGACGAGCCGGGCAGCCACTAAATTCATCACTTTGTTCACCTTTTCACCTGCTGTTTGCAAGTACCCTGCAAGGCCCCTGGAGAATGACCCCTCACCCCCCTCCCTGGCTCTTCAGCTCACCGGTGACCTTTGCTCCTTTCCAGTGACCAAAATCATCTGTGCCCAGCAGTGTTCGGGGCGCTGCCGCGGCAGGTCCCCCAGCGACTGCTGCCACAACCAGTGTGCCGCCGGCTGCACGGGGCCCCGCGAGAGCGACTGCCTGGTAAGGCCGGCCCTGCCCAGCAAAGCAGCGGCGTTTGTCCTGCCTTCACCACTTACTTCGTGACTTCAGGCAAACTGTAGGACCCCTCTGTGCCTCGGTGTCCCTGCCTGACGATGCTGGATGGTGGCCTGGGTGGCACCACGCCTGTGGAGTCCATACCAGGACCTGGGGGAGGAATGAGCAGCAGCACTAAGTGTGAGCTGTCTGGCCTTGGAGTTGGCTGTGGCCAGCCGCACTGTTGTCACGCTCCTCATTATTCCGCTTCAGTACAGTGGAGGCGACAGCGGAAGGCCCCTAACATACCTCTACAGAGGTATTGGGGGACATACCCGGAGCCACACAGACCTGAGGTCCGCGGCTGGAGCTGCACCCGGATCTTCTGACCCACTCGCTCTGCTCTTTCAGAGCCTCCTGCACCCCCCACCCCCACCCCACCCCACATCAGGGGCCTTGGAGCACTCACATTTGCCCCCGTTACTGCAGAAAGGCCTGACAGGAGCTTCCCTGCCCCAGCGGGCTGTGGGCCCCCCCGAAGGTGGCATCTCACGGTGCTTGCACGCACCTTGGGAGTCCTGGAGACATGAGGGCCAGCAGACAGGAGTCCTTGAGGTGGCCCCAAACCCTTGTGGGCTCCAGACAAGAAGGCCCACCTGGGGTGGAATCCAGAAGACTCCAGTTTCAGGGAGAGGGGGATTTTTGTTTTTATTTTGCTTTATTTTTTTTAAAGATTTTATTTATTTATTCATGAGAGACCCAGAGAGAGAGGCAGAGACACAGGCAGAGGGAGAAGCAGGCTCCATGCAGGGAGCCCGATGTGGGACTCAATCCTGGGACCCCAGGATCACTCCCTGGGCTGAAGGCAGGTGCTAAACCACTGAGCCACCCAGGGATCCCCAGAGAGGGGGATTTTTAAGTTCCAGAGGCTGCATCCCCGGCCCCAGGGATTTTTGACTTGGTTGGTCTGAGCTGATTGTGATGTGCCGCTGGACGGGAGACGGCAGGTGGGTCTGAGGGCCACCGCTGTCTGTGGCCTGGTCCCCTCTGCACAGTGCCCTCCCTCATCAAGGTTTTCTGCAGTTTGGCAATAAATTCTAAAGAATAGAATTCATATGGCAGTAAATTCCAAAGAACCTCAAGGGTTGTTGTTTTTTTTTTGTTTTTTTTTAATAAGGGGTACCCAATAAATTGAGTTTAAAAATAACTTCACTCCACAGTTACCACAGTAGTATGTGAACTCCATCATTTTGTAAATTAATAAAAATGTGGGTTTTATCATCGTAATCCATAAATTATCACAGCTCGGACAGTACAAGAAAAATCAGACTTTTAAGATCTTGCTGAATCTTCTAGAAGTGTTTTTGGCTAGTTTTTTTGGGGGGAGGGGTTGCTTAAATCAAATTCCTGGACATGAACTGCAAGGTGAGCTTTCTGCACACAGTTGAAACAGTCCCGAGCACCCTTGCTCAGCCTGACCCGTACATGTTGTCCCTCCTGTGATAGGTCTGCCGCAAGTTCCGGGATGAAGCCACGTGCAAGGACACCTGCCCGCCCCTCATGCTCTACAACCCCACCACCTACCAAATGGACGTCAACCCAGAGGGAAAATACAGCTTTGGTGCCACCTGCGTGAAGAAATGCCCCCGTGAGTTCATCACATGTGAAAAATTTTCATTTATCAGATGGCTGCTTCCTGTTTGGTCTCCTCTTGGAACCTTGAGTCCTTTGTCTCGGGTAGTCTTTGGGTCCATATGTTTGCCTCACTGTCAGGCAGGTGACCGTGGACCTGTCCCGGTGCACAGATGAGGTGCCCGCCCCCTGCCGTAGGTGTCAGGTGATGGCTGGTGCTCTGTCCAGCAGAGTCTGTTCTCGTGTGCGTGGTGGCCAGGACAAGAAACACACCCCGGGACTGAGGTCCAGCTGGAATAGTCTAGAATATTCAGTTGTCTGGTTGGATGATTCACTGTTTAGCTCTCGTGTCTGGCAGGTACTGAAAATTAGAGAGTGTGTCAGAAGACCTGCCTTCTTCAGTGGTTAAAATTCTGATAAAAAATTGTGCCTCTTGAGGGAACTAAAACTCCATTGGAGTCTCTTTGTGTGTTGTTTGGTTTTAATTGTCTCAGATTGGGTTTTGCTTATCGGCATTTGCCTTCAACAGGTGGCTTGGTGTTCAGGGCAATGATGATATGAATTATGCCCTCACAGGGAAAGTCTAACGTTGTCTAACTGAAGAGCTTTAGAAACCAATCTTGATTTCTAGGAAGAGAGACTAAGAGAAAAAAAAATAGTGAGCATAGTTACAAGGGGGCAGATTTGCCCTACCAGGTTTATGGACATGAAAACTTTTACATTCTGTACGGAAAAAAAAAAAAAAAAAAACACAAACAGAATAATACACCATTGTAACGGAACTAACTTGCTAAAAATTTTTTAAGTTCCCACAACCATGACACAGGTCTAATCTTTGAGAGAGGGCCTTTACTAGGTAGGGTTTAAAAAATACGCAGGGGAGCCTGCTCCTCCCTCTGCCTGTGTCTCTGCCTCTCTCTCTGTGTGTCTCTGATAAATAAATAAATCTTTAAAAATTAAAAAAAAAAATCTTTAAAAATCCACAGAAAAACAGAGCCCGAGAGCAAAAGCAGACAATTTACTGAAAGAAGAATTACGGGTGTCCGATAATTATGTTTGAGGACATACTTGGGGAAGTCAAAACAGGAACACGTAGAGCTCCAGAAACATATTGATATTTGTGTTAATATTAACATACATAAATTACTTGCAAGTGAGCAGAGGCTCAGAAGGGGACCGTGTGCCTGGCTCGCTGCAGAACCAGCTGGCGGTACGCACCCCCAGCCAAGGGAAGGCTGCCGGGCTGGACGGGACCTCAGAGGGGGCCGTCGGCCACAAGTACTACCCGCATCCTCAGACGTGGGTAGTGCTTGATAGTACATCCTGGAGGCATCACCGACAGAAAAATGAGCTGCGAAGAGATGTTTGAAACCATGTTCTACTTGACCCATCTGTTTCCTGCCCGTGACGGGCTCTGTTTCTCCACATCAAGGCTGGAGAAGCCATTAAAGCTCTCCAACCTGCTTCCTTTTCTGTTTGCAGCCTCTCATTCTTTGTCCTTCAAGTAAATAAAACCCGAGGATTATAGGCCCTTTTCATCGGCCCCTTTATAGGGGAACATGAGACAATGGTGTGGGGCCCAGAAACACCTGGTGCCGCTTTCGCCACCTTGCTTCCTTGTCTCTCCAGGCAACTACGTGGTGACAGACCACGGTTCATGTGTCCGCGCCTGCAGCTCTGACAGCTACGAGGTGGAGGAGGATGGTGTCCGCAAGTGTAAGAAGTGTGAGGGGCCTTGTCGCAAAGGTAGGAAGCCCACAGCGTGTGGTCGTGAAGCCCCCCCCAGGCCCCCTCCGCGTCATACTTGGAAGAGATCGGAGCAAATCTCTTCCTTCATCTTGGGCCCTGTCCTTGGAGGACGCTCAATGCCAATTGACTCCTCCTTATTAGAAGCCTTTATAATTGTCGTTTTTGTAAAAATTTCCGAACACCTAGAAATGTTGCAAGACCAGAGCAATGAACACCCGTACACCTTCCACATAAATTCACCACTTTTTAGTGTGTTGCCTCATTGCATGTGTGTGTGTGTGTGTGTGTGTGTGCATGCCCTGGTCAACTTTTTTCCTGAGTTATAGGACAGAGATATCATAACACTTCACCCCTACATTTGTCAGCATATTTTCTTCCTCCTTCTCCTAAGGAATAAAAGGTTCACGCTCAGGATTATTTAACATCAACTCAGTACTCTTTTCTGCTATTCAGTTTAATTCGGGCTTCCCCCTCCTGTCCCGATCAAGTCATTTTTATTTTTTTTCCTTTTTCCTTTTTTTTTTTTTTTGAATTTAAATTCAATTTGCCAGCATATACTATAACACCAGTGCTCATCCCATCAAGTGCCCTCCTTAGTGCCTGTCACCCAGTCACCCCATCCTCCCCTACTCCTCCCCTTCTGCAACCCTTTGTTTTTCTCCCAGAGTTAGGAGTCTCTCGTGGTTTGTCTCTCTCTCATTTTTTTCCCTCCTCAGTCTCCCTCCTTTGCCTTATAATCCCTTTCACTATTTCTTTTTTTTTTCCTTTCACTATTTCTTATATTCCCATATGATGATTGTCCTTCTCCAATTGCTGATTAAGTTATTTTTAGCTGCTTATCAATCCAGAACCCAATCACCCATGATGGGTTTCATGTAGATGTCCTGCCTCCAGTATCTTCATTCTTTGACAGCTGTATCTCAGCTCCCCTCTGCCACTGGCTTTTCTTCTCCCTTCTCCCCACATGACCTCATGTGAAGAGTCTAGGCCAGGTATTTTGCAGTGTCCCTCAGTTTGGCTTCACTGGCGGTTTGCCCTTATGGCCACACTCAAGTTGAGTGTTGTGGGAAGGAGCACTGTGTAGGTTGTGTTGATTTCCTCTCGTTGTATCTCATCAGGTAGCCTATGATGCCATGTTACTTCATTACTGATGATGACAAATCAGTAAAGATTTCTGATGGCTATTAAATAGTGATTTTTCTCTATCATGTCTTCACTTACTAGTTGGCATTCCTTTTTTAAAAAAGTTTAGTTCCCATGTGAAATCATGGAATCCTTTATTCAGTTTCTAGAAATCCATTCCTGTCATTCATTTGGGTGCTTAAATTGTCCCACATGCGGCCAGGAGGAGCCTCTCCAGAGGCCTCCTGCATCCCTTTGGCACATCCCATGTCCCAGTCATGTCTTCTACTCAAAAGGTCCTGACTAAACTCCTTGCACTTTGCTTCTTAACCTTAATATATCCTGGAAATCACTCCAGATAAGTTCATATAAATCTTCATTCTGAATTCAGGAATTAAAGTAACCCCCCCATCACCATTGCACACGAGCAGGAGAGAACTTGAATAAACACAGGGAATCACCTGCCAGACCTCTAATTAAATGGCAGTTCCTCCTCTGGCCACCTCATTCTCCATTGTCAGCCAGACCCTGTGAATCCTAAGGAAGCCTGGCCATGAATCCCATAACCCCATTGTGCTAGATGCAGCACAGGATGAGCCATTCAACCCAGAAGTCCTTAGAGCAGCTCCTCAGAACCAGAGAGGAGGCTGGCCCACAGGGTGAGCCTGGAGACCCAGCTGGTGGGACGGTCGTGGACACCCCAGTCAGCAGGGGAAGGTTTTCCTGCAAGGGACGCCCAGTGGAGTGAAGCATGGGGATGGTGGAACAGCAGGGCTTGACTGCATCCCCGAGAAGTCCACGGGGAGGAAAGAATAAGATCTTATCCTGAGCAAGGAGATTTGCAGTGATTACCCTTCAGAGTCAAGAAAAAGTCTGGAAGATAGGTACGCAAATTGCTCTGCAAACTCTAGAGGAAGCATTACAACAGATAAATGGGTTTTCGGGTAGAGGTGGCATTTGCAATGGAAATTTAGGAGTGGATCTAAATTAATAAAGGGGCTCAGAGTGTGGAAAGGGGCATTTGAGACTGATGTAGCAATAGGACACAGATCAAAGCCTTTTGCTCAAGTAAACACAGGGGAAAAAGTTCATCTGATAAAAGCTATTACAGTATTCCCTATGACGTAATATAAGACAGCCATTAAAACCCATGTTCGTGAATAGTTTCAATAATATGAGGAGTGTTAACAGCAAAATAAGTAAAAAAAAAAAAAAAAAAAAGGAAATACATATCTGGTGTGACATAACCATGGAGGATAGCTGGAAGGATATCCTGTAGTAGAAACTCTGGTTATTTTCATCCCCTCATTATACTTTTCAACCTTCTCAGATGAGCACATCTTACTCTTTATAATAATAAAAAAGAAATCTATGTACTTTGTTTCTTTAAAATAGATGACAGAGCTGCAACCAGGTTAGGACAATCAGAAGGTGGACACCTAAGTGGCTCAGGGGTTGAGCATCTGCCTTCAGCTCAGGGTCCCAGGATCGAGTCCCACATCGGGCTCCCTGCATGGAGACTGCTTCTCCCTCTGCCTATTTCTCTGCCTGTGTGTGTGTGTGTGTGTGTGTGTGTGTGTCTTGTGAATAAATAAATTAAATCTTAAGAAAAAAAAAAGGACAATCAAAAGGTGTTGGGTCTTAGGGGAGCGCCCTGGTGAGAGCCGGGCCGCGGTGGCACTGCTGTCCTCAGGGGAATTGCACTGCCAGGAGGGATGGTTACGAGCAATTAGAGACCAAGTGGGAAATCAGGAGGGGGAGACTGCGTTCCCAGTTAGGGCAGCAACAGCCCTGAGGACGGCATCGCCTTCTCCAACCAGTGTAACCCTGGACCCCGCCAGAGTTACCAGTACCCAGCAGGCCTCCATTAATGCTGAATGACTGAATGATGTCCTGGCAGTGATAGTCTCACGGCTACAATTCTCTTCCGTCCCTCCTCTGCCTGTGGAACCTGGGCTCTTCTGAATTCAGCATATGTGGTTGGACTAAACATCTCCTTGTCTTTACAGTTTGTAATGGAATAGGGATTGGAGAGTTCAAAGACACACTTTCCATAAATGCTACAAACATTAAACACTTCAAAAACTGCACGTCGATCAGTGGAGACCTTCATATCTTGCCAGTCGCATTTAGAGGGTATGTAACAGATTAAGTGTCTGGTCTAGAGAAACACAAAATCCGCTTTGTTCACTGGTAGACACTGGTGATCAATAATCGTTTTGTTTCTTGTTTCAGTGACTCCTTCACGCATACCCTACCTCTAGATCCGAAGGAGCTGGATATCCTGAAAACTGTCAAGGAAATAACAGGTGTGTGCTGCTAACATGTCACATGCACATGAATGGGAACTGGGTGTTTTAGAGAGCGAGCCGGGAGATGCATTTTCTTCTCTCTCAGCGTCATAAAAACATTCCGTCTGAACTTCTGTCATTAGTGACTAATGAGTTCTTTGATAGTTCTCACAAATGCTATTTCCCCTGCGTGTGAAGCGTGAGCACTTTAATCAAAGACTTGAGTCATTCCTGGTTTTGTGTGAACATGTTTAACCCTCGTCTCCTCGGCCTGGCCAGCCATGCTGATGGCCCAGTGACTCTCGGGTGGAGGCAGAAGAAGGGCGAACACTGAGGGAACGACACAGGCTCACAGGCACAGACTGGACCCCACGTCCCTGCCCGTTTTGTCCATGATTCCCATCAGAGCTTCCCTGCCTTTCCCCCCAGAAAGGAAGCAGTTAGACCTACATAACAAGACTGTTTTTAGGATTGGAATTAAGTAAGGAGAGCATGCGAATGTCCTTCTGTGTGATGACAGGTCAAGACACAGCAGCCGCCATCGAGAGCGGAAGCGGGTTTGACTCATCAGATACGGAGCCCAACCCGGCTGTCAGGACCGTGGCACCGTGGGATGGCCTGTGGGGGGAGTTGGTGGTGGCAGAGATGCAGCCAGGGCTGGGAATTCTAGAGGAGAGGCAGGTGCCCACCTTGGCTTGTATCTACACATGGATGGACACGATGAAGACAACAAAGAAGAATCAAATCAAGAGTTCCCCTTTCCTGCTCCTATTGCAGTCTCCTGAGAATCCTAAAATGTCGCATGAAAAAAACATGTCTACATGGCATGTGTCTGAGCCTTACTTTTTTGCCTTTTTAGGGTTTTTGCTGATTCAGGCCTGGCCCGAAAATAGGACTGACCTCCATGCTTTCGAGAACCTAGAAATCATACGTGGAAGAACAAAGCAACAGTAAGTTGAGCCTGCCCAAAGCCTGGTGTATTGCTTATTTATTTACTGATTTATGTTTAAAATAAGACCCAATAAAGAATTTGAAATTAGACTCGTGCAGCTGTTGCAAAGATCCTACAGAGAGGGCTGCCCTGTGTCCCCCAGCCAGCTCCGACCATTGTTAACATCTCACCTACACATGGTAGGAGGACAAAGTGAAGAAATGAGCATCGTGCCGTGCTGTTGGCTCCAGCACCAGACATCAGTCAGATTTCACCAGCGTGCTGGGAATGCCTTGTTTCAGCGTCCAGCCCAGGACCCCACATGGCACGTAGTTGGGATGTCTCCTTAGTCCCTTCCAATCTATCACAGTTCCTGTGTCTTCCTTTATCACTTGTAGCCTTGACAATCTTAAAAAGTACTGGTTTTGTAGTAGTAGAACGGCTGGTCATGTGTTTTTGGCAAGAAGAGCACCGAGGGGATGTGTCCTTATAAGCACATTGTATCAGAGGGAGCCCTTGAGAGGTTTTTTAACATTAAATGTCTGGTTCAGGATTTCCACTTTTCCAACTCCCAGCAGCAAAATACTCACATAGAAGCATCTTTAATGTATTAAGAGTAATAATCAGTTTTGTATTTTGAGAATCTCTTTGTCAGATCTGCCTTGGAAACAGTCTAATGCTGAGAACTATCACCCATTAATTGACCCCTAAGACAACTACGTAATATCATTCAATATTAAAGAAAATCTGAATAGAGTATACATAAAATACATAATCGCTTTTTAAAAACCATCTTGGCTGTGCATGTCTTGTACTAACCATGGAGCTAACATTGCTTCCCTGGAAAGACCCTTTGTTCTAAGTTCTTAACAATATTTCTTTTGCCCAAGATTTATACAGAGATAAGAGATTTAGATCAATTTTCTTGGGTGACTGGCATGTACCACTTGGCTTAGTTCTAGGAATTTAAACAAATTTAGAATTACTTTGTTTTCTTTTCACATTTAATGAGAAATGGAGGGGCAGGGTGGCCACTGGCTCCAGGTATGGCTCACCAGACGAAGGTGACCCCAGCTTTATCCCAGTGTCTAGGCTTCCGTGAGCACATGATGAGAGAATTTCTAAAACAGTGGTGCTGCTGGTCTCCTACACAGGGCTCCTCGCTTTCCTCAGGAGCAGGCTGTGGAAAGGGAGGAGGAGGAAAAGGTTGAGGGAGAAACAGAGACAAGGAGAGAGGAGGAATCTCCAAGTTAAACTTTTGTCATCCTGTGTATGATGTCTCCTCATTCGGTGCTGTCTCAACTAGTCCATTCCCTGTCTTGGTGTCCAGTGAGCTTCCCAAAAATGCAAGTCTCTTTCTTATGGTTTCCATCATTTGCAGACCACAACCGAGCTCAAGGTGTCCAAGTAACCGGACACTTCTTCCAGGCTTCTGCTCCAGCAGTAGCTCCTGGTTCTCAGCACCCATCAGCTGCTTTCTTGCCTTCCTGCTCCTGTTCAGGACTTCCCTCCCTTCAGGGTGAATGACTTTTGCCCAATCACTTGATGGAAACCTATTGATAGCCTTATAGAGTTCTAGCACAGAGTTGGGTGGTTCAAATGATTGTTCAGTAAATGGATAGATCGATGAATCAGTGCATCAACAGGTGGAGGGATAGATGGATGAATGGATAGATGAATCCATGGATGAATGGATAGATGAGTGGGAAGGTGGATGGATGGGTAGGTGCATGGATGCATAGATGAGTGGACAGATGAGTGGATAGATAGTTGGGTGAATAGGTGAATGGACAGATGAATGGATATGGGTGATGGATGGATGAATAGAGAGGTGGAAGGATCGATGGATGCATATGTGCATAGATACATAGACAAGTATACGGATTGATGAGTGAGTAGATAGATGGATAGATGAATGGGTGGATGCATGGGTGGAAAAGATGAACCTATGGTTTTTGAAGCGTATTTGGATATTTGAGAGGTTAGAACATGCTCTCTATTCCCAGGCACAAAAAAAAAATGCAGTGCATATAATAATGATATTAACGTTTATTCAGCCCCCACAATGCCACTGGGGTTAAAGATACTAAATGAACAAGGAACAGGCTTTTCCCTGGAGGAGCTTTAAAAAAAAAACTCTTATAATTTTCAGAAGTTGTGATACAGACTTCCTGCAATATGACTTACAATCAGTGCGAGGCAGTTTGTAGTAAACAGAAGGTGGTCCAGAAAATAAAAATAACGTTTTTAGTGATATAATCTTTTCATAATTTTTAACAACGTTATGTTTCTTCTCCCCGCGACAGTGGCCAGTTTTCTCTGGCGGTCGTCGGCCTGAACATAACGTCCTTGGGATTACGCTCCCTCAAGGAGATAAGCGATGGAGATGTGATCATCTCTGGAAACCGAAAATTGTGCTATGCAAATACAATAAACTGGAAGAAACTCTTTGGGACTTCAAGTCAGAAAACCAAAATTATAAACAACAAAGATGAAAAAGCCTGCAGTAAGTAATCACTCTGGTTGATTGTGGAGATGGTTCACATGGATCATTTCTTTTGATTTAGAATATTCCCAAACAGGGCACCTGGGTGGCTCAGTGGTTGAGCATCCGCCTTTGGCTCGGGTCATGATCCCGGGGTCCTGGGATCGAGTCCTGCATCAGGTTCCCTGCAGGGAGACTGCTTCCCCTCTGCCTGTGTCTCTGCCCCTCTCCCTGTCTCTGTGTCTCTCATGAATAAATAAATAAAATCCTTTAAAAAAATTTATTTTAAAAAGGAATATCCCCAAACATTTAAGTTACATTTTTCATTCCTGAAGAAGCAGATTAAAAGAAATCTGTATATTCCTAAATGTGAAGTTATCGTGTAAAGTTCATTGGAATTGTTTCCAAATCACTCACATGTCATAGGATGGATTTGCCTTGAGATTTAAGCTATCAATTATTTATTTATAATTTACAGAACTGAGTTTTGTATACATTATCTTACCTTTTAGCCTCTGATGAACGTAGCTAGCAACACATACACACACGCACGTGCACACACACGTGCACACGCGTGCAGGTAGAATGAACATTTACACTGACATTTTCTAGTCTGAGTTTAGAGTCTCAGGCAGCTCTTGAAGCCAGGCGTGCCCGTTACCTGGTCACTGGGAGAAGCAGATCTGAGGTCACACCCTGACTCTAGCCCTTCCCAGCTTCCAGACTGTGGTCAGTTTACTCAGCATGTGTAGGCCTCGGCTTCCTCAGTGATTCTCACTGCTTGGGAGAGAATTAAATGGAATTTTACATGTAAAACTCTTGGCATGGTGCCCAGCACACGGCAAGGCCCACAAACCTTCCCTGTGTTTCCATCAGCTATGACATTCATCCGCAAAATGCTACCCAGCTCCAGGCCAGGAACCCTTGACTCCCCGCAGGGAAGAGGAACTTGTAGTTGGCCTCTGGAAGCCCGTTGTGTGTCATCGCTTCTTCCAGGCCCCCCCACCCCACCCCGCCATGTCCATGCAGCTCAAGGTCACAGAGAGCCCAGCATCCCACTTACAGGAGCGGTCTCAAGTGGCCCCTCCAGTCACTGTGCCATAGCTGACCCCTTGTGTCTCGGTCTGTCTTCTCAGAGGCCATAGGCCACGTCTGCCATCCATTGTGCTCCTCAGAAGGCTGCTGGGGCCCAGGGCCGAGAGACTGCGTGTCCTGCCGAAACGTCAGCCGTGGCAAGGAATGTGTGGAAAAGTGCAACATTCTGGAGGGGTAAGGCTATCTCTTAACCCCTTTTGTTTTCATTAAAAAATAATAATAAGGCGATTGTTTTTATAGGTTTACAGTTACTTCACTTTGAAACTTATCCTTTTGTTTTTTTCCCTTTTTCTTTGGTCTTTATTTCTTGACAACTGTTAATCACAAAAGGAAATGAACAAACTTTTTTCATTACTTAATCCTATCCACTAATTTAGAGAGTCTCTATTTTTGGAAATACCTGATAATTTTCTCAGCCACACAGAGTTCCCAAGACAAATGGAAAAGTCAGAAATGGTTTGTGTGGCCAAGACCACAGCCGTTTAGACTTTTCTTTGGAATTACTCTTCCTGGCATGTCAAAATATCCTAGTATAAATTACATTTCCCGGTTAATTTGTTTCATGTTCAACAAATACCAAACTGTGCAAATAACTTTAAATGTAACCATGGACAAAGAAATAAACAAGCATATAACATAACCATTGTTAAATTTATTTGCCATCAATAGAAAGTCCAATCTGTCGCTTCTGTGGGAATCTTGATACTGATGTCAAGCTTTTTGCATGACCTCAAATAATGACTAAGAATAAATTAATAGGAAAGTAAAATTGAAGGATAGAGAGAGGCAGAGGTGCTTTTTTTTGTTTTTTAATGTAAAGAAAAGGGGAAATTTTGTGAGAGAGAAGAGCCAGGGGAATTACAGATGGCTACAGGAACCATCCTTCTTGTTCGCTTTCAGCGCTTGGGCCACAGTACGGATCCAGAAATATTTAGGAACAGGATGAGAAGCCCAAGTCCAACTCTGTAGGAATCCTTTAGCAGGTGCGCTCGGTCACCTAACAGAGTCCTTTGTATAATTGACAGTGTTGCTTCAACAAGTAAGAAATATTGGTGCAATCGTTACTGCTGCAAACAGACATGAATCTCATGGTTTCCACATCTTCTTAGAGAGAGAGGAAATTAGAATAACCATGAGGGTGGAGCCTTTCTGTTAGAGAACCCTGGTGTCTTGCTGCACTTGCTCGGTTTGCATGGCTGGCTTCTCCAGCAGGCGTGTAACCCGGAGAAGGAGGGAAGGAAGAAAAAAAAAAAAAATTGGGCATATTTGGTTTAAATGACATTAGGGAGGATTTATGGACCATGTTGTGGGTGTAAACACTGTGTATTCACTGGAGTGAAGACCTGTAGTTAATTACCAGGCAGAGGCAGATTTCAGTGTTAAAAGCTGTCACAACTATTTTGCCTTTTCAATCAAACATCATCTTCTTGCTTAACATCCATCTAGACATCTTTGAGGAATAGCGAAACCATCACAAGCAAAAATTTTCACACCTTCGTTCCCTACGTACTGTTTTTCTTAATAACCATTGAGTAAGTTTTAATGTCTCTCCTTCCTTTTCCTGAGCATTAGTCCACAGTTAACCATTTCTTCCCAGCTTAATGCAGATATCCACGAATCTGAGATTGGGGGCAAGGGGCGAGGTCACCTCTGAAGGACTAAATTTTTTTCATTTTTTGGCTTGTGTGCCTAATAGAAACTGTGCCTTGTAAAGAAATGCAGGCAAGATGTTTGATTATAAATGAAATTTGACCATTTGTCCAGGATAGAAGATGACCAAGGATTCGGTTAATACAGTTTATCATATTACAGTATCGTCCTAGATTCCTGACTGTTGCATGTTGACCTAAATTTTTTTTGTGTTTTTTTGTTTTTTTCTTTTTTGCATTTCTGAGAAAGGTGACTTGTGTCTGATTAACTCTGACGGTTGTAACCCCCCAGCATTTTGAAGCAGGATCCCTAGAGATGGCACTGATCAGTTTCCTTTCTTCTCTCAGGGAGCCAAGGGAGTTTGTGGAGAATTCGGAGTGCATACAGTGCCATCCGGAATGCCTGCCCCAGGCCATGAACATAACCTGCACAGGACGGGTGAGGAGCGCAGTTGATGTTATTCCCTCGTACATCCTAGGGAGAGGCTTTCCCAGCAGCAGAACCACGACAATGAGCCAACAACACTCTGTAGCCACCAAGCGGGGGGCGGGGGGGGCGGTGCTGTGACCTCCAGGTCAGGAGACTGGTTGAGTTGACGTCATCACACAACCCACCTTGCAGGAGCACTTACCCTTCCTGTCCAACACCCCCTACCAAGTTTAATAACGTCTGCTCCTTCACCAGAAACGGAGGCCTATGGTAGACTGGGTACACTGTCAGCCAGTTTTCATTATTTCTGACATCTGTCATCATTTGCTTTATCATTTTAATCAAACGTCAAATTCTTATTTAACATTAGTTCACAGTTATTCAAAGAATTTTGAAAGAAACGCCCAGCAAAACTTTTCAACGCAGCTTTTTCTATCTGCATGATATTTTAAAGAGTGTAAGTGAGAATTCAGGGCCCCCTCACACCACTCTCCGAATGTTGTTCATTCTCAGTATTATTTATCAGGACTTCTGTTTGGATTTGAGCTTCAACAGTCATACCTGCATCTACTAATTGAAAACGTTTTTCAGGAGTTCCCTCTGAACTGGGCAGAAGGCTGTGTTTTGAGGTAGAGGCTGCCAACAGGTGTGACAGGTTACACAGGAAGCCATCGGTTCACAAGCTCACATGGCGTTCGGTTACATTTTTATCATTGAAAGAAAGCTGTGGAAAAAAAAAAAAAAAGAAAGAAAGCTGTTGGTGATGCTTAGTCATCTGATTGTTCTGGTTCTGAGAACACTCAGTCTTTGGACAAAGCGGAGACATCAGAGAACTTCACCAACAAGCACATCCTTCCTACCAGTTGTATTTTAGTCCCTTTATGAAAGGACGTGGGCACAGCCTGAGCAGTCCCGATACGCTCACTTCTGAGTTTTCCAAGGGCGCTCCAAGTTCCATAAACAGAATCAAACTCAGCCTGGTACACAGTTAGTTATGCAGCCACCGCTGCGCTTACACTTGCCACCCTCCTGTGCCTAGAGAAATACAGATGTGGGCTCTCTTAAATTCGCCTCTGCATCCGTAAATGTCTTTGGCCGCCCACAGAGTCTCCCCTTACGTTCAAATATCATATGCAGAAAAGTCCATCTGAGCAATGAAGAGGTAAATAAATATACTCATAGACTAATTAGATTGTTTTGTCAAAGAACGATGCCCATGACCCATTAAGGAAGCTGTGATGAATATTTCGTATGCTTATATGTTAAATGCCTTTTTTAAAAAAAGATTTTTTAAAGATTTTATTTATTTATTCATGAGAGACGCAGAGAGAGGCAGAGACACAGGCAGAGGGAGGAGCAGGCTCCCTGCGGGGAGCACAATGGGGGACTCGATCCCGGGACTCCAGGATCGTGCCCTGCGCAGAAGGCAGACGCTCAACTGCTGAGCCCCCCAGGTGTCCCTGTTAAATGCCTTTAAAGTCAGGGAGACTTTATCGTAAGCTGTTAACAGCAGTCACATCAAGCAACAGCAGTCCCAGACAAGCTTGCCGTTTTTCTGCTTGAAGAATTTCTACTATTATTCGACTGTTTTCACAATAAGTATTTCAATTTTGAAAGCGAAAGAAGCATCCGTAAATGTCTTTCTCCGTCTTGGCGCAGGGGCCGGACAGCTGCATCAAGTGCGCCCACTACATCGATGGCCCTCACTGCGTCAAGACCTGCCCGGCTGGCATCATGGGAGAAAACAACACCCTGGTCTGGAAGTTTTCGGATGGCAGCCGCATGTGCCACCTGTGCCATCCAAACTGCACCTATGGGTGAGCAGAAGCTCTGCGTCTTGGAAAGATATTTATTTTAATTATATGTAACCGAAAAAGAATAAACCAAGTGGAGAAGAGAGAATAGTTTTTTCTGATGAAATTCAGTGATAGTATGAGATGGTGGCCTCTTTTACTTTCTACTCAGCCATCATTTCTGCACATCCCAAGGGCCTCCTAGCAAGGACCTCCTAACCCCAGTACCCCAGTCTCCTCTCCTCTGGCGCCTGTCCGGTCTCTGTCCTGTCAGTCACCTCTTCAGAAGTAAACTGGCCTTTCTTCCCTCCAAGCCACTCATGTATCAGTAGCATCCTCGGCCCATAACTCCTGCAGTTGCCCTGCAGCACCTTCAGAGGCTGCACGAACCCTACACGTGGTCCCAAAAGTTACAGTTTTGATTTGCACTCACTTTGCATAGTGTTTGTTCCCTTTCTGGGACTGCCAGGCATTGTGGGGGAGAAAAAGCTGGGGAGCAGAGGTATTTTGAGGAGGGTGTGAGTTTATCAGTGACCACTTGTCAGTGATGTCTTTTGTCTTTGAGTTTGGGTTTTCCTAGGAGATTCCAGAGTGTGAAATAGTGAGGTCCCTCACCTCCCCCCACCCTGTGCATCCCACAGCCTGAAAAAGCCTCTGCATGTGTGTGCACACACTCGTATGCATGTGCATATATGTGTGTGCCTATGCTTGTACGTGTGTTCCCATGTACCTGTGTGTATGTATACGTGTGTGCCTGTGTGCACGTGTGTGCCGCCTGTGTGCACACACCTGTGTGTTGGTGTGCACCCTGTGTGCGCCTCCGTGTGTGTGTACCTGTGTATGTGGTGTAGGAAGGAAGGCCCAAAGGCACTGAGGGGGTAGGAGCAGGACAACTTGGAAGTGGGGGAGGGAACTGACCTTCCCCTCAGAGAGAAGCGTACAGATCCCTGGACAGAGATAGGAAATGGGGAGCTTGGCAGATGCCCCATCCTGTTCACACATTTGAAACACAGTCCTCCATCCTTTCCCAGGCCATGAAATGGTAATCCGCGCCCCCGCCCAACCTCATTTTTTCAAATTGACATATCGCTGACACACCATGTCATATTCGTTGTAAGTGTACAACATAGTGGTTCGACAATGCTCTACGTGACGCAGTGCTCAGCACAATAAGTGCAGTCCCCATGAAAAACTATTGCATTATTGATTGTATTTTGTATGCTGTGCGTCTTATCCCTGTGGCTTATTTATTTTACGACTGGAAGTTTGTACCTCTTAACCCCTTCACCCATTTTCTCCGACCCCCTCGTTCCCTTCCCTGTGGTGGCTGCGGGTTTGTTCTCTGTATTTATGAGTCTGTTTCTATTGTTTGTTTGTTCATTTGTTTTGTTTTGGTTTTTTTTGGATTCTCTGTATAGATGAAATCTTATGGCATTTGTCTTTCCGTCTATTTCAGCTAGCATAATACTCTAGGTCCATCCGTGGACAGCGGCATGAGTTGTCTTTTCTGTTTAATTAGAATATTTTGTTTTCCTCTCGATGTTTGTGTTGGCAAATGTTGCTGTTCTTCAAAGCCAATGTGTTCTGCCTTTTTTACATCATGTAATCAAAATAAGAGATGGTGGCCTCCCCCACTAGAATGGGACCCCAGCTGCTCAGGAGTCACTTAAGACAAATGCTGTCTCTGCTGCATGTAAGACATTTGAGACGTGTGGTAAGGGATGAAGCCAACTCCTGCTCTGACTCTTGGCTTTCTGGGTCTGAAAGCACCACTGCCCTTCCCCTGCCATTGAGGCTTGGCTCGTTCATCTGTTCCCGACCCCGCCGGCTCCTCAATCAGTATGGCTCCAGTCCCGGCCCCTCCACTCCCGCGCCCGTACGGACGTTCTAAAGCCAGATGCGAGACAGCTATATCTCTGTCACTAAGTGTACATGAAGACATTTCAGTAACAAGGGCCAGAAACTGTCTACTTTGCACAGTGCTAGAACAAGCCCTGTCATAGAGTACGCACTCGGAAATACTTGCGGAGAGAATGAACGAATGAATAAATGCAAAATAAATAAAAAATAAATAATAAATAAATAAATAAATAAATAAATAAATAAATAAATGATTAACCGGTGCTGCAAAATTGAGATTCATGGTGATTTTAATGATTTGAGCGTAATTGAAACATGTTGCCTTATGATCTAATAAAATCTCTGAGGGGAGCCCGGGTGGCTCAGTTGGTCAAACAACTGCCTTTGGCTCAGGTTATGATCCCAGGGTCCTGCAACCCAGCCCCACATCGGGCTCCCTGCTTCTCTTTCTCCCTCTGCCCCTGTCCCCACCCCCGTCATGCTCTCTCTTTCAAGTAAATAAATAAAATCTTAAAAAATAAAAAAAACTCACTAAGACAAAATACTGAAGTAGTAGAATGATTAAAATATGTGTTTCTGTCTCAATTCCTACAGCTGTGAGGGACCAGGTCTTGAAGGCTGTGCAAAACCTGGGTAAGTGTTATAGTTGTGTCCAGTGGACCTTCTCCAAAATGAGCCAACACCCTATGGGCAGAGATAATGCTTTCCCACATTTCTGATCACCCTCTATCTTGACCGGTTCTCCTGGGCCAGCAGAGCTTCCCTGGCAGAGACCGCCCTGCTGGTCCCGCCTACCTCTCCCCTGCCGACTTTGTTGGTGTGCTTCAGGGGAGGGGATGCAGGGTGTGAGCTGGTTCTCAGTGCTTCTCTTTACGTGGAGCCTGCCTCTGACTTCTTTGGTTACACCATTTTTGTGGATCCTTCTAGTAGCTTCTCTTCTTTCCTTCCTTGCTGACCCAGTTGGCACTATCTCAGACCTTCACGTTTGATGACAGAGCTCCAGCGTGGGGGGCTTTTCTCCCTTTCTAAAAAATGACTGCCTTTAGCATTTTAATTCTTATGAATTGGCCATCGTTGCTTAAAATGCTGCACTAAGGAAAAGCGGAGTTGGGAATTCCTGTTCAGACTCATCGGAAAGAGTGGCATTATCAATTAACAATGTCTAGCAAGGCATCAGGATTAAACACAAGGCGCCTCTTAGCCATTCCTGACATAGACAACACTGCGCAAACTTCCAGGCATTTCTGGTGATGTCTACACAATCCCCGCTTCGACAACCTGCCCTCCATGTCAGCTGACTCTTCTGCCCCAGAATTAGCCTTGATCATAAATCCCACCTACTTTCAAGTGAAACATTAAAGACAAATAAGGCAGTTTTTCAGAGATGAAGATGTCCTTTCCATCCCTTCCTCTTTTCTGAGCCCACAGGGACATCAGCAAAATCCGTCCTATCTTCACGCTACAACCAGTACCTCGGTAACGAGGTTTTCCATCAAAGCCCCACCTTGAAACTAGTCAGTGACCATTCTTTGTTGTATTTACTCTTTTTATTTTTTCTTCTCTTGTATTCACTTACCCCTTTGTATTCCTTACCCCATGGAACACATGCTCTATAATAAATTATTCTTTTTATCTTTCATCTCAGTATAGTAAAAACTCATTAATGCAAACTGCATTCCTTGAGGAGATGGTATAATGCAGGAGACGACTTTTGCACTCACTAAGAAAGTGCTGTAAATATTGTTGTCATGGAGTACCTTTGACCCACTTACAAGAAATTCATAAGGATGTCGGGATGTTTATGTGCTAAAGATACTAATTAATCTTTGACACCCTTTCACATTTCTTCCCGAAAATATGAAGTTTCCCGGAAGCTCAAATGGAATAGATTCTTGAGAATAATAATTGTATAAGGATTCTAAATTCGGAATACATGAATTCAGATGGTTCTTTCCTCAGTGAACTCCAGAACCTGAGTTTTGACTTTTTTGCTGTCTCTGAAATCAAGCACAACCTTGGTGGGAAGAAGGAGTACAGTCGAGTGGCTTGATGTTACACAGTGACATCACTCACTTACGACAACGATGCTTTTTATGTTGAAATCCTATCACTTTACAACTTCCCCCAAGCTTTTTCATAAAGCATTCCACATGGCTGTGGTCCCATCTTGAAAGCCAAGGACCCTTCGAAGAGGCTCAACATTCTGGAAAGGGTCCCTTCACCCAGGCAAGCCAGGAGACGATGCCTGTCTTACGCATGTGGCATTCTAGGCTTCAGATGAGTGGAGATACTCTGGGGATAAATGCAAATTCACATGAAAAGCATTACTGAAGTCTGAGTTACTTGTTGGATTATGTGGTTTCTTAATTAGTAGATTAAAATATAAGTGTCATCTGGGGTGTCCAGATGATACCTCAATTTAAAAGAAACGTAAAACAACTGGCAGGGAGGGCTTTAAGCTCAAGAAGGTGGAAACACTACCCTAGAAACTCTTTGCTTTCTTTCCTCCTTTTAGAATCCACATGGCATCTACTTTTGGAGATTATGTTAAATGATGTCAATGTATCAAAACACGCAGGAAATACATAAAATGCCAAGGTAATGAAATCTGTCAGCAAACCTCACTTGCCCACGTCTCCTTCTCATTCCAGGCCCAAGATCCCATCCATTGCTACCGGGATTGTTGGCGGCCTCCTCTTGGTGGTGGTGGTGGCCCTTGGAGTGGGCCTCTTTTTGCGCCGGCGCCACATTGTCCGGAAGCGCACGCTTCGCAGACTGCTGCAAGAAAGAGAGGTGAGTGGGTGCCCAGGCCCAGCATGCTCCCCCCAGCCCCAGGCAGCAACAGGGGTTCTCCTGCCAAGTCTTGGCATGTGTGATTTTGTATTCTAAGTGTGTAGTTGTATGACTATGTTTTATTTCTTGTGATGGAAAAACCGGAAAGAATCTCTGGATGTCCAATTATAAGTAACCAGTTACATTTTGGTACATCTCTGGAATGAAATGCAGATGTTTCTACTCTGAGTCTCACAACATGGACGCAGAGCCATGTAGAGTCCTATTTAACACATAGCACGCAGGTATGTGTAATAGGAGTCCGCTGGTTCCTGGGAAGGCACATGGTTGAAATGTCACTTTGGAAAATCTCATTGTCTACACAGTGCTGTTCCCTTCTGAGCTGTGTTTGTGACTCACCTGAATGGGTCCTCAGCCAGCCTCCTTCTGTCCAGCGTCCCTGGGAGGACAGACCCACAGCAGCTCATAGCATGATGGCACTTGTGTGTAAGAAGGCCCAACAGGCTACCAAAATGATCATCCATATAAAAGTTTCCCTCACCAGCATTCTCCCAATCCAGCTTATGGACTGGAAATAGAAGTTGCATTTGGTGAAATGCAGCTGTGCTGTTCGAGGACACCTGTACCAGGGAGTCCCTGTTCTAACACGTCTTCCGTAAAGCTCTGAGAAGGTGTGCATTTCTCCTCTCGAGTGAGCACAGCAGGTCCTCTGTGCTGAAGCACAGCCACACGTGGCCATTGTCTGGGCCTGGCTGCCACCCCCTCCACACGGGCATGAGCATTGAGGCAGTTGCTCTTCCTTGTCTCTCACAGCTTGTCGAGCCTCTTACACCCAGCGGAGAAGCTCCCAACCAGGCTCTCTTGAGGATCTTAAAGGAGACGGAGTTCAAAAAGATCAAGGTGCTGGGCTCTGGAGCATTCGGCACAGTGTACAAGGTGAGGCCACCCTGGTTCCATGACTTCCGGGTGTGCGGGTCGGTGGGCCAATCCAGAGTCTGGGGCCATCTTCTGTTGCTCAGCCTCGTCTACTCTGTGTTGCTCACAGTTCGGGAAATTCCAGTGTTTTCCCCATATTGTCAAAAGGAAATCTTTGATAATCATGGTGACAGATACAAGGTCCTATGGGACCTGTACACGGGCAACAAGGCTTCATGGACCCCAGTGTTGACTGTGTACGGGGGTGGGTGGCAGAGACGGAGTCTAAAGGAGCGCCACCTTTCCCTGCGTGACAGCGTCCCAACAAACCAGGCCGGAACAGCTCCTCTTAATTTTTTTCTGGATCCTATTACACCAAGTCTGCTTTCAGTTGGGCCTAGACCCCATATCTCAGAATTCTGGACAAAACGATCCATGCTGGTTTGATAACTGGCACAAGTTTTGGACTTTTTTATCTAACGGCTCTGATTCATGGAACATGATCGCGAACGAGCTGCTGAGACATCACGGCTCCTAGCACGGGCGGCCTTGGAGTGCACAGCTCTGCTCAAGGTCCCTCTGGCCCTTTGGGACAGTGTCCCTGGTAAAGTCCGTCTATCTCACGAGGCAGCCTATTGTGCATAGTACGGCAATCACCAGTTCGTGTCCCCTCTCCCTCCTTGTCACAGGGACTCTGGATCCCAGAAGGCGAGAAGGTTAAAATTCCCGTGGCCATCAAGGAATTGAGAGAAGCCACGTCTCCCAAAGCCAACAAGGAAATTCTTGATGTAAGTTTCTCCTTTGTCCTCTGCTTGTCCACAGGCCCGGATAGCAAAAGCCACATTTTGTGGTGTCTGGCAGCAGCACATTGCCCTGTTGTAGACTTTTTTTTCATCACCGCCTTCTAAATGTTCACGTTTCACGTCTTTTTTTCTTTCTAGCTGTAGTTGGTATAACTCCCTCTCGGGGCTTCTCCTATAGAGAAGAGTCGCAGCTTCCATTCTATTCTCTTATCTCTCCCAAAAGGATAGAAACTCACAATCGTTGGGTGTCCACCAAGGGCCAGCCTCAGGACTCGTTGCTTTGCACACACGATCATGGTGAACCCTCCCGACCAGCCCGTGACACAGGCGTTACACTCAGTGTGCTTTGAAGGCGTAAGGAAGCTTGCTCGCGTTCATGTGGTTCGCGTGGGATTCCAGCCCATCGTTATTTCTGCCTCTGAAACACGTGTCCATTTTGTTCCACCAAGTTATCTTTGAAATGGCTTTTTCAAGGTGCCAAGGGATTACAATATGATGCTCCATCCACTCTAGAAACTGTTGCCCATCTTCTGTCCCCCACCCCCAAAGCCAAACAATTCATATGTTATTTCCAGTGTCTTTTGTTAGTTGATGGAGTAAGTCTTTGGAATGTTCCACCAGATTATTTTCATGTCTTTACTGTCGCTTCCACTGAGCTTTCTTCACCATCTCTGGATCCTCACTGGCCAATGAGAGGCCTGCATCCTCTTAAACAGAGGTTGGCGGAAGGAGGGGCCACCGTGAAGGTGGCTTCAAGGGACCCCGGTGGACGAATGGGGTCTCCTTGTTAACACCATTGGCCTCTCATGGCTGTGGTTCGATGCAAACTTTTGCTCTTGTCTCAAGGCAGAGCCAGAGAAAGAGGAGTAGAGAGACTTAGCAGGAAGTTAGGCAAACAGTCCAAAAAAATAAAAAAAAAAGAAAGAAAGAAAGAAAGAGCTGCCTCAAAAATCTAGAGAATTTAGTTATCTTACCATCAGGAAGGACAAGAGTCAAATGTGGTATCCCCCACTCTTGCTTCTAACCCACAGAATATACGCCAAGCAAGGCAAACATGGGCCCTTTAAAAAATGTGTTTAGACACAACGAGCTTCCCAGTGGCCTAACACTCTGGACTTGCCATTTCTCCCAGCAGACCTCTCCCTCCGTTGTTATTGTGGGGAGATTGCTTCTAAATGAAATTCCAGCACCTTCTAAATGAAAGAGGATGTATTAATAAAGCGCAGTAGCAAATCGTGCATATTGGAGATCTCCTTGCGAGCAAAACTATCTCATTTTAATGGCCTACAAACTAATGGAAGTCCTATTAGCATCACCTTGTCGACTCATCTCCACATAACCCCAAGGAATGCGTTTGTGAAGTCAGTCTCTGCACCTAGAACCCAGAGCTCCCTGGCCTTTTTTCTCTGTTTGCAGAATTTGCTTCCTTGACTCATTCTTCTCATTCGAGACTAGATTCTAGTCCATGTCGCAGAACAGTGTTGAAATGTGAATTCAGCAATATTTATAATGCAGGGTGAGGCTGCGTTTGAAGACAAGAGTTGTGCTTTGGGGGGGGGGGGGGTGGATTTTCACTGAAAAGGACCCTCTAGGACCTGTAGAGCTAGAGGCAGCAGAGGAGCGGTGGAAGACGGGAGTTAAAAAAGTGTGAGTTCTGCTTTGCCTCTTACCCTACTTCTCTCCTGCCCTCTCCTCCCTCCATTTTTTGGGGGGAAATTTGGTTTGGTTTGGGTTTTGAGTCCCCCCCACCCCCGTGTCCCTGAGATATGATTGGCATGCAGGGCCAGTGCACTCTTCGATGGGACAGCCAACGGGGCTGAGCGTGGACTCGCCCGTAGATGCTCCCACTCCCCCGACACTCCGGTCCCCCGCTGGGGTCAGGCCCCGAGACCCCCATGCCCACGCTGCAGCTTCTAGTTTAAGCTGTTGCCCGTGGCCTAGATTAACCGGTTACAGTTTCAGAAATGTCGGGGCACCTGCTCATTGTTCTTGGAGGTCACTCCCCTTTACCCCAATTCTCAACCTCAAAGGGCTCACAGATGAGGGAAACAAGCTAGAAGGAAGGCATCCAAAATCATTTGGCCATCGGGACCAAGTCGCAGGCCTTGGGACTGCATCGCAGGCCTTCAAGGTCATGGCCTCAGAGGGGCCCTGCTGTGTGACTGGGGGGGGGTGGACCCCAGGGTCTGTAGACGTGGGCCCCGCCTGGCAGCCGAGGGTCCAGTTCAGGGCCGGCCCTGCGATACCAGGCGTTCTTGCCGCAGGTCACAGTGCACCTTGGAGATTCCAAGATAAACAGCTGAGAACAAAGCTCAGTTCAGCTTCTGCAGACACCAAACAGGACACACGACCAAACAGCAGCTCCATTGTGCTGGGGGGTGGGGCGGAAGTGATGCCCTGGTGCGGGGCTCTATCGGATTTTAAGAGGACGGGGATCTGGCTGGGCTCCAGGCTCTGTGTGGCCTGACACCCACGCCGGTGCTCTGTTCCCCGATCCCCGGGTCCAGGTCAGCTCCTCACGGCCCCACAGCAGCTGGGCTGCTCAAACTTGCTCTGCTCTGCAGATTTTTCTCCCCTCTAAAATGAATACAATATGTTTCCAAATCTTCACCAGATCTTGAGAAAATGGGAACGGCCAGAGGATTTCTTTGGTGTTATGGTTGTACGGTTTCCCAGACTCGGGGGAGAGACGTGATTTGTGCTTTTCTGGCAATTGCGTGGCCTATTAATTTTTCCATAGACTTCCCAGTTTAAAACGAGGGCAGGCAGTGGAAAAAGAATGCAAACATTTATGTATGTGCTGGGGGTGTAATGAGGTCTCGAGCTTTCTGGTAGCCCGTTAACCGGAGCACTCTGCGAGCCCTCGCCGGAGACCACAGGGTACATACGGCAGGTGGGGGGGCGAGGGAGCTTGCAGAGGGGTCACCCTTGTGAGGAGACCCATACGTGGGCTCAGCTCTGACCCACAGTGTCTCCCGTTCGCCATTCGCTTCGCTGGGCCTCAGTTTCCTTTTCGGATGAGTAATGGCCACAGAAGAAATGCACTTGCAGGTCTTTCCAGTTCGGACTTTTTATACACAGCCCTTCTCAGAGATGAAGGGATGTTTGCGTGTCCGTTAAGTATCAAATGTCTGCTCTGCCCTTTAATGTTGGGATGCGATGTTTACAATCCAGAAGAAACGAAATGCCAGCTCTGCCTTGCAAGGAGAGGGCCACTCAAGGCAGCATCCCAACAAACGGTCCCAACAAGCGCATGTTAGAAGCCATGGGAATTTTTGTTGTTGTCAATGGAAGGGCAAGGTCTGATTTGCTTTAGATTTCTGGTTTTGTATGATTTCAGGGGGCTCAATCCTGACGGTTTTGAGTTAGTTATTTATGTGCCCGGATATGTGTCCGGTACCACTCGGGGGACAGAAGAGGAAAAGACAGAGGCCCTCATGCCCAGGGATTGACCCTGCCTGCGAGGCAGCAGGAACACGGAGGGGATATTGAGGCCACAAATAAGCAGCGTTTGCCAACAGAGTATAGCGCTAAAAAGCGCCGGGCAGATGCGTGGAGCTGAGAGTGCAGACCTCTCCTCAGAGCTAGGGGAGGAGGGAGGACATTTCTCAAAATCACACAAGTATTTAAATGCATATTATGAGGAGTGCTCCAGAGCCCTGGAATCCCCTGGAGGCTTTACTCCAGCAGATTGCCTGGCCCCACCTCCTCGGGGCTCACACCGTAGGCCTGGGTGGGGCCCAAGAATTTGCATCTCTAGCAAGTTCCCAGGCCAGGAAGAGCCTGCTCCCCCAAGGAAAAAACTGCAAGATGCCAGGAGAGTTTAAGACTGGGGAGTCCGGAAGGCCCCTCAGAGGAGGAGTCAGATGAGGAAAGAGGAGGTGGAGGGGCATTCCAGGCCAAGGCCCTGCTGTGGGCGAGGGCCCAGGGAGGAGGACCGAGGGGAGGGGAGGGTTTCCGGGGGACGGCTGACCTGGGCGGCCTGGGGAAGCCGGGGCGCGCTGAGGCCAGAGGAAGGCTTAAGGCACCAGACAAGGTGTGATCCGGTTTGGTGGGGGCATCAGTGTCTGTGGCCTGGCCCCCTCAGTCTCCTCTCTCACCTCCCGCTCCTCCAATGCTCTCCCCACCCCCACCCCATCCTGGTCCCCAAGGCTACATCCCAGTCACAGCAGTGGTGAAAACATAAAAAGAGCCTCTGAGCTCTCTCTTGCAGGCCACATGGCCCCCCTTTCACATCTGAATCCAACGAAGGGCACCACCCTTTGCATCTGAAAGGGAGACAATTTAGGGGAGGAAAGTGGGGATTCCCTAATTCTCAGCTGAAAGAGGGGGGTCCCCCCCGCTGTGTGCACACCTGGAAATAAAACAGCTTCCCAGTGGAGAACGGAGAAGGGTTAACATAAAGTCGGAGGTGCGGGGGGGTGGGGGGGGGCTGTGTCAAGAAGTGCTCGGGCCTCAGCAGCCAGCAGTCAGAGGAGGGGCGCATTTCGCAGAGCAGAGTGGTTCCCCAGCTTGAGACCGAGACAGGGGCCACCTCTCTTCGCAGGTGCCTCGGGGCAGCTGGCAGAGCCTGGGATCACTGTGACCTAAGGGCCGGTCTGGCTGGGTCCCCTTCGGAGCCTGGGGCAGGTAGCTGCGCCCCCGGGACCCGGGCGGGGCCACCCTCCCCGGCCACCTGCCTCTCACGGCCCTACCTCTGCGTGTGTATCTCGGTTCGGTGGGAAAGTCGTGATCCAGGCTTAGGGCCCCACACGGGAATTTCTGTCCTGACATTTTAAACTCGCAGCAGCTTTAGCCCTGGGACGAGGGCTTCCTAACGGAGGCATCAGCAGAGCTCAAGCTCCGGGACCTCAGGCCCCATTTCCTTCCTTTCTTTCCTTCTTTCTTTCTTTCCTTCTTTCTTTTTTTCTTTCTTTCTTTCTTTTTCTTTCTTTCTTTCAATTCTTTTTTTCTTTCTCTTTTTCTTTCTTTTTTTTTTTAAGATTTTTTATTTATTTATTCAAGAAAGACACAGAGAGAGAGGCACAGGCCGAGGGAGAAGCGGGCTCCCTGCATGGAGCCCGATGGGGGACTGATCCCAGGACCCGGGGGCATGCCCTGGGCCGAAGGCGGTGGGAAACCACAGAGCCCTCTTTCTTTTTTTTTTAAAGACTTGATTTATTTATTCATGAGAGAGACTGAGAGAAGCAGGCTCCCTGTGGGGAGCCCAATGCGGGAGGGGGGAGGGGACTCGGGGACCCCAAGATCATGCCCTGAGCCCAAGGCAGACGCTCCACCGCTGCCGAGCCCCCCAGGTGCCCCATCAGGTCCTGTTTTCATTCCGTGTGTTGCCGCAGACAGATGCTGCCTGGGTGTCTCTGTGAAGGGAAATCCTTGCACCACACTGGGGGGGGGGGGCTGTCTTCCACCAAACGACTGGTCACTCCACAGCCTCCTACGTGTGTCACAGGCCCTGCAGAAATGTCTGTGCACCAGATGTTTCACGGGCGACCCCGTCCTCCACGAGGCACGGTTGGGGATTCAGAATCACAGTTGTGCTTTGCTGTTTTCAGCCTGGAGGTCCGCCTGCCTGTCCCTTGAGCCACGGCGGGGGGGCTTCTCTGAAGCTTTCCTCTCCCCTTCTTCTTCCCACAGGAAGCCTACGTGATGGCCAGTGTGGACAATCCCCACGTGTGCCGCCTCCTGGGCATCTGCCTGACGTCCACGGTGCAGCTCATCACGCAGCTCATGCCCTTTGGCTGCCTCCTGGACTATGTCCGCGAGCACAAGGACAACATCGGCTCCCAGCACCTGCTCAACTGGTGTGTGCAGATTGCAAAGGTAAGTGGAGAGGCGCGGGGGCCCTGAAAGTAGGGCAGGTACTTCGCTCGCTGCTCCCCTGCCCCCTCCCCCGGGGTGATGCGGTCGTGCGGGCGCCCCAATGCAAGGCAGCAAGGGGGAGAAATAAAGACAGCCGGAAAGTGGACAGGTGGGGCTCCGTCCTGGGAGAGCTACACTTGTGCGCGCGTGGGGCCCGTACACACAATGTGTGTTTTATTTTGGATCCAGTTGAATTGATTGCCTTCTGCATCAAATGGGGGCCTGTCCCCCTGCGTGCTGAGAATCTAATTGTTCGGCTACATCAAGGTAATATTCGCTTTATTAGGCGCTTATAGTGTGGCCTGCTGCTAGGGCATTTCTCTGGGGTTCTCGTGGGTGAATTTTAGGGTAGTTGAGGGTAGAGGAGGAGCTGTGGCTTCCACCCCGTCAGGCGGGATACCAAGGCAAGCAAGGGGGCTGAGACTAGGCTAGGAAGATCCAGAGGACAATGGGGCTGTGCCGACAGGGCAGGTGCTGGGTCCCCCCCCCCCGACTTGGCCCCCCGCAATAACAGGCTCGTTCCAGGGCGAGAGGCGGCTGACAATGCAGACAGTGGACAGGTGGCCCAGCCGCGGGCTGGGTGTTAGCTCCTCACGGGGTCCCCAGAGGACTTTTAACTCTCGTGCCAAGCCTCTCCCTCGGGATGCCGGCACCGCAGCGATTGTTAGCAACCCAGATGGCTAAGTCCTGTGTTCCCCTCGGTTGGCATGAGGCAGGTTAGTGGGCAGGCCCATCTCTGAGCGTGGGTGTCCTTGCGGCCGGCCCCTCCGCAGCGAGCCGGCGTGGAGGGCCGTGGAGGGGCCACGGCGGCCGCAAGCCTGACCACTGGGCCCTGCCCCCCCCCCCAGCTGCGCTGGTGGCCCGGTCGTTCCAGCGCCGCGTGGTGTCCCTTCTCAGCCGCAGCCTCGGGGTGCTGCCCCCCCGCCAGTCCCCGGTGTTCTTGTCCTTCTCGAAGCCGTAACCCTGGTCACAGAACAGGGGCCTGAGTCACTCAGCAGCGCTAGATAGTGGCCCTGGAAGAGGGTGTGTGTGCGCCTCTGACGCCGTGATTTCCTGAAAATGCTCGTGATTTCTGCGTGTGCCTGGATCCGCGTCCCAAGGCTGCCACGGGTTGCCGCGGCCTGGTGGCTCACGACCGCAGCAAGCTGGCCACCCCCCCGTCCTGGAGGTCAGTGCACAGCCAAGCCAGCCGGGCTGTGCCCACCTCCCCCCCCCCCCCCCACTGCCCACGTCCTTGCCTTTTCCTTTCTGGTGGCTCCGGCCACCCCCAGGCTCGAGGTCCCCCCCCAACCCCGTCTCTTCCTCGGTCTTCACACAGCCTCCTTCTCTATGTCTGAGTCTAAATCGCCTTTTCTTTTCTCTTAAAAGACACTGATCACCCTGAAATCCAGGATGCTTTCATCCTACATCATTACCTGGTTGCACCTGTCACCCCCCGAGGTTCCTGGTCGACATGAAACTTGGCCCGGTCCAGTCCGGAATAGGGGCTGGTCTGGGGGAGGAGGTGGTTAGCCCCCGGCAGGTTTTACTGAATCTGGAATTATTCCTGAAGATCTGCTCACCCCCTGACTCCTGAGCCCAGAAATTCTTCCCCCATACAGATAATACTGTCTTGCTTTGGTTGCTCTCTTTTCTTTCAGCACATACTGCTGCCTGGGAAGATCTGGCTTATTTCCGTGTTTGCTTGAGTTTGTGCACAGCTGCCCCAACTGGACGGTGAGCCCAGTGACACTGGTGTCCTGGCCCGTCCCCACCCTGGGCAGGGCCTCCCAAGCTCTGCACACCTGCAGCCAGCTTCCCCGGCCGAGGTGGTCAGCATCTCTTCTCTGCTTATGTCGTGTCAGTCCACCGCTCCACGAAAGTGATGCTCCTCGCGATGGGGCATGTAGCCCCCGCGACTTTGGTCCAGCCCAGAAGCGTGCTGGCAGTTCCAGCAGACGTGAGAGCCACATCCCACTTCTGTCGCTCGGTAACCACCTCAGGCAGGTGGCTGAGTCTTTTTTGTGCCTCATTCTTTGGCCCTCAATGAGGTTCCTCCAGCTGTCCTCCCGGGTACGAGGGTGACACCAGGTAGCCTCTGGGAAGCACCTGCCACTGGTGCCGTGCGCACACGGTGCTCACTGGATGTTCCCTTTCTCCATTGCTTTCCCCGCATTTTGGCTCAGTTAGGTTGGACTCGTGACTAAAAATCTAAGCTGAAACATTGTCTTAATCTAGTTCCGCATCAGCTTTCATTTATTAGAGCGGCATCAGGGTCCAGGTCCCCTCTCCTTCTGAGCTTTTTCTCTTCTCCTTTGAGACCTTACGTTTCAATCCGCCCGACCACTGGTGTCTACAAAGATGGAAATTTATTTTAACCCTAAAAGTCAGCTTCTGCAGGCGAGGTGGAAAAAAACACACGGACCTCAATATGCCAGTGGCCACGGCAAAGAAGAATCCGTCTGTGCCTTGGAGTCACAGAAGTTCCCGAGTTGAGGGTCCGGGCCTGAAAGTTTTCCAGGGCAGTTCTCTAGATGGTTTCACTCACAACTGCAACCTGTTATTGAAATCCACTCTAGTGTCTCTTGCACTTTATTTCTCTTTACTTCACACTGAAAGCCTTCCAGATTGCGTCTCTTAGCTCTCCGGGGTAGATTTGCTTTCTAAGTCAGAGGAGAAACCCTTGCCCGCTGTATTTGAATCGCTGGAGTGATGGAGGGCCCGTCCTTGGAGGGAGGGGAAAGTAGTGGTTTCCTCGACCGTGAAGACAGAAATCTGCTCCCGGGTGAGTGACTTTTTATCCTAGTATCGAACAATTTCCTTTGTAAAAGTTGGAAGTGAGACTACCCAGAAACACTTAGTGGCTGACCAGAAACTGAACTCCTGGCGTTTTCAAAGTGGGATTTATTGACCCATAAATGTCCTGCATTGATTCACAAAGGCCTGGGCTCTCCTGGGAAGTTTTCTAAATATTGATGGAATGCTGGCCACTGTTACGCAAGTTTCTCATCCTGGCTGAACGGCTAAGAGGATAAATTCTATCACCTGGGCAAAAGGAAAAGAAAAGAGAAGTGAGTGGGCGAGGGAGGAAGTCAGGATGGAGTCAGGAAGGGCCTGGAAAAGCAGAAGAGAGCTCCAGGCCCTCGTCTTACAAGGTGACAGTGGATTCTGTTCTCCCGTCTCGGGAGTTTCTGGAGATATTACCTGCTCCCCAGACAGAAAGATCCTGGCTTTCTAAGCTCCTGGCTCGTGGGGCCCTGGGTAGCTCCCACATGCTGGGATTTCATTGCTTCAGGAAGTGTATCCGCTTTTTCTGGGTACATGAGCCAGCTAGTAAGTCCCAAACTATATCAGATGGCACAGTAATGTCATAAAACGTTCTAATCAGAAAGGTCCTATCGTCCGATCAGCCTGTCACTTGGAAACGCTGCTATTGTGCCAGCATCTTCCCCTGAGACCATCCGTGCACATTATTACGACGTCCTGCCATCGATAAAGGCTCTCGAGACTGTGATTAATCTGACGGTTTCCCAAACCTTTGGGACAAAAGAGCTTGCTTATCACCTAGCCCAGATCAAGATCTCACAGAATTGAATTCTCAGGTAGTTGACGGAAAATGAGGATCCCTGCGATCCAGCCCTGGAGAGGTTTGGAGACAGATGGCAGGAGACCGAGGCTCTCTCTGACCACAACTGTATGTGCACCAAATGGTGTTTAAGGTGGTCCAGGAGATACAGTTTAATAAGGACAAACCTAAAAATTGTCAGTTCGAAGGATTTATTTAAGTGCACAGAATTACTTGGTTTGGCCACCTGTGTTCCTTCCTGAGTGCCCTGCTGTGAAGCCCATGTTGACAGACTCTACTGCAGTCGTAACAGATGAGCAGGGGGGTAATGAATGAATGAAAATCATACCAGACAAGGAACTAGAAAAGGAGGTGAGGCTCACGATGCAGCCCAACGGTGCCGATTCACCGCCGGCCTCTGCTTCCATCCTCAGAAAGCAGGACTCATCGGAGCTGATTCCACCGCCAAGCATGATCAACACCTAGGCAACGAGACAGCTCAGTGACAAAGCCAAACGGCAGATCCATTACCAGGCTTTTCAGTTACTTGGATTATTTTTTTAAATCTATTCTTAAATGGCCCATAAAAGATTACAGTGGAATTGAATCAACCTGAATGGTCCCTGTGCAGTATGTCATCCAAAAGCCAGAAGTTACCGTGGTATTAAAATATCAAGAGTATCAACTTTTAGGTATTTCATTTAGTGAACTCTTGGGCATTCATTTGCCAGTGTTAGGAATTGGGTGAAATTCGTATGTAAAGAAGATGAAATTTCTTATCTCCCCAACTTACAAGCCAGTGAGGGAAACAGATCCGCACAGCCAGGAGCGCTGCGGGGAGTGAGTGGTCAGAGCAGGAGAGCTGGGTACCTGGAGGCCTAGGCTCCCCAGGCCGCTGGGAAGGGCACACGGGGACCAGCAGGGGTCAGTTGGGGTGGAGGGGGGTGCTCGGTCTGTCAGCCAGGTGCCAGGTGCTGGGAGCCACCGGGGGTGGTGGAGGTGAGCAGGCAAGCCAGCCTGTGTCTTAGCCTAGAGAGTTCTGTGCCGGAGATGTGAGGGAAAGGCCCTGCCCCATCAGTGAGAGGTGACCATCCGGGTGGCCAGGATGCAGAGTGGCTCGGTGCCTGAGAGATGCTGAGGGCTGCTCAGGGAGGGAGGGCTGGGGAGGACGAGCGGAGCCCCCGAGGGGCCCTACAACCCCACACAAGGAGACAGTGTCACCACGAAAGCAAAGGGCTCTTCTCGGGAATCTATTTGTGATCAAACTCTCCAGGGGGTGGGGGTAGGGGTGGGGGGTGGCTGGAGTCCAGGTGAGGTGGGCTAGCAACCTCATTCAAGCTCACAGCCAATGGATGGGCAAGGGGGGTGACCTAGAAGGAAACCCTGACAATCACCAGTCCCTGTGGAAGACGCTCGCCGGGCCCCATCCTGCGTGCTGCGTGGATAAACTTACTTAACCATCTGATTAGCCCGCTTTACATACCGGGAAACTGAGGCACAGGGGTGTTTAAGTAAACTTGCCAGGCTCTTGAGCTAGTAAGTAGCACAAATCAGGATTGGACCCCAGGCAGCCTGGCTCCCAAGTCCACACTCTTGGTGAGCCTGGCTGCCCCCTCACAGGAGGGTGTTGGTGCCACACGAGCTGTCTGGGATCGGGAATTCTGATACTTTTGTGCCTCTTCCGAGGGCAGGAGCCCGGGGAGGGGGAGCCTACTATTGATTTAGCTCTGCCCAAACCATCTGCGGGCCCCCCACTCCCTGCTTGGTGCCACTGCTGTCTTCACGAAGTCATTGCTCCCCCCGACTCCTCCCCATGGCGGTTTATGAAACAGAACAGAGAGGGATCCCATTGCAGCCTCTCACCCTGGCCTCCTCCCAAGAGGACAAGACGCTGCAGCCCTCCGGAAAACGGAGACTGTGAACATCAGAGCCAGCCACCCCCAGGCCTTTCTTCTTCGTGGATGTTGTGCCAGAAAGATCTTTAGTATCCGTGTGAGGCACATCCCTGTGCTTCTCTCCTTTGTAACTTTGAGGTGCTCTTCAGATTCCCTTCGAACCTTTTAAAATCCATCCTAGCTGTCCTGGAGTAAGTAACAGAAATAAATACGTTGATTTAAATTAAAGCGATGATCTGAGAGGAATCAGGAAATGAGCTTCCCAGGAGGCCCTGGTGCTGCTTCCTGTGGTGTCTCCGCCTAGAGGGGCTCTTATCAGGCTCTTATCTTTGCGAACTGGTTAAAATATAACTTTGCTGGGCACTGAGATGGCCTTTTAAACTGCCTCTATGGTGTGGGACAGAGACTGATGAACAGGGTTTTATCTAAGCTCAAACGAGCCTAATCCTGCCGCCTCCAGATCCTCTCTGATTTAAACCCCTCTGGCTGATTAGCTGTGTGCTCCCCAGATGTAAAGGGCTCTTTCCCAAGCCGTCCCTGAAGACTGATATTCTCCAAAAACGTCACAGTGTATTAAAGTTGTCCTTTACAGACCCAAGGGGTGGAAGTGGGGCTCAGGTCAATTTATTAGGTTTACATAATGACATGGACTCAGTGGCACACGACCGAGGTGCTGGGCTGTGGGGTCTTTTGCTTATTTGGAGTTTCTTTTGACACCTCAAGCAGCCTTTGAGCCAGCAGGCAAGTTGCGCTTGGAGGCCCCAGCAGGAAGCAAGGGACCCCATGGTGGTCTTAAGGCCTCCGAGCACTTGGTCTGACCAGCCTCCGGCCTCGCGATGGCTCTCAAGGCTGATGCCAGGGCTCCAGCTCCAGAGGGGGCTTCTTAGAAGATGTGTTGGAAACGCCTGGCACACCATCATTGCTCAAAACAGTCACCTGCTACATCACTCCCTCATTCATTCGTTCGTTCATTCATTCATTCATTTTTCAACACTTTGGTGAAAATGTGTCCGGTGTGCAGGTTGTGGGGCGTTGAAATAAAAGAGGCCGAATGATACGTTTGAGATGGTAGTTAAACAAGGCTGGAAATTCCCTCTGAAGTCCCCCTTTGTGAACTCAGAAAACACAAATTTGAAATAAAGCAGAAGGGATAAGGCAAGGTTGACTGGTTCCCAAGTGTCCCGGACTTATCTGTCCCTATTACTCTGTGGATGTGCCTCCACAGTGCCTACTGCCGAGGACATCCTTGGGAAATGGCTGAGGAAGCAGGGCCAGCGACACAGGGTGGAAGGAAGAAGAGAAAAACGGGTGAGAGAGAGAGAGAGAAGGAAGGAAAGAGAGCAAATGAGCTAATACAGCCTGGAATGCAGATGTTGCGCCTAACCAGGCAAGAGGCCAAGCACAATTAACCCGTTTTGAATGGGTAAGAGTGCACCGTGTTTAATAAATAGAGGCCTTACTCTTTTATAGGAGACAGGAGGATTGAGCAGGGTCCCAGGAAGCAAAGGAGAAGCGGAAGCTCATGAATGGAGCCCCCTGTGAAGGGCCATGGGGGGAGGTGACAGGGAGTAGGAAGTCAAGTTGGTCCTCTGTTTGGAGGAGTTCTCTGGGCTTCTGCTCCTTCCCTCTCAGCTCCCCACATGCCATTCCTAAATAATAATCCCTAATTTGGAAGCGCTGTGCCAGAGGGAACCTGCTAGTTTCCTCTTGAGTAGACGTGAGCCCTGCTAACCATATTTTGCAGCATCTGAGGGATCTTAGAAGGGGAACACTGAAATCGAACCGCATCATAAGCATTCAGGAACTTTCTGGATAATCCAGGGGAGAAGAGAGACATGGGAATCAATCATCTTAGTCCAAGGAAAGAAAAAGAAAGACCTCCAACATAGCCCCCACAGGCTAATTCTTGGTGGCATCTTCCTAAGATCCTAGTTTCCTCCGATCGTTAGTTTTGCTCCAGAAAGAAAGAGAGCTTCTGATTTCACCTCACTACGAATTTTCACCTAATAGCTCCGTGAAAGGAAGCAAAGAATTTGCCAGGAAATTTGGGACTCCGTCCTCACCCACAGGTTCTCCCTGCAGTTCCCTAACGTGGCGATCCCTCCAGAGCTACAGAAAAGCTGGGGAGTAAAGCAGCGTGGGTGAAGCCCACTTGTTTCCATCTCGTGCTCTTCAGTGAGCATCTCTGTGCCTGTCTTTACTGGAGAGCGCCTGAGCGTCCGCCATAAAGGTCGTTGGAAGCGTGGTCCATGCCTCTGGCTGGAGAGAGAGGGACATTTGTGAGTTAGTGGCAGAGAATGTGGTACAGACATAAGACGTCTGCAGAACTGAACGGCTTCTCCGGCCTGCCAGCCTGGCCCTGCACGGAGGTGGAGCCGCCAAGCTCATGTCAACAGGTCGGAGCTTGGTAGGGTCCCAGGGAGCCTGGCTGAGCTGGGCAGGCGTGGAGCAAGCAGGAGTAGAGGCCCTGCCAGCAGGAAGCGCTCATGACGGTCACCAAGAAAGCTGTGGGCAAAGACCCAAGTCGAGGGGGCATACTTCTGGGGGTGCACACGTCAGGCACTGCCCTGGGTGCTTCTCGGGTATTGTTTCTCTCTCTCTCTCTCTCTCTCTCTCTCTCCTCTCTCTCAGCAGTGGTTCTGATTGCAACCAAATCGGGGAGGTGACTGAAGAGGGGGTAGGAAGTGCCACCTTATAAAAGGAAATTCAGTATCCATGTGATTTCAAATTTTACAAAGCGGGGGGATCCCTGGGTGGCTCAGTGGTTTAGCATCTGCCTTCAGCTCAGGGCGTGATCCTGGAGACCCAGGATGGAGTCCCACATCGGGCTCCCTGCATGGAGCCTGCTTCTCCCTCTGCCTGTGTCTCTGCTTCTCTCTATGTGTGTGTCTCATGAATGAATAAATAAAATCTTAAAAAAAAAATCTTCACCGTTGGTAGCAGCTCAGGTCGGTGGCCCAGAGGAGCATGAGGGCAGTGTGGCCTCCCAGCGCTGAGAAGCCCGGGAGCGGCCTTGCCTTCCCTGCTCTGCAGGTCAGCCAAGTGCAAGGAGGTGACACGGGGCAGGGGCGCGGCGGCCACGGTCCACACCAGCTTCCAGCCAGCTCTCAGCCCATCAGCAGACGTCTTGCTCTGTCCTCGCCCTCGAATACTTGGTTCATCTGGGTTTAAAGCTTGAGCAACTGGTTGGAGAAAAGTTAACAAATCGGCAGCGCATTGTCTCTTCGTGGATGTGTCGGTCCATCCATTCAGGGGATAGTTAGTGGTGATCCCAAGGGGCGAGTTGCGGGGTCCCTGACGGGGACAGCTAGGACCCGGTGTGAACAGGACATGGGCTCCCCGAGTGGGGGCCACTCCGGGCGGCCCAGGCAGCGCTGCCGGAGCCGGGCCTGGCCCCGGTGGTCGCGGCGGCCCCTCACTGCGCGGCCCCGTGTTGCAGGGCATGAACTACCTGGAAGACCGGCGCTTGGTGCACCGCGACCTGGCGGCCAGGAACGTCCTGGTGAAGACCCCGCAGCACGTCAAGATCACAGATTTCGGGCTGGCCAAACTGCTGGGTGCCGAGGAGAAAGAGTACCACGCGGAAGGAGGCAAAGTAAGAAGCTGGCCTGTGGGGCGGCGACCTAGGGGACGTTCTCAGAACAGCCTGGGTGAGGTCAAGGCAGCCGCCGCTGACCCCTGGGTCTGGCCAGGGCCGACTTCAGAGGAGCTGCTCTGAAAGCAGGATTTGCTGGGAGAGTGAGGATAGAAGTTTCTATCGCGTCCAGAGGCCAGAGCCAATAAACATGAGCTGAGCTCCATGGTCGGGTGACCGTGAGCCAAGGTTAGGTGTCAGCCTCCCCCCCCACCAGGACGCAGCAGCCTTCAGAAGAGCAGCTGGAAGTGTCACGGCTAATTTAGCAGCACAGGGCTTTTAAGGACGTCTCAGAAAGACGGGACAGCTCCCCGTGCTGTTCCTGGAGCTCCCGAGAGTCTCTGGCTCCCGTAGGGTTGGGCCCCTCCTCCCAGACGGGGTCCTCCGGGGGCCGCTGTCCCAGCACTGAGGGGTGCAGGTCCCCCCTTAGGCCCTCCGGTTGTTCTGAATCACCTCTTAAGTTTCACTCTGACCCATATGGCTCCAGGCAGCTGGCTCTGCAACACCCGTAAGCGTGGGGTGGTTAGGACCACAGGGCGCCCCCAGCCCCCAGCAGGTGCACCCAGTTCACCAGAACGGCCCATGCCCCAGAGGCCCTCAGCTGAGACCTTCATGAAGCCATCCCTGAGGCCCAACAGAATAACCCTGTTTCCTATCAGATTTAAAACTGGCCCCTCTTGCTGGGAGGGAGCACTAGTGCTGGGGTATCAGGGTGGGGTGGCCTGGCCTCCCCACATTCGTCACTTGTCACTTGTTGCAGCATGATTTAATTTCTTGCAGCGGAGGGAAGCTAATAGGTGTCTTACTACTTTCTCTCTCATCATTCCAAGGTGCCTATCAAGTGGATGGCTTTAGAATCGATTTTACACCGAATTTATACCCACCAAAGCGATGTGTGGAGCTACGGTGAGTCAAAGTCTTGATGCTAATGAATGTGTACTGAGAAGAAGCCGGCTTGCGGTGTTTGTTGACTTGCGTTACATGCTCTGTCAGCTGCGTGCTTTCTTCCGAGGCAATGACTCATAACAGCGTGGTAGCCGCTGTCGATGCTAAGAAAACACGACCAAGGAAATTGAGTGCAACTCGCATCCTGCATGTCACCAGGGGGATCAGTGACCTTGTCAAGAGGGGGTAAGGGAGGGCAAGAGAGCTTAGACTTAGGAAATGCCCGTACCTGCGGCATCAAACCAAAACTGACCTCTTGCCTTGGATTTGACGTGAACCAAAGGGAGGTGACAAATGAGGTCTCATGGGAAAGAGTTTCCAGGTAGAGACATGGGGTCTTGTGATGGACTAACTCAGCGGCTCTCGTTTGACCCAGCGCATGGGGGTCTTTGTGTGTCAGAGAGGATGGCTTGACGAGAGTGCACTGTGAGGAGGTGTCTGTGGGAGAAAAGAATAAGCCAGGGAAAGAGTTCTTGCTTGCAGCTCTAGTGAGAGCATCTCATCAGGATGGGTTCTGTTTCCCCCTCCACATCCCACATGGCCCTGCACAGGCCTGCACCCCTCCTCTCAGACACGCCTTTGCAGTCCTTGCCACACTGGCTTTGCACAAAGGATGCCCTGAGCCTACAGAGGCCTCAGCATTTGGGGCCCCTGGGTGGCTCGGCGGTTGAGCGTCTGCCTTCAGCTCAGGGCGTGATCCCGGGGTTCCGGGATCGAGTCCCGCATCGGGCTCCCCTCAAGGAGCCTGCTTCTCCCTCTGCCTGTGTCTTGTCTCTCACTCTCTGTGTCTCTCATGAACAAATAAATAAAACCTTAAAAAAATAAAAATAAAAATAAAAGAAAATTCAGCATTTAAGAACATGTCACCAGTACATTTTCACTGACGGCCACGTGAGGTCCTTGCACCTGTTCACAGTGGGCCCTCCTGAGCCCAGCAATCTGCTGGAAGGCTACCAAATAGCTCATCCAACACACTTGATCTGTGAATTGTCAGTCTGTTCCCACTACTAAAGCAACCAGGCTAACGGGGAGGGTCCACCCCCACCTCCGTAGAAATGGGTATTTGGGGCGAGCGATATTGAAACAACGTTCCACGAGGAATTTGGTTATTATCACAAAAACAGCATCCACTTAGTATTATTTTTTATAGCATCCCTAACTTCCTAAGACTCTCAATGTGTGTTGATTGCAGGGATTTTTGTCCTTCTGCTAGACTGCAAGCCCCGCAGAGACAGAGATCTTTGTGAGTGAACAAGCCACCTGCAATTAATGAACGAGATAAGGAACTAAAGCTAGTCTCGTGCCTTGTTAGTTCAGTCATTTTTAAGATAGGTCTACTCCCCAAGAGGGATAAAATGACACGCTTCCTATCCCATCCAGAGGCATCAACGTCGTCACCTCCCTCCCTCGGTGACGCCACCAAAGGACCTCCGGGCAGGTCTTCTCTCTTCCTGTTCTGCACACATTCATCTGTTCTCCAGAAAACAGGCAAAAAAAATATTTTTTAAACTATAGCAGACTTTTAATTCTCTGCTTAACAGCCGCCTTTGGTTTTCCAACCATGGTGGGTAAGATCACAACCGGGCTGGCCCCTCCTGCCTTTCCAGAATCCCACAGCTGCGTTTCCCTCCTGGGCTGTGTGCTGCAGCCGGCGGGGGCCAGCTCACAGGCAGTCCATGGTTGGTCCACTTGTTGCATAAATGAAAACACTCTTAAACTCTGTGCCTTAATACCTGTGAATGATTACAGGCATTATCAGAAAGCCGGCCTCGCTGCCATGGTCCGAGGTGTTTCATTTCAGTGGAAACGGGGTTGCCAGTGATTATAATCTGCCATCCTTGGAAGGACACTGGAATTATTGAAACCACAGACCTCAAGTTTCAGTTTAAAAAATAAATCCAATCGGGGCATCTGGGTGGCTCAGTCAGTTACAGCGTCCTACTCTTGATGTCAGCTCAGGTCATGATCTCGGGGTCATGAGATCAAGTCCCTCATCAGGCTCCACGCTCAGCACAGAGTCAGCTGAGAGAGTCTCTCTCTCCCTCTGCCCCTCGCCCTGCCTGCTTGTGCACGCGCACGCTCTCACTCTCTCTCTCTCTCTCAAATAAATAAATAGATGAATAAGTAAATAAATATCTTTAAAACAAATCCTATTACTCCACTCTCTAGTCTCCAGTCAAGACAAAATATTTTATTTTTTTATTTTTTTAAGACAAATATTTTAATAAATTAGGAAGCTGTGCGTTCCACTTAGGAGTTGAAAAGAAAGAGAACTCATCCACATTCCAGGCCCACCCAAAAGCCACAACCAGCTTTGCGTATGACTTTCTCACCATTTGTTCCAAAACCCGAAAAGCTTTCCTTCCCGCAGGAATTCATTGCTCATGCTTAAACATAACATTTAAGCCTCGTTAGATGAGAATTAATTGACTTCATGGATCTGGAAATGAGATTTTATTATTATCTTTTTTTTTTATCAAGTCCATATTGGCACTGTGGTGAGGAAGAAAGAGGAATCTATTTCCTTGCCCCTGGACCATTCTTTCCTTCATTTTTCAATCTTGCCTGTTCTAGGGGCACCCAGGTGGCTCAGTGGTTGGGCGTCTGCCTTCGGCTCAGAGCGTGATCCCGGGGTCCCAGGATCGAGTCCCACATGGAGCCTGCTTCTCCCTCTGCCTGTGTCTCTGCCTCTCTCTCCTCTCTGTGTTGCTCATAAATAAATAAATAAAATCTTTTTTATTTTTTTATTTTTTTAAGATTTATTTATTTATTCATGATAGACATAGAGAGAGAGACAAAGAGGCAGAGACACAGGAGGAGGGAGAAGCAGGCTCCATGCTGGGAGCCCGACACTGGACTCGATCCTGGGACTCCAGGCTCATGCCCTGGGCCAAAGGCAGGTGCTCAACCGCTGAGCCACCCAGGGATCCCAAATAAAATCTTTTTTAAAGAAAATCTTGCATGCTCTATATTCAGGTCACTCAGTTCTGGGATGGCCTCTGGGTAATCCACGCAGACCTGAGGTAATATGTATCTAGAGGCCAACTCTCCAGAAAATGGATCAGCAGACCAGTTGGAGATCAGGAAACTGCCAGGATCCTGTGTGTGACCCCTCCCAGCTCAGTCCCACCGGAGTCATCTTAGAGTCACCCCAGTGCACCCTCGCTGTCCAGGTTTCTAGAGCAGAGATTTCCGTCAAGAGAGGCACAGAGATGCGAGGATCCTTGGTCCGGAAAAACACCCAATTCTAAGACTACTGCTTTGATTTCTTTTTCTTTTTTTTTATCATGATGATTGATTTTTGAAATAAAAGGCATGGGGTTTCTAGGTTTACTAAAAAGAACGTAGGATTTTTCGGTTTCTAATTTTTATTATTATTTAAAAATGTGCCGCGTGGAACCTTGGGGGCGGCCTCCATCTTCCGTAGATACAAGTCGCTTGGGGAAGGTGTCCGAATGGGCCACGTCATTACAATGGTGGTGTTGTCATGGTGCCGTCGCTAAAGTCGTACTGCTTGCAGGCCACTTATGTTTGCCTGGCATGGCCTGAACGGTGCAGTTCCATCATCTTGTTTGATCTGCACAACGATCCCATAAGACAAGATCATTATCCCACTTTACAGGAAGGTACCGTGAGGCTTCCAGCATCAAGCGCATTGCCCAAAGCCGCCGAGACAAAGTTTCTTAAAGATTAGAAACATTTACAAGGTGGTGTGGTTTTTTATCGATTCATAAAACGGACTGCTTCACCCTTTCAGGCGTCACCGTGTGGGAGCTGATGACCTTCGGGTCCAAGCCTTACGACGGTATCCCTGCAAGTGAGATCTCCACCATCCTGGAGAAGGGAGAGCGCCTCCCGCAGCCGCCCATATGCACCATCGATGTCTACATGATCATGGTCAAGTGTGAGTGATGCTGTGGCCGTCTCCTCTGGCCTGGCCTGTCGTGGGCACCCGGAGTGCCTTGTTGTGCCTAGAGAGGTTGCTGCTGCCCTTAGCAAAAGACCGAGACCTTTGATCCCCTAAAGAGACGTTGTCAGAGTCTTTACAGCAGGCCCCGAAGTCCAGAAACGTCTGTAAATATCCTCTCCCGACATTCCTCAGGAAGCGCTTGCTTGACCCATTGAGCCCCGTGACCTGGCATGTGCCCATGTTTGCCAGCAAATAAATAACATCAAATTCCTCCATAAGCCATGACACCAAAATATTCTGTTCTCTGGGTTGCTCAACGAGAAAGGCGCTGTACGTTTTGAAGCCTGTTACCAGAGAGACTGAATGTTTTTAAATGCCTAACAGTGAGTAAGCGCAGGAGGCTGATTGAATCAACAATTTCTGCCCCGACCTAAGCCTTTCAAGTAGTAGATCTACGTAGGGGCCTTTCTCAGCGTAGCAAGTTAGCATTTTAAAAGTCAGAGCGCGGAGCCTGCTTGGTGCTATCAGTCCCCAGAGGCACACGTTCACAGGCTCAGGAGACCACGTTCCACGTATGACGAGCACAGACACGACAGGGTGGCGTGGGGTCTAGACGGGGCCAAGTTCATGTAAATACTAATAATGCCTTTCTGAACTTGAGGCCCCAGGGCTAACCTCCTTTAACTTCCTTGCTTTGGGCTGAGGAAGCTGGGATCCAGAGAGATTACGTGATCCGTCTAAGGTCACATAGCAGTCTGTCCTAAAATAGCTTGACCTCCTGCTGATAACAAATAGATGTGAGCCCTCGAGAGAGACAAGGATTTCCACTGTTCCTCCGGCTTGCTTAATCCAGACTTAGATCGTTGTGTGATCAAACGTGCTGGTGAATAACAAGTGTCCGAAGGAAGGCACTGGAACACTTGGGTGCTTGGCTACTGAGGATGTAAGGCCGTGAAAGCATCGGAGTGTGGAGTTCCCAAACCCCGAGGGTCCTAAAGTCCCCAACCTTCCCTAAATTGAATCAGGCTTGCAGCTTGCAAGACTGCTAAGTGCGTATCGATGAAAGTGAATGTCCAGTGAGGACTTGGCCGGGGAGCCCCCTCACCGGGGTCCCACGGTCTTAGCGATTCGCAAATTGTGAGGCATCCATGGCTGTCCCATCACGTAGGGTGGTGATGCCAGAGCCCCGGCCCCAGGAAGAGCAGGCGAAGAGAACGAGAGGCTGTTCCCGTCATTCTGATGCAAGTATTTTGTGTCATCATGGTCTTTAAACTGTGATCAGCGCCAGGGTGGCGAGATGTCTAGATGTCTAGCACACGGGTTCAGTTTCTGCATCACGTACTTTCCCCAAAGGATCTCGCCATAAATGCTTCCTTGAAGCAATGTCATCTTTAATGTGTCTTTTGGGGTCTGATCGCACCGTGTCCCTCATTCCCTCCACAGGCTGGATGATAGATGCAGACAGTCGCCCAAAATTCCGTGAGTTGATCATCGAATTCTCCAAAATGGCCCGAGACCCGCAGCGCTACCTTGTCATCCAGGTACGGGATGAGTCTGAGCTCCCCCTGGGACAAGTCCCTCTGACGCGCATCACATGTCGCCGTGCTCCGTAGTGTGTGGGGTTCCCTTCCCTGTCTCTCAGGGCCCGTCCTTAAACCCTCGACATGTTAGAGCGAGCCTTGGTGAAGGCCGCACGCCCTGTAAACGGAGTGGAATTCATTTGTGACTCCCCCCCCCCAACCCCATTGGCCATTCCTGCCTGAACTCTAGCGCCCAGACACACTCAGGTCCGTGTGGCCTCTTCCATCGCGGCTAGCCCGAGCCTCGCCTCCATCTGAGGGAGAAGCAGGGCTTCGGTGTCAGCAAACCTGGCATCAAGGCCCTGAGTCTCCACTTACCACTTGAGGCCAACGAAACCAAACCCACAGGGCTGTGTTAATTAAGTCAGTGAAATAATGTTTGCAAAATACGTCGCATGGCACCTAAAGATTCTGCTTAGCGACTCCAGTGCACGTGTTGGGGAGCGGTTCCCACACACCTCCAAGCAAGCAGTTCTGACACCTGCGGGGGTCTCTCCCCTCATCCCCATGTGCTCACCGACCCGGAAGCTGTCTGAACCCAGTCCTTTTGGGGTTTTATGGAGTCTCCATTACATAGGCCTTATTGATTAAATCAGTGGCCAGTAGTGATTGATTGATTCAACCTCCCCCATTCCAGGACATCACGGGGTGTGATGGACTTGAATGTTTCAACCCCCTAATCTCTGGGTTGGTTACCCTGGCAACCATGGGTTAGTTAGTTACCAACTTACTGTGGGTTGGTTGGTTACCAACTTAGGGCTGGTCCTAAAGCCGCTCATGAGCGGAACCAAGACGCCTTTGCTGCCCCCATCACTCAGGAGCCTCCAAGGTTTCAGAGCTCTGTGCCAGGAATAGGGACAAATTTCTTATTATAAATCAGAATATCGCAGCAGCTAACAACCCTCTACATGCTCAATAAATGCCGCTCCTTCGTCCCTTCCTTCTTCCTCTTCAGCTGTCTCTGTTTCCTTTAGGGGCTTTTAAACATCCAAGAATTTTTAATGTTTTGCCATCACGTTGGGGAGGGAAGGAAGCAGCTGTACCTCAGGGAACCAGGGTGATTTTATTATAACCAAATTGCAAGACAAACAGGCAGTTTCCACAGAAGTGGAATAGCCAAGAAGTGGAACAGCATCTCTCTGGGCCTTACTAATTGTCTCAAAATCTCTGCACCAGGGAGATGAGAGGATGCATTTGCCAAGCCCTACAGACTCCAATTTTTACCGCGCCCTGATGGACGAGGAGGACATGGAGGATGTTGTGGATGCTGACGAGTACCTCATCCCCCAGCAGGGCTTCTTCCACAGCCCCTCCACTTCCCGGACCCCCCTCCTAAGTTCTCTGGTACGAAACGTTGCTTCTTCTCGAGCTGTGTCTGCACATTTGAGGGGATGGTTTGGAGAAAATGATGCCCACCTAGTGGAACTTAGCATAAAGACAGAGAAGTAAATTTTAACCCAATGGTCAGGCCAAAGTCAGAAGGAATCAGTCAAGTGTATTAGTCATTTGATCGCCTTCCTCGCCACGACTGGATCATAATCCTTTTAGGGCTACTAAGGACCAGAATTAAATCAGAACTACACCTAGTTGTTTTCTGAAGCTAATGGGTCAAGACAAAATGAAGCACTTGAATTAGCTCCACTCTGTGAGACCCCACCGCCCGCATTCGGTGGGCACGGGTGAGACTATGCAAGCGTACGGTCAACGACGTCCGTTCTTTTTTCAGAGCGCCACCAGCAACAGTTCCAACGTGGCTTGCATCGACCGAAATGGGGTATGTACGAACAGCTACGAAGCCAGAATTAGGAACAGCTCCGGATCAGGGCTCTGTTTGATACAGAAAATGCCTCTCTTATCCCAGCTAGCCTTGATGTTCCTTCCGTTCTTTCCTGTGTGGTTTCCCTGACCCCTACCCCCAAGGCCAGCAGTTAGCATCACTGGCCGCAGTGCTGTTCAAAATGCAATTGGTGGATCTTGGCTGCAGCAGCATCACCGGGCAGTTTGTTAGAAATGCAAACTGCCAAGCCGCCAACCCAGACCTACTAAAGGAGGAATGCTGGGGGCAGAGCCCAGCCATCCGTGCTGAGCGAGCCTTCCAGGTGATACCGTTGCTTGGTATGAAGCCTTAAGCTAGACCCATGCTTAGCAATAGAGAAGCCACTGGCCACATGTGTCTGTTTTTTTTAAGATTTTATTTATTTATTCATGAGAGACACACAGAGAGACAGGCAGAGACAGGCAGAGGGAAAAGCAGTCTCCATGCAGGGAGCCCACCGTGGGACTCGATCCCGGGTCTCCAGGATCAGGCCCTGGGCGGAAGGTGGCACCAAACCGCTGAGCCACCCCGGGTTGCCCGGCATGTGTCTATTTAAATTGCTGACTGTGGGGAATAGCGCAGGTTATAGAACATTCCTGTCATCGCGGAAAGCTCTGCGGCACGGCACTGACCAGTTCTTGCCGCTTGCCCTGTGGTCTGTGGGCCAGAAGCATGGGCCTCCCCTGGGGGCTTGCTGGAAACGCAGTGTCCCAGGCCCTGTCTCGGACCCTACTGAATCAAAATCTGCAGTTTAACAACATCTCAGGTGATTTTTAAACTGAAGCCTGAGCAGCACCGACTAGAGTAACCTTGCCTTATTGCTCCCCCTCAGACCTGTCCCCTCAAAGAAGACAGCTTCTTGCAGCGGTACAGCTCAGACCCCACTGGCACCTTGACGGAGGACAACATAGATGACACTTTCCTCCCAGCACCCGGTGAGTGGCTCACCCTGGAGAGGGTCACACTCCTCAGCCTCCCCGTCCAGCCGGTGCCCAGGCCGCTGGCTTCCTTCAAGCTAACCCAGGAGTGGAGACGGTGGCGAGTTTGCAGACACAGTATAGGGAGTAAGAGGCGGAGAAATACAAAACCATGGAGCATGCGTGCGGCTCTTTGTGTTGAGTTCAAGTCACGTCCAGCTGGGAGGCGTGTGATTTTAGAATCAGTTTGCAGATTTTCTAGAATTGGAAGCAAACATCAAAGATGTGTGTGTGGGCGAGCGAGTATGCGTGGGTGTGACTGTGTGTGCGTCAGTGAGTTTATGAGCGTGCGCGTGTGTATGTGAGACAGATTCGATCCCAGCTCCGTTCTTGGCCTATGAACCATGTGTTTTCCTAATCTCAGCTTTATAAGCCCCAGACATTCATACTGTGTGCACACGTACATCTCAAGGCAGGCTCTCCTTCTGAGAACTTTAAATTGGCAAGAGATAAATGTGCCCATTGCTTTGAGAAATAGAGAAAAGAACGCAATGTATCTTGCAGCAACAGCAAGGTAGTCACCTTCCCAGGTGTCCCTGCCCTCAGCTGCCTCCTGGAAGAGCATTGACAGGGTCCCAATCATACAGTGGAATCCTGCTTGGGCTGATGCTTTGCTGGTTGCTTCACCTGTGATTTCTTTTCAATTTCAGAATACATAAACCAGTCTGTTCCCAAAAGGCCTGCGGGTTCTGTCCAGAATCCCGTCTATCACAATCAGCCTCTAAATCCAGCTCCTGCCAGAGACCCTCACTACCAAAATCCCCACAGCAACGCAGTGGACAACCCTGAGTATCTCAACACCCACCCCACCTGCGTCAACAGTGTCCTCGACAGGCCCAGCCTCTGGACCCAGGAGGCCAACCACCAAATCAGCCTGGACAACCCTGACTACCAGCAGGACTTCTTTCCCAAGGAAGCCAAGTCCAATGGCATTTTTAAGGGCCCTGCAGCTGAAAATGCAGACTACCTGAGGGTAGCGCCACCAAGCAGTGAGTTTATTGGAGCGTGACCACGGAGGATAGCCTTGGCCATAAGAGTCTCAGATGTTTCAGCCCCCTGGGACCCAGTCTTGGCAGCTGCTCCAGTGCTGATAACATGCCCACATTAACTCTTGGACCTGTTGACTGGTTTGGCCCTATTTGCTCCGATGGACTCATCTTTCACCCAGGATGTGCCCGCTACGTGGATGTACTTTGGGAAGAGTTACTGGGACATTCCATTCCTTTGTCTTCAAACTGTGAGGCCTCCGCAAAAAGGCATCCAGCAAGAATATTGTCTATTTGGGCAGAAGTTCACCTTCCGATGAGGTATATTTGATTTAAAAAAAAAAAAAAACTGTAAAAGGAATTTTATTGCTTGGGGACCCTTGAGGCAATTTTAATTGTCATCATTGATTTTATTTCTCGTGGGCTTTTCCAACGGGGAAGAAGCTTGCTCATAGCACTTGCTGCACTGAGTTGATCCAGGCTCAACTGTGACCAAGAAGCAAGGGTCAGAGTCTTCCAGCTAACCTTTGATTCCACTGACTCTGCTTCAAGATTCTCCCACTGCAAGACAATTAAAAAAACAAAAAACAAAAAAACAAAAAAAAAAAAGAAACAGAACTCTAGGAGTACTCAGAGTCCTAAGCAGGACGGATTGATACTGTAGCAAATCATAGCAGGTACAAGAGGATAAGCCACTTTGAACCCTTCCTGATTGGAGAAGAAATGCAGGCGTAGACTTCTTCTTCAGACTTCTTTTTATATAAATTTCTTCATGGTACTTACTCTCTATCGGTCGACCAGTGTTTTCTAGTTTTAAGTATCGGACCTAATTTTCCATTCCAGCATGCTTTCCCCGTCAGTGTAGACGAGACGGTACATCAAACCGTAACCTGGACCAGCTCCTGTTTGGTCGGCGTTCAGACCTATAGCCTTTAACCAAGATGGAACAGTGCTGCAAAAGGTCGCACCAGCCACGGCTCCCAGATTTGAGTCTCGGAGGAAATACGTCAAGTCGTTCGGGGGTTGGGGAGTGGGCCCATATCGGCCCAGTGCAGAAGTGATGCTCCTCCTAGAGCTCACTCAGTCTCCCACCCCCCCCCACCCGCCCCCACATGGCCAAATTAGGCCACTTATGGGAAATAATTTTTATTTTACTTTAGAAGTTTTTTTACTCCAAGGGTACTTTGTTTTCCCCCGTTTCTGGTAAGCTGCCCCCAAAGCCTCTCTTCGCCCTTCGTGGATGAAAGGATCCAGGCTCTTAGGGCCCACCCTGCAGGAACTTACATCCCTCGCCCCGGGGGCACATGTTACAGGTGGAATGAAAGTGGTAAATACGAAATCGGAGTCTGACAGTGATGATGATGATGCCTTAACAACATCGACAGGGAGTTTTTTTTTTTTTTTTTTAAAGAAAACAAAGTCCCTCTTAAAGCCATTTCCCTGTCATTGGAAGATCTGGCTAATTTAGGACGCCACATGCGTCCTGGCAACGTGTGATGGGTTCACAACAGTCCTTTGTACGCACAGGTCTTCAACACTCTTTGTCAATATCCAGTTTTTCAGGGAAAAAAATGTTTCAGACAGTATTTTCGGCCTCCAGATGTCTTCAGCCATACGCACGTATGAGATTTTCCTTTGGCCGGTCAAGTATTTCTTGACTCTCAGATCAGGGCCCCACTGTTTTGTTACCACAATACGAATTTTGTCCCCCTGGAAGTATAAACTCTATTTGATTTAATTCCACTGTGTCTTCAGAGACTCGTAAGCACCCATACCAGCCCAGCGTAAGCACAGAAGGTATAAAAACAAGGAACACCTAATCCCCGAGTCCAAGAAATTCACAATTTAGCAAAGGAAGTTGACTTGACTCATAAATACAAACCGTAAAACAATTCAACAGATGCTAGGTGAGACAGGTCGGCCAGGCACATGGCAGGAAAGAGTGGATCCCGCCTGGTGGATCTGGAAGGCTCATGGGGGGGCGGCGTTGGGCCAAAGCATGACCAGGGTCTTAGCCACGGGGGGAATGGGGGGTGCGCTCCCAACACAGGAAAGCTTGACCAAGCAAGCACCTGCCAGAGGGACCGCTAGTAAAGTGGGAGGAAGCCTGCGTTTGTTCATCTTAACGTACTGTCCCGTGCAGCCCAGGACCATCTCGCCCCACGGCCCTACATGAGGTCCCTCCCTGGGAATTGGAAAATGGTCAGTGAGAAGATGAAACATTCCTAAGGATCTAAACTTTTGTGCCATTGTCAGTAAGCCACGTTGGTTATTGCTTCGCCTCAGCACACAGGCCTTTTAGGGAGACGTCTATTCGGCCCAGGGAAACAGAAGGATGCGTATTTTGTTGCCACTTATTCGTCAAGAAGCAAGTGAACTGATGAGGGAGAGCAACCATATGTCAGTCCAACTGTAGCAGTTAAATCCTAGTATTTTTGTAATTTGCAATATTTTACTATAACATAATAAAATAGCAAAAACTATTCGAGCTCTTTCTCCTTTGTATTTCAGTTTTCCTGCACAAAATCTAGTTGCTAGATCCTCTTAATCGTAAGACTGTTTTCCCAAAAGGTCCCCACTGTGGCTGCCCGGGGAGGGATGGGGGGGGCTCGTAGAGGCCTCAGAGCCTGAGGCAGGGACCCCCGCCATCCCTGTGGGCAGATGCCCAGAGGACCCCTCACCCCCCCCCCAGAGCACCAGAGTTTCTATTTCGTGGCCCTGGTTGGCCAGAGTTCAAAGCTTATATCCCTTCTCTTCCATTCGTCCTTGTTGACACCAGGTCCTAAGACCCTACAGAAAGCCTGTTCCCTCCCTAGTTCCCGGACACGTCCCCCACGGCCCCACCTCTGGCCTGGCCCTTGGCAACACTTCAGGGGAAAGTAGGCGTCGGAAGCTGAAGCTTGCAGCAGGCCAGGGCCCTCACACAGGCCTCACAGAAGCTCCGGTCCTGGCATTCCTCCTCTATGAGAAGCACTCTTGTCACCCCATGAAGGGAAAAAGATGCATCTTCCAAATTCTAGATTTGCTGAGTCCCCGTTGTGACTGATTTTATACCCAGGAGCCCTGAGGCGGGGGCATCACGCCGCATTCCAGTTGATGACAGGTCTTGGATGTCGGTTGGAAGGTCTTAACTGGGGACTTCAGCTCTCCCCCCCCACCCAAACTGTAGACATAAGTGAACCGTGACCTGCACAAGCAGAAAGAGCACCAGTTCTCAAGCTTGGCTGCCCCTGGGGCTCTCCTGAGGTCCAGCCTAAAAGATTTTTTTTTTTAAGATCTTACTTGTTTAGTCATGAGAGATACAGAGAAAGGCAGAGACACAGGAAGAGGGAAAAACAGGCTCCATATGGGGATCCCAATGCGGGACTCAATCCTGGGGACATGCCCTGAGCCCAAGGTATACGGTCAACCACTGAGCCCCCCAGGGGCCTGCCAACCTGAAGGATTCTGATTTAATTTGTCCCTCGGCTGGTGGCATCCTGCTCACCTGTTGCACCCCCCAGGCCTCGGGTTACACGAGCAGAGGTGAAGCTGTCGGGCCACAGCGACTGGCAGTTCTCGTCCCCTTGCCAGCCAGAGTCACCAGGTGTGCTCAGAAGGAAGGGGCAGGGGCACCCTGGGCCAGTATTATTAGACTCTCGGGGGCTCCCCATGTGATCCTATTGGGCAAGCAGCGTTGAAACCCTCCTGCCTAAGGTGACCTGCAGGTGCCTGCAACAGGCCCCCCAGTCGGGGCAGAGTAGAAAAGCCTGGCTCAGGAGAGGGCCCGGAGGTGGCGGACAGGGCAATGTGCAGTCCTTAAAATTATTAAAATTCCCGAGACTTGGCTACTAGTAACCATTCCCAAGCCTCTAATTCTCTGTCACCAGCAGCTGATCCTGAAAGTGCCAGATTCCCACACCGGAGCCTTGATAAAGCCCTGCAACGGTTTGCATTTTCTAAGAAGTTAGAAAAAAATGGGTCGCATCCACAGTGAATGAGGTGCTCCCTCGAAGTGACAGCTGGCGAAATTGCCCTTAACATCTACTTTGCATTTCTTTCTTTTGCTAAGTGCACGTTTTTATTACAACATAATGATCTGTTTATATCTCCTTGCCTAGAGCTGTAAAACCTTACTGAAAAGAAATCCCTGCTTCCAGCACCAGCCGCACCTGCCACCCCAGGGGCAAACTTTTTATGCTACGAAGCAGCACACGGTCAGATAGGATTTTTAAATGTCAATCTATTTTTGTAACTTTTTTTTTTTTTTGAGGGATATTACCCTCTCGGGTAGCGCTGAACTTTGTAAAGGATGTTTTTTTAGAAAAACTCATTTTTTCTACTGAAGCTTAGAAAGGCAAATAGAATCAAAACGCGAAACTGAAGTCTTTGTTTAAAGGCACTTAGTTGAAGCAAGGGAAGTCTGTCTTGTAAAAAGACACGACCTCACTGCAGGGCTAAGGTAGGTCGTCTTCCTAATACAGAAGAGAGCCACCCTTTTTTATATTTGTAAAATGAGAAAAGGTAAAAAGCACACATGGCTTAGTCTTGCTCTGAAGCAGGTTTTGTTAAGTTGCAGCAACGTTGCAGGAAAAGAAGGACTTCACCATAAACCCAGATGCATCCACATGCGACCCTGGACATGATTGCCAGGATGATCCTGTCAGTGTGGGGGGAAAAAAGCAATAATAGAGCACTTTGCTGGCTTATATACTAATCTGTATTTGATACACATTATTTTTATATTTACAGTTCCTATGCGTTTACCAATAGACTAGAAATACCTGCAGACCCTAATGATAGCGTGTTTTAAGAACTTGGTAACTGAGTACGTTGATAAAGTCCAGGTTTCCCAAGCCTACGTGTGACGTGCCCCCACCCCCCATCCCAGAAAAGGCGTCCTCAGCCCTGGCTGCAGAGTGCAACCCCCTGGGGGGGGGGGGGGGGTTGAAACTAGTGAGGCCCAGCTGCACCTCAGACTGATTATACACCTCTTTCTGGGTGAACTCCAGGCATTTGTACTTCTGAAAGCTCCCTAAGGTCATTCTGATGTCCAGCCAGGCTGAGACCCCCCAGCCTCGGGGGCCTGGGCTTGCAGGCAAATTCTGCAGGCGCAGGCACCCGGAGATCTCCCTCAGCGCCCGTGCCTAGGGGGCAGGAACGTGCCCGGATGGAGGGTCCCTGACAGGCTGCCCAAGCACTGGAGGGGGAAGGTCTAACCCATTGATGGGAAGCAATACAGAACAGGTACCTTTTTTTTTTTTTTTTCCATTTCTTCTATTAAAAGGGGATTGGCAGTAAAATAGAGACAGCGAGCATTCTTGCTGCTTGTGCAACCGACTCGGTGCCCCGCCCGTAGTAACCGGGTGACCTTCATTTCCTGGGGTGAAAGAAAACCCTGACATACCAGTTGACATTACAAAGGGAAGACATTATTAGGAAGATTGTGTACATAGTTGGGTGGCTTTTATGAAAACAAGAGTCCAAGAAAAGGATTCTTGCTTTAAGAAACACTCTTGTATTTTTCTATCCTATCACCTAGCAGATAAAACTGCAAGGAAAAGCATAAATACATATATTTTTAGGGGCATTTAATTATTATTTTTTAAACCCCTTTGACCTGATTTGGCTGCCGGATGATCTTTCAAAGTAACACCTCTCTTGGAAGTGAAGAGGTCCTACAGATCCAATCCCGGATCATCCGGGGTCACCCGGAAAGTGGTTAACAACAGGCAGCAATAGCTTCATTTTTTTTTTTTAAGATTTTATTTATTTATTCACAAGAGACACAGAGAGAGAGAGATTGGCAGAGAGACACAGGCAGAGGGAGAAGCAGGCTCCGTGCAGGGAGTCTGATGTGGGACTCGATCCCGGGTCTCCAGGATCACACCCTGGGCCAAAGGCAGACGCTCAACCGCTGAGCCACCCAGGGATCCCCATAGCTTCGTTATTTTTGGTGTTTTGTTTTGTTTTGTTTTGTTTTGTTTTGTTTTGTTTTGTTTTGTTTTCTTCATAGCTTCGTTTCTGAAACAACCAAGCAAGAGCTCTTTAGCTTCTGTATGTGGTACGTCTTGACGTTGTTAAGTTTTGCTGTGATGAAAACAGTATTTGTACAAATGAAAAGCAAGATTCTCTTTTATGTGGTTTACACTGTTGATCAGAACATGTTGATTGTATATCAAGTATAAAAAATCGGATGTATATTATTCATTGTTCTTATGAGTACCTTAGAAATAACGATACTGTGTCCTTTGTTAACAACGCGGTGTTGACAGTGGCTACCAATCATATCTGACCTACTGTAGATGTTTTTCCTGATAACTTTTTAAAATTAATTAATAAACTTTATTTTTTAGAGCAATTTTAACTCCCGAAACTGAACAATTGAGCAAAAAGTACAGAGTTCCCACATCCTCCCTACCCCCTTCACCCCCAACCTCCCCCACCATCGTGTCCACACCCGAGCGGCCTGGTAACTGTTCATGTTCGGAGGTGTCTTGCGCGTCACTGGGCCGCTCCTCAGTACCGTGCCTTGCAGCCCGTGCATTCTGACCCAGGTCTGCAGACGCTGCACGTCAGCCCCTAGGCCATCTTCTCTCCTGGCTTCCCTCACTGTGGAGAAGCACAGAACCAAGAGGGAATTCCTTGATGGATGAGATTTTTCTATGGCCGGCACCGGAGCACACAGAAGGTCTGTTGTGATTCTGCTAAATCACAAATTCTAGAAACCTGAGGGATTAAGAAGCACACCCTTGTGTGAGGGGCTGGGCTCGGTGCTCACAGCTCACTATCAACCTCCCTTTCCTGCTCCATGAGGACTTCGTGTGGCGGGAACACCCCTCTCCTATGCTTCATGGAAGCCAGAAAATAACCACCAGCACTGAAGGAAATTGCTCTGTTAAGGTTGAGGTACAAGTTCCGTAGAAACCCGGTTCTCCAGTCCTTGAGCAGATACGTGAATAAGCCTCTTCTTATCTGTACTAACCAGAGGGAGAGTCAGGAGATCAAACCCATCTCAACAACTGAGGAAAAGCAAACTTATTGATGAAGCAGGTGACAGCACCAAGAGGGGGAGGTCAGCTTCTGGAAACCAAGGACTGGACACTGAGCAGCTGGGCGCTGGGAATGCACAGGGCAGGAAGAGGTGGGCGGGCAAGTTTTAAGCTGGCTTTAGGGAGTGGAACTAGCACCTGGAATCCACTCCCCTGGCCTGGAATAGTCCACAGGGCTTTAGGTTTCTTTGACTCGCAGTGCTCCGACTCCAGAGACTCAAACCCCAACCCTCCCTGCCACTGCTTTCCCCTGGACCAGCTGGTCCCCACACAATGTTCCACCTTGTTTCTGTTACACAGGAGAACTGAGAGCAGGAAGTCAGGCTCTGCTGGCTCACAACCACCCCTGATGCTTGCGATGTTCACTCTCATCATTTCCAAGAAAATTACAGCTTTGTTTTTGCATTGTTCATTCTGAAGATCATCAGTCGCCTACATACAAACAAACATAGGGCAGAGAGAAAATTGTAATTCATGTGGGAGCGGGACCTCAGGATAACTAGGTTCTTCAAGAATAAGCAAATAAGCCAAAAAGTGTCCCCACTGGGCCCCAAGGCTTCGCTGGCTTCCTGGCCTCCTGAACCTCCACATGCTGGCATTGTCAGGTGCCTTGGGAAGGAATAAGCCTCCTAGAGCTCAAAGCCTTCGATTAGGGGGGTTAGCCCCATGTAGGAAAGGCGAGTGTCAGCAAATGAGGCAGATATGGAGAGTATTACGGGGCACAGGCCACCTCGAGCCTACATGTCACCCACCCATCAAGGGAAGGCCGTGGCTTACTAACCCAGAGGAGCGCCCTCACCTCAGGGCAAACTCACTACACCACTGTCTCCACCAATAGCCCCCTACCAACCCGCTCCCCATAATTCTAGCTGAAGCTCAAGGCAGATGGAGTTTCAGCTTGAAGAGACTTTACTTTGGGCCAATAATCTCGTGAAAGTAATTATAGCCACCTGAAGAGAGGAGAGTTTTCCCAAAAATGAGAGGGTCTGAAAAGGAGGACAGAATTATTCCTGCTTTTTCTTTGGGTTCTCCCTTTGCTCAGGGCTTGGGCAAGTTCTTTTGAGTCCAGTTCTCCAGGCTTTGCCCCTCTTACGGTCTTTCTTCCACATTCAGAAAGGATATTTAAAAACTTGGGTAGAAAAGCCCTAAAATCACATCTGATTTCCACCCTCGTTTCAAAAATTGTAAACAAAATATGACAAAGATATGGGCACACATTTGTAATTTATAAATGGGCACACATTTGTACTTTATAAATGAGTCCCTTGAAGGAAGCTCCCCTCTGCTCCCCAGCAGTCATGCTGAGAACCCTGAGAACAAATCGTGGGGAGGACAGCCAAGTCTATACTCTGAAGTGCTTGTACAGGTTCTGCCTTGAATCTCTTTCTCCTCGTCCAGGACACTTGAGCTAGAAAAACTGGATACTAGGGTCTAAAGGAAACAAAAATATATCTTTTACCCTATTCTTAAAGGCAAATCCAAGCAAAGAGCATTCCTCATCCTAAGTCCATCTGGATCACGTGTGTAGATCCAGAGCAAGAGCACAGGGGGACCAGGAGTGCCCACCGCTCTGATCTCCTCCGTGGCTCAAGCCTGCATCATGTAGGCCACCCCTTGGGCCACTCTTTGGCAGGCAGGTCTGCACAGGTGAAGATGCTGAACAGCAAGCCTCCAGTCTGGGGCCACTTGGGCAAGCAGTCCCTGGGATCCCAGTACCTGAGCATATGCAGGAGAGGGAGGGCAGGCTCCAGGTGGGTGCTCCCTGCCTGGGAAAAGGTATAGTCCATAGGTTGCGGGGGAGTCGGGGAACAGACTGGGGAGACTGAGGAGCTCTACAACCGAGGGTGCCCAACACCAGGGACCGAAGGTGGTACTGCTCAAGCAAATGGGACAGGAGCCTAACAGCCAATTCAGTTTTCTAAACTTCATAATCCCATTCTTTTCTTGAAACAGTGATCATAAAAAAATCCAGTGATGCTCCATCTAGGTGGAGCTGTTAATAGGGAAGCTGTTAATATTAAGAGATGCTCACAAGGCACTTGATAAAATTCAATCATATTGCTGTTAAAATCTCTCTGTAACCTAGGAATAGATGACAACTGCTTTAATTGAGTAAAAATACCTATTAAAAATGTAATACGAAACATTGAATTTAATTCTGAAATACCAACACTTTAGTTAAGGACAAGAGAAGAGTGACTATTACTACTTCTGTTACTGAACACTCACTCACCCAAAGTTCACTGTTTTGGAGATAAGGAAAAACATCTTACTTATATATGATACATTTGCACCTTTAGAATATAGTTAGCAAGACTTGTCCCATTCCCAAGGGTTAAATCCAGCCAAGCAGCCTGTTTTTCTAAATAAAGGTTTATTGGAACACAGTTGCACCTATTCCTTTACTGTATTGTCTGTAACTGCTTACGCACCACTGGCAGAGCTGAGTAGTTCCAACAGGGATCCCATGATCTGCAAAGCCAAAGCTATTTCCTGTCTGGCCCCTTGCAGAAATTTGTGGATCCCAAAACAACCGGCTGGAATAAACTATTAAATAAGAAAACTCAGTAGGGTGGCCGTGTATAAATGTAATCAATAGCTTTCCTATTTCCTATTAATTGAACAACGTAATGGGAAAAAAATCTCACTTAAAATAGCAACTAAAACTACAAAATATCTAGACATAAACTTTGATGAGGAAAAACAGTGTGAAAAAAAACCAAAAATTTTGCTAAAGCATAAAAGAATGCTTAAAACATATTACGGGAGCAATTGGGTGGCTCAGTCGATTAAGCCTCTGACTCTTGATCTCAGTTCGGGTTTTTCTCAGCATCATGAGTTCAAGTCCCATGTTGAAGCCCACATAAACAAACAAACAAACAAAAAAAGATATATTCTATTTGTGGGTATGAGGACTTAACCTTGTAAACATACAAATTCTTCCTAATTATTATATAAATTCAATGCAATTGAAGTGAAAATTCCAATCATTATTTTGAGAAGTAGACATATTAGAACCTAGAAAAGAAAATGCACAGCAATAGTGAAGAACATTTGAAAAACAATTTGAGTTTTCAACTGATATCTTTTTTTTTTTTTTTAAGATTTTATTTATCTATTAGAGACACACAGAGAGAGAGGGAGGCAGAGACACAGGCAGAGGGAGAAGCAGGCTCCATGCAGGGAGCCCGACATGGGACTCGATCCCGGGTCTCCAGGATCACACCCTGGGCTGAAGGCGGCGCTAAACCGCTGAGCCACCTGGGCTGCCCTTCAACTGATATCAATGATATAAAAATACACTATGTAAAAGTATAATAATTAAAACTGCATAGTACCAATGTTGTCACAGCAACTAATTAATGGAAATACTTCAGAAGTTTGGAAAAAGACACGTGTTGTGAATGGAAATGTGGTAGATGACGATAATGCTTCCAGAAGGTGGACGATTGGAAGGCTCTCCAGCCAATGATTTTAGAGAAAACGTCTATGCATTTAAAAATCAATTAGAACTTTATTTGACACCTTAAACAAATTACAGGTGGACTAAGGATCCAAGCATAAAAAACAATCAGAGTACTGGGCAAAATATATGTGAGTATTTTTGAATCTTAGGATAGGAAGTTAATGCTAAAGCATTATGACAAAACCCCAAAGCCATAAAGAAAGATTGGCGATGTTGATCACCTAAATATCTTTTTGTTTTGTTTTTTTTTTTCGTTTTTAGTTTTTAAAGAAAAAAAAAACTAAACATGGTAAAAAAAAAAAGTCAAAAATTCATATGAAGGAAAAAAAAAACCTTTAAAATGAGCAAGGATTAACCCCACTAAGACTCTGACAGTGCATAAATGAACAATTCACAGAAAAACTACAAATGACTAAAGAACATTTACAAAAATATATGTTGAACCCTACTAACAATCCAGAAAAATGCCAGTTAAAATGAAATGATAATCTCCTTTCATGACAGATTTTGGTGGGACTGTGAAGTGTCACAGTCTTGTTGGAGGACAATCAAAAGTTTCTATGTGTGTATCCTTTGATATGGCAATTTCACTTGTAGAAATTAAGTCTACTAAAATAGTGTTATCAACTTAATGCGACTCCCCTAAAATTCATCTATTGAAGCCCTAACTCACAGCGAGTAGGGTCTTTGGGGAGGTAATTAGGGTTCGACGAGGTCATGAAGCTGGGACCCCATGAGGGATTAGTAATATACCTTATAAGAAAATAAAGAGACCAGAGCCCCCACACTCTCTGCCAGGTGAGGACACAGCAAGAGAGCAGCCACCTGCAAGCCAAAAAGAGAGTTCTCACCGGAACCCGACCATGCTGGCATCCTGAACTCAGCTCCAGCCTCCACAATTGTGAGAAATAAATGTCTGTTGTTTAAGCCACCCAGTCTCTGGTATTTTGTTTGGGCAGCCTGAGCGAAGACAAATATCCAAACACCTATGCAAAGGTATAGGAATGAGAATGTTCATTAAAACATTATTTGTTAACAGGGGAAAAAAAAAAAAGGAACATTTTTAAGGTCCATCAGGAGGGAAATTATTAAATAAATCCCGGAGTACGATAATACAGACTTCTGTGCAGTCATTAGAATAGGATAAATCTGCAGTAGCATGGACATATATTCCCATGATATAGTTTTAAATGAAACAAAGCAAGATGCTGAAGAATATTTTTTTAAAAAAAAGCTTATATTTGTGTATGCACCTCCCGCACGAGTGTGCATGTGCCCGCACATGCATGCACAATTCAGAAGCCATCTGGAAGTATTAAAGTCAACCCGTTATTGTGGAGACCCGTGGTGCGTGAGGAGGGAGCGAAACAGAAATGGTAAAGTGTCAAGGAGGAAATTTGACTTTTTATGGTCTCTGCTCTTACGTTGTTGGGATTTTTGTAATGGATATAGATTACTTAAGGCAATCATGCTGGGACAAAATTTAATGCATGTCTGTTCATAGCCTTTCCCTTCCCTCCCCGCACAAGGAGACATTTAGCAATTTCTAGTTCAGCGTTGTTCTCTTCTTCGCGAGCTCGCCCCCCAGCAGAGTCCTTGTGGCATCATCTCCTGGGAAGGACACTGCAGGGCTCCAGCGCTGTGGGTGGCAGGGAGGATGTGGTGGGCACAGAGCGTCTGGGGCCGAGGGCACGGGTTCTTGCAATGACCAAGGACGGACACACAGCCTAGGACACCAGAACTCTTCTGGTGTCACACTGTCTTTCTCAGCTCGGCTGCCTTAAAAAAAAGACCGCAGACTGACTGGCTCACACAACAGACATTGTTTCTCACAGTTCCAGGGTCTAAAAAAATCCAAGATCAAGGTGCTGGCTGATTTGGTCCTTGTGAGAGTCCCCTTCCTACCTCGCAGAGAGCCACCTTCTCCCTGGGTCCTGGTGGCAGAGAAAGCCAGCTCTCTGTGTCTCTTCTCACACTGACAGGGACCCATCCCGAGGGCCCCACCTTCATGATCCCGCCTGCCTGCTGGAAGCCCCACCTCCACATGCCTTCACGTTGGGCGTGAACTCAACACATGAACTTGGGAGTGGACAACACAAACAACCTATAACGGAAAGCCTTCTTGATTATAGGAGCAAGAGATTAGGGAAGGATAGAGGACTTGAATGAGTACGCGTCCTCTCCAGTTTAAGTGAGGTCCAAATATAACCTGGAATTCTTGTTTGGATCTTCTTTTTTTTTTTAATTTAAATTTAATTTGCCAACATATAGTATTATATCCAGTGCTCATCACACACGTGCCCTCCTTCATGCCCGTCACCCAGTTACCCCGTCCCCCCACCCACAGCCCCTCCAGCGGCCCTCAGTTTGTTTGCCAGAGTTAAGAGTCTCTCATGGTTTGTCTCCCCCTCTAATTTTTCCCCAATCAGTCTCCCCTCCTTGGATCTTCTTGTTTCTTTAAATGATTCAAGTATCCATGTCTTGGCCATTATAGATAAAAGTTCTAATACACAACATTTTAAAGCTTTTGAAATAAAACAGTTATCTTTTAAGTTTATTGGCTAAAGCCACCAGCCACAGAAAGATTAGGAGGGTGTTTTTTTATTTTTTTTTAAGATTTTATTTATTTATTCTTGAGAGACACAGGGAGAGAGGCAGAGACACAGGCAGAGGGAGAAGCAGGCTCCATGCAGGGAGCCCGATACGGGACTCGATCCCAGGACACTGGGATCACGACCTGAGCAGAGGGCAGATGCTCAACCACTGAGCCACCCAGGTGTCCCTGAAGGGTGTTTTAAAAAGTGAATTGGAGTAGGAAGGGATCGGGAGACTCTTTACACATATTCATTTAAGCAGCACACCCCAAAGCCGGCCTCAACCCCATTCCACAAGAGAATCAAGCCCTGATGCTGCAGTAATCTGCTGTATGTGATTAATAACTTCTCCTCGGCCTTTCCAGAATGTGCTAGTTATGCAGCATCCTTGGGAGAATCGAGACAATAGTCACTTGAGTTATTTTTTATAAGGCTTAATTCTTTCTGGATACCCTAGTGGGGAAAAGCCTGCTGGCATCCAAGAATAAAGGACGATTCCAGCGTTCACCCATTATATTCACCAAAGGAATACACTCACTAAATCAGCCAATTAGTCCTTGGAACAATGAAAGAATTAAATAAACAATAATAATTGATAATATGCATAATAATATATATACGTACATCTAGCAGACACTGTGCTTAGTGCACATTGACGCTTACGTGGAAGGATTTTCTTATTTGATGGATGAAGAAACATTTGAAATGCAACATCCTACTACTATTTTGGACATAGGAAAAATCACATCCGCCTTGCTCAGGAGCCGAGCCTACAGCTGGGGTGTTTCCTAGGGCTTCTGGGGCTCCGCACACAAAGGAAAACCAGTCACCTCTGGTGCAGGATTGGTGCCAGCCCCCCTGAGAGTGCACAGACCCAGCGTATTAACCCCGCATGCAATGAGGAATCGCAGCTCAAACATTAACTGCCCTACTCTGTGCCAGGACAGGTGTTGAACTCTGTGAAAATACCAGGTCCTAGTGTTTCAGAATAAATACAGCTGCACACGCGTGCACACACGTACATGCACATCAGAAAGCTGGTTAGGACCCATCTACGTGGACCGTCTCCTCTTCAGCTGCCAGCCAGGGATTCAGACAAGCAGAGATGGTTACAGCCAACCTGAAACCATAGAGCCCGACAAAGGGCAAGCCCAAACATCCAGCATGGTAGCTAAGGCCATGGTCTTTAGCATGCGAAGCGCGGACCTAACGCCAGAGATGCAGAGACAGAGAGTACACTTGGATAAAAAGAAAGAAAGAGAATTGTATTTTAAACAAATTCTCTTTTGGACTTCTGGTAAGGACTTCTAGAGATAGCCCTGCCCAGCACACCCCCTCTTCTTGGCACAGGGGACACTGCACTTTCCTACGAAGGGAACAGGCCTCATGACTTTTCTGCCCATCGCTCTACGAAGGAAGTGACTCCTGAAACTTCTAGGACAAAGCATCACATTGCAGCGTGAACTCTCTAGCGCTGTCTGCCCAGCCCCCGGTGCGAGATGCCCACCTCGGTGCCATCCTACTGCTACACGGTCGCGTATTTTCAGTCCAACAACCAGAGGTTGTTGAGTCGAAGGGTTATCTTCCAGCACCCACCGACACATGACAGTTTTTTGTTTTCTAAACATCACCTTAAATGCCTATTTTGGTCTTTTTTTTCTTTTTCTTTCTTTCTTTCTTTCTTTTTTTTTTTTTTTTTTTTTTTTAGCATTTTCTACATTACTAATGTAGGGTAATACCCAGGCTGAAACTATTTGTTTAGATCTTACCATGAGGAAATTTTCATTCATTCATTTATTTATTCATTTTCTCAACAAATATTATTGAGCACTGACTGTGTGCCAGGAACTGTACGAGACACTGGGAATTTGATGGGAACAAAGCCATGCTCACTTCCCAGAACGTACAGCTTATTTTTTGTGTTCCCTTTTTCCTGTAATGACACAAATGATTGGAAATATCTGGATTTGAAGACACCAAGCAGGTCCCAGAACAGCCACAATGGATTCTTCAAACGATTGCTTTTTCTCAAGGAGACATTTACTCACTTCAAGGACTTCTAAAGCCTCCCCTGTGAGCTTTCTTTTAAGAAGCTCATGACTTGGGGCACCTGGGAGGCTCAGTCAGTTGAGCATCTGCCTTCAGCTCGGGTCATGATCTCAGGGTCCTGGGATTGAACCCGAGTCCTGCCCCATGCTCAGCAGGGAGTCTGCTGCTTCCTCTCCCTCTGTCCCTCCCTCCAACTTGTGCTCTCTCCCTCCCCCTCGCTCTCTTTCTTAAATAAATTTTTTCTTAAATGAAGCTTACGACTTGAAAAAAAAATCTACCTTACAGTCTAGTATGATCTAAACCCAGACTTCTTCTCCCTCTTCATTGCAAACCCTAAGGAAGTACAGACCTTATGTCATTTCTCGGGTGGGCCTCTGCATTAGCTCCCAACTTGCTTGTCTAACTCCAAAGATGTGTTTTTCAACTACACGGCTACACCGCCACTGCCACAGTGATTTATCTGAGGCCCAGATCTGGCCAGAGCGCTCGCCTTAACCCTCTTCATTGCCCCTGAAGATGAAGTCCACGCTCCTCAGCATGACATCCAAAGTCCTCGTGATCAACCCAGTCTCTCCACCCTCAGCTCATCCACCCCACTCACTGCTCTGTCCAACTACTGCTGAGTGGCTTTTGGTACCTGTCACTCCACACTGCACCATGGCATCTTTTCCTCTGAATGCACCGCTCTTCCCATCTTTTTACCAAATGCAACTGCCACTCATCCAACAAGATGCCCCACATTCAGGAAGCTGCCTCTGAACATCCCCCACCACCACCACCACCCAGGTGGGGCTAGTGCTCTTTTCAGGCTTTCACAGCACATGGCTCCTCTGTCTTCATGTATCACATTAACACTGAAAATGCATGACATTTTTCTTGTGCTAGAAAAAGGCACCTTGGAATCAAGGATTGTTCCATATTAATCATTATTCTCTGGTGCCAGAAGCAGTAACTCATGCTTAAAAAATGCTCAGTAAAGGTTTGGTGAACTGAACTGACATCCCTGCGTTCACTGTGACCTTTTTCTTCACTTAATAAGCAATCTTTCACTAGGATCCAGAATGAGGAGGCACCCACAGTGACTTTCTACTTGCTCTGTAAGGTTAATTTCTCAGTCATCAAAAGGACGATTAGCAGAATGCAATGACCAACCAAATCCTTGTTGAAATCTCTCCTCGTGAGATGTTCTGTATCACACCTCTCTTTCTTTTCTTTTCTTTCTTTTTTTTTTTTTTTTAGATTTTTATTTATTTATGAGAGACAATGAGAAAGAGAGAGAGAGAGAGAGGCAGAGACACAGGCAGAGGGAGAAGCCAGCTCCATGCAGGGAGCCTCATGCAGGACTCCATCCCGGGTCTCCAGGATTAGGCCCTGGGCCAAAGGTGGCACTAAAGCGCTGAGCCACCTGGGCTGCCCTATACCTCTCTTTCATGACCTGTATCAGGAACACATCAGTTCCTTTCTTTCTTCCATCCCTTTCCACTTAAGACTCCCCTTTCGCTCCACTTCTGTCCTTTAAAAAAATGTTGCCATATACTTGCATCAGGCCCTTAAAGCTTATATCCATGTAATATGTGTCTATGTGACTTCATTCTTCTTTTTAAAAACTGAAATATTGCAGATGGTAATAGATTCAGCTGAGTTACTCTTTTTGTAATTCTGTAGCTTGACCCTTTCCCTCAGCAATGTGTTTTGGATACCTCTCTTGACAACGTAATAGAAATTCAGCTTATTCTACTTAAATATTTCATAATACTCTACGGTGTGACCATAGCTTTTTAAAAAATTATTTATTTATTTATTTATTTGAGAGAGAGAAATAGAGAGAAAGCACAAGTGGGTGGTGGTGCAGAAGGGCAAACACACTCTGCCGAGCAGGGAGCCCAAGTCAGGGGGCTTGATCCCAGGACCCTGAGATTATGACCTGAGCCAGAATCAAGAGTCAGCCCCTTAACTGACTAAACCACCCAGGCGCCCCCATAGCTTTTTTTTTTTTAAAAAGCAACTATCTCCCCGTTGATAGACCTTTGGTAGTTAGTTTCCTGTCTTTTACTATCATAAATAATTTTGTGATGAACATTATTTTGTATCCCCTCCCGGGTACCTCTGCAAGGCTCTCTCAGAGGTACTGCAATAGGGAATCGCTTTGTCAAATAGTGGGATACTCTAAACAGATAACTGTCAAGTTTCCAGAAGAATGTGAGGGACTCATTTCTTCACAACCTTACCAATTTTTAACGTTATCAAATTTTATAATTTGTGTCAACTCAATGGAGGTTAAATAGCTGATTTGTTTTCATTTTTGCTTGCTTTCTTTGCTTTCGTTTTTTGCATTTTCCTGGTGAAGATCAACATCTTTTTTTTTTGATCAACATCTTTTTAATTTTCATATTTGAATATGCAATATGTTTATTTTAAACAAACATACAATATAAATAAATATAAAAAGAAAAAATACATAAAATATGTTACTTTTCTTACTTTTTACCCATTCGAATTTCCTTTGTGACATTTTTCTATTGGTATGAGTGTCTCCTTATTATTGACTTACAGGAGTTCATTACGTATCTTGGATTATCTTTTAAAGCTTTCTAATCCCATAATCATGTATTATAAATATTATCGTGGGTGAAACATAATTTTAACATTTTTTACATCAAATTGATTTTTTTCTTTGTGGCATTTGCTTTGTGCATCTTGTTTTAGAAACTCTTCTGGGGCACCTGGGTGGCTCAGTAAGGTAAGTGGTTGCTCATGATCCTGGGGTCCTGGGATCAAGCCCTGTGTTAGGTTCCCTGCTCAGTGGGGAGTCTGCTTCTCCTTCTGCTTGTCCCCCTACTCACGCTCTCTCTCTCTTTCTCAAATAAATAAAATAAAATATAAAAAAGAAGAAGAAGAAGAAGAAGAAGAAGAAGAAGAAGAAGAAGAAGAAGAAGAAGTAGCAACAGCCTTCCTTTTCTTCAAGGACATAAAAAATGTTTTCCCATATTTCTCTCTGTCTTCAGGGTATTTTTAGGGTATTTTTACTTTCAGCTTGAAGAGTTTGGATGGAATATCTACCATTTCTGGTGCTAGACCACACATCCTGTTGATGAGGCTATTTCTTTTATGCTGGGCACTCCACACTTGGCACTTCTAGGCCCCAGGCCCCCTCCCACCAGGTCCACTGTCCTCACCAGCTGCTTACATCTGCCCTCACAACCTCCTAGGCTGCCACAGTCCCACTCTTAGTGAGAGAAGTTGAGGGAAACATTCTCAGTGACACCGCTGCTTCCAGTTTCCCAGTCCGGACTTCATAGCTCCTTGAGGGAAGGGGCACCTCCCATGCCACCCACAGAGCTTCAAAACCAAGGAGCAACCATGGGACTTAACTGATAGGAGGTTCATGTGATTCCTGGACAACGCTTAAAAATGTCTGGTGTTTCCTGGCAAGTAATACGTACCCACACAAAGCAGCAGGAGAGGTAGCAGTTTGGAGATCTGAAAAATTTGGCAGGTTTTGTCACAGCCTGGACAGTTTTTCCAAGAGGAACTCTTAGATGCTGTTGGCCACCAGGGCGGTGCTCAGTGCCTCCATACTAAAGAGTCAACCCACTTAGCCATGTCTGTCTTCCTCGGGTCAGAAAAAAACTCCCTCACACCCCCAAGTGCCCATGAATTCCATTAGGAGTCCCCACCTCTCCGGAGCCAGCAGGCTTCAGACTAGTGTACCTTCTCAGCAGGAAAGAACTGCCCCTCTGTCAAAGACCTTCACTTTTGTCAGAAAACAATCTAAATTCCAAGACTTCCAAGCTTAAGCAAAGAAGAATTTAATTTCCTTACTTATGGTTAGCCTGGAGGGAGGCAGTGCCTTCGGGCACCAGACTCTTTCTTCCTACACAGACGTTCCTCCTGCCAACGTTGGCTTTTGTCATCATACTAGTTTGGAGGATGGCTGTTGTTCCTCCTGCAAAGCCAGGATTCCAGGCAAGAAGATGAGAGGAGGATAAAAATGTAGATTCATGTAGAGAGGAATCCTACATGAATCTAGTGCTTTTTGATCAGGAAATTTAGAAGATTGGTTGTATGGCACCTGCGGGAACCCTGGCCAAGGGCTCTAAGAGCTCCATAACCCTTTAGGGTAGTCATGTTGCATTCATTCGGGCTAGAGCAGTCACTTGCCCTCCCAGGATCAAGGAATTTCTGCCAACCACCTAAACGATTGGGGCTTCAATAGCAGATGATGAGACAGGGGAAGTGCTGTTGGATTGGTAATAGTGCACACGGCAAAGAGAAATCTGTGGGAAAACAGGACAATGGTAAAGGATGTCAATTCTCTAGGTGGTGACAGTGGCCTTATCACAACGTCTATCAGATCGACAAACTCAGGCTTGGTGTAGAGAGTGCCCAAGACCGGCTGGGACGTGTTTCTAGAATGTTGGGGATGCCACGGCGGTTGGAATCCTACAGTTATAATGCACATTCCACCCAGTGAGAAGCAGAACCCAGGAAAGCTAATGGGGTAAGAAGAGCAGAGTCTAATCCATGGAAGAGAGATTGGAAAGACTGGTACAGGGCATCCGGCCTCAGCTAAGGGGTTGGAAGAGCGGGGTTCAGCGGTAGCTTCAGGAGGAATCTAGAAAGTATCTGAGAAATCAAGGCATTGATGATCGCAGGGTGACTGAGTCTAGCGTCCAGCCACTGGTTGGGCGAGGCTCTCATAGTCTGCTTGCCCCTACCCCTGCCCCTGCCCCTGCCCCTAGCCCTGCCCCTGCCCCTGCTGGAAACGACCAGGCCCTATTACAGCTGACCCTAATTGGGGCAACAATGGCTGGAAGGGGAAAGCCCAAGGAACGGGAGCTAATACATTCTATTCAATTCCCCCTTATTCATCGGACTCTGTGTCCTTCCTATAATGAAGCAGACAAGCCCACTCCTCCCATCTCTGTGCCCCAAGTGCTTCATCCGTGTTGACGGTCCTAGGGGAAAGATGGAGAAAGCAGGCCTCCCTCCCTTTTTTTCCTCTCCCATGACTCCTTTCCCATCCTCTTGACTTAGGTTTTGATGCTTGTCATTTGTGCCAGCCGTGGGTACCCCCTCTGGCTTATTTTTGCATCATTACGTTCCATTTCGGATAGGAGCACGCCACCCACTGAGTTAACTTGGGGCACGGACAGACATGTGGGCCCTGCACATTGTTTATGCCTCAGGCCCCAGGCAGCCAGGATCTGGAAGCCTTGCCCCCACCCCTGTTCCCATCTAGAATCAGAACTTGTTGCTTAGAAGCACAGCAGCCAGCTTGCGCCCAGGACGAAGGTGGAACATCTCAATGCATTTATTTTGTTACCTAAAGACTTCCTCTTGGGACTTTGTCATCCTTTGCATGCTGCAGATCCGTTTTTACCCTCTATTCCTAGTCTCCCAGTTTACTCCATTTAACGGAACATACTGTGACTAGCTAGGGTGGTCACTTACTACAGAGCAAGAATCAGTGAAGCCCTGTGGCACGTGGCCTCGCTTATTTTGGGGTTCTTATTCCTAAACGATCTAGAATATAGGGTATCTTCTTGCTAAGAAATGATCCAAGTATTGGAATAAGACATCCTGCTTAATCAAGACTCTAATATTATTACAAAGTCAGAAGTTCTATCCAGAAGTTGGTTCATATCTTACTCCTCCCCTGCTTTTTTGACCCACCACCCAATTTATAAATAAGAGCATCACCAATTCTTGCTTCTCTCCGATCATTTCCCCCCATGGCCTTCTCAGATAGTACCCCATCCTGAATTGTGTGTTAAACCATTCTCTTGCTTTAAAAAAAAAAAAAAAAAAGTTTTCTCATAAACGAATGCATTTCTACACAGTATAGTATTTCATCTTGTTTGATTTCTATCACCCTAAAACTGAATCCCCAGTTTAGGGGTTCTCCTGGGTTTGCCTTTTCCAAGGTGCATCATGTTGGTGAGATCCCTCATGTTTTGTCAAGCTGACATGAGTTCATTTTCAGTGCTGTAGTTTCTCTCACATTCAGCAAAAGAGGAGGAGAATTCTAGGCCCTGTTCCTCCTACTTTGAGCCTGGGTGGCATTCTGTCCTTCACAGTGATTTTTGGGATGGCTCACCTCCCCATGATGCAGTGGGGGGTATACGGCCTGCCGGGTGCGTGAGGGCTGCTGCATGTGTGAGGATGGCTAATTGAGACAGGAACCACTTTTCTAGTTCATAAACCATAATTTAACACTTCTCTGGTTTAGAACAGTTCTTCAGAGAACGGAAATTGTCACGTTGTCTCCCAAGAATGCATTTGGTGGGTTCTAAGATGACCTAGGTCATGTGCCCTAGGTCACAACCTATACTGTTAAGAGTGGAGGTGACCCCCTGATTTATTTGCTCAGAGCCCCCAACACAGACAGATATCACGCGGAGTCACCCACCCCACGTCACACACACACCCCCGTCCCCGTCCCCCCCCCGTCCCCCCCCTTTCTTCTTGAGTGCTTGTAACCTGAGCCTTAAATTGCTTTCCAGGAGGCCTTAATCAATTAACTCCATCAAGGAAACGGGAGCGCAACAGCGGGGGCACCAAACGTCTGGAACCAGAGCCCCAAGAGCTGCTCTGGGTCTGAGACTGCGAGCCGGTCACCGCACGCCCCCGAACAGACTTTCCTTCCTGGCCTCGGTCTGTTCATCTCTGACATGAGGGGTTTGGGCCCAACGGTCTTCCCTAAGGTCCCTTCTAGCCCCACAGTTCTACCATACTTTCAATTAGGAAAAAACAAACAAACAACTAAGAAGGTAGAAGCCTCGCTGCTCAACTTCAAGGTGAGAAAAGGCTGCGCTGGCTGCGTGTTCTACATGCATATTCATCAGTCTCTCGGCAGCCAGAGAGGCCCCATTGTTTTATTAGTCTGCTTCGTTGAGCGCACGGTTGGCTTGGATGTAGCCCAAGGCTACTTGGCAGGTGACAGAAGCCTCGGTTTTCCTTTCTGTCCAACAAAACAAAAAAGTCCACCGTCTGGGTTCCGCCACCCATATGGATTTTTCGATAACAAAGGCACTTTTGAGTCAACTTCAAAAGCAGAAGCTTAGGCTAACTCTACTGATTCTAAAATTAGGAGGTAGAAAGACTACCTGCACTTCTCCCCGCGGGTAAGTGTGGTTTGACGTCATAAATGGACTAGGAACCTACCTTCCCTTTGTCGTCATCGCAGGAGCTCATCTGCGCTGTGCCACTCACTGCTGGGTGTGACTTTAGGTAAATTCTGTATCCCCCTCCCGTGCCCCCACCCTTCCCTCAAAGAGGTTGGACTACCACCTCAAAGAGGTGGACTACCACCGCCTCTAAGGCCCCAAGGTCAGGCCATCTACCTGTAATAAAAGAAATGCACGCAGATACGTATTAGAGGCGAGTTCGACGTACAGAAGAAGAAACTTGAATCCAGGCGTTACCTGCCTCCACGTCTTGGGGGTTCACCAAGGATGTGTTCCATGGGGGACCCAGGCCTGTGTCTTTACACACCCAGCCAAGGTCAGGACTTCGGAAATGTTGCTCCTATTTAACAGATGAAGAAATCTCAAGGACCGAGGCCTGCTCCAAAGGCCACGCTCATTAAGTAATAGGTCCTGGGGGTCTCGGTGTGGGGGGAACCAGTACAGAAATGGTATGTGCTTTTCATGTGGCATGTGCTGAAGTGTCCCCACCCCGTGTGCCTGCTGGATGTGTGCACTCCCCGCGTGCGTGCTTCTCCCCCTTTATCGCTGCCTTGAGAACTGGGGAGAAGGGAGATTGAGGGCTTTCCTGGAAGACGTTCTATGTGTCTGTAATGAGTGGGGCACAGAGGACGTGAAGATGCTATTTTGTTTGCTTTGTGTTTTCTGGGGAAAAAAAAAAAAAAGGAAACCCACTTGAATTACACCTGAGCAAACAGTTCCCTGGCAGCGAGAGTTTCAAATTAGGCACCGGTGTGATGTTTACAAGCTCATACAAACTAAACACCAGGCAGCCTAAAAATGTGCAATGATTCCATGGCCATGTGCTTTATCATTTTTAAAAGACTCAACCTGGGGAAAATTGGACCTTTTAATATAGTAGCACAAAGGAGATCTCTGGGGGGCTCAGCGGTTGGTGCCCGCCTTGGGCCCAGGGCCTGATCCTGGAGACCCCAGATTGAGTCCCGGGCTCCCTGCATGGAGCCTGCTTCTCCCTCTGCCTGGGTCTCTGCCAATCTCTCTCTCTCTCTCTCTCTCTCTCTCTCTCTCTCTCTCTCTCTCTCTCTCTCCCTCTGTGTGTCTCTTATGAATAAATAAAATCTTTAAAAATATATGCAGTAGTACAAGTGTTTTCTCACTGATTCTCAGTAAATATTTGATTTTTTCAGTAAATATTTCATAGAATGCCCGCAGGGTCTGTTCCTGAAGGTTAGGAAGCCATAAGCCATATGGGGACCCCAATGTGAGATACAGGATAATATAAAATGAGATTCTCTTCCTATACATGGGGAAGAAGTACAAGTGGAAAGAGCGCAGAGCTATTTGCAGGTGGGGAAGCGACTGCATCGGTCTTTCAGGCCATCTCCAACTTCCACGCCCAAGTTCCACAAACTGAGTGTCAGAGGGAGAAAAAGAAACCGCCTGCCCGCCCTCTCCCCCCCGGCCCCCGCCCCCGGGCCACCTCTTCGGGCCCATCCAGGGTCCGGAGGAGCCGCGCAGAGGCAGAGGCGAGAGGCAGACGGAGGAGGCCGGGGGCCAAGCGCCTGGGCGGGGCGCTCTAAGCCGCGCGGTGCTAGACGCAGCCCCGGTGCCCGCCGCGTCCCTGGAACCGGGCGGAGTCTCAGCGGCTTCGGGGAGGCGGAGCGTCGGGGCGAGGTGACCGCAGAGCCGGGTGGCCGCGTCCTGCAGACGAGGGAGCTGCCCAGGCCCGGGCCCGCGCCTCGCTGGCTGGCGTGACCTGCGAGGCCTCCAGCTGCTGGGGGCCGGGGGGGGGGGGGGGGGGGGGGGGGGCGGGGTGCGGGGGAGCCGGGAAGGGGGTGCGGGGAGCTGGGTGAGGGGAGCGAGGAGCGGGGTGCGGGGAGCGAGGTGCGGGGAGCTGGGTGCGGGGAGCGAGGTGCGGGGAGCGAGGAGCGGGGAGTGGGGTGCGGGGAGCGAGGTGCGGGGTGCGGGGAGCGAGGAGCAGGGAGCCGGGAAGGGGGTGCGGGGAGCTGGGTGCGGGGAGCGGGGTGCGGGGAGCTGGGTGCCGGGAGCGAGGTGCGGGGAGCGAGGAGCGGGGAGCCGGGAAGGGGGTGCGGGGAGCTGGGTGCGGGGAGCGAGGTGCGGGGAGCTGGGGTGCGGGGAGCGAGGAGCGGGGAGCCGGGAAGGGGGTGCGGGGAGCGGGGTGCGGAGAGCTGGGTGCGGGGAGCGGGGTGCGGGGAGCTGGGTGCGGGGTGCGGGGAGTGCGGAGCGGGGTGCGGGGAGTGGGGTGCGGGGAGCGACGGGAAGCGACAGGGAGCGGGGTGCTGCCCGGGCGCGGGGCCAGGCCACACGCGACCCACGTGGCTGTGAGTGAAGGGACTCGCGGGCCGAGGGGAGGGACCGGCCTTGGGGGTTTCCACGCACCCGCCCCCCCTCATTTGCCTGTCTGTTCTGTGACCTGCGCAACCTCGGTCCCGCCGCCGTCCCTCTCGGTGTCTTTCCCTTAAAGGCCCTGCGCTGGCGACGGAGGGAGGCAGCGGCGGGGACACCCCTGGGCCCCAATCCTGAGCCAGCTGCAGTGGCCTCGGGCTGCGGTCGGTTGTCCTCGTTACGCGGGGGGGGGGGCCGGGGGCATCCCGGGAGCGGCTCCGAGCTGGGCTCAGGTGGGTCCCGAGATCCCCCGCCACGCCGCACGCACGCGCCCTGCTCCGCGGGTGACCCTCCCGGGCAGCGGACCCGGACCCTACCCCACACACACACTCCCCCCACAGCCCCCGCTGCCGCCCTGCTCCACCCTTGCACACACGTGCGTGGAAGCCGAGGCTTCTCCAGTTCACGACTCCGTGGGTGGCCGCCCCGGGGCCGGGAGCAGTGTCCTGGGGGCCAGGGCAGGGGACACCCGGGGCAGGCGGGCAGCAGCAGGACGGGCCTCAGGACGCAGGGGAGCAGCCCGGGTGGAGCCGCCCCCTTCCTGCTCTGTCTGTGCTTCTCAAACACATCCTCGTCCTGATGTTGGGGAAAAGTAACCCAGAAGAAAGACGAAGGTAAAGAAGAGCCAGCCGGGCCCTTGACAAGGTCGCCCCCGCCGACCCAGAGCCCTTGGGTTTGGCGCCCCGGTGAGGAGCGCCGGGCCTGCTGCCAAGGCAAGGATGGCTCCAGCGGCAAGGATGGCTCGAGGGGCAAGGAAGGCTCGAGCGGCAAGGATGGTTCGAGCGGCGTGGTCTCCGGATGGACGGAAGCTCTCCGGGCCTGCACGAGCTGAAATTCTATATAAGTATTGACGGAGCTCCCGAAATCAAAAGGCTGCATTACAAACTCATTCTGTTCCAGGCAAAGGTCAGATGGAGGCTGAAGGTCGAAAAGTGCTGTTATAGACCCAAATCCCACTGTCCAGACTCTGAGAAAGGTTCTAACCTGAGTTGCTTTTTTTTATTTTTAATTTTATTTATTTTTTATTTTTATTTTATTTATTCATGAGAGACACAGAGAGAGAGGCAAAGGGAGAAGCAGGCTCCATGCAGGGAGCCCATGGCAGGACTGGATCCCGGGACTCCAAGATCAGGCCCTGGGCCAAAGGTGGTGCTAAACCGCTGAGCCACCCGGGTTGCCCTCTTCTTTTTCATCAGAATGACATACACATGTTTTCTAAAAATCAAATAATGTGGAGATGCTGGAAAGGAAAAGCACCTGTCCCGTGCCTGCCCCCGCACCTTCCATCCTGTTCTCCACAGGTGGTCACCTTTAATCATTCCTGATCGAGCTCTTCTGTGGCTGTCTCTGAAATTCTCATTAACAAGCTCAGGGAGCTATTTCTGGGTTTATCAGCTTTATATATTATCCTTGAATTTTGTTATGCGAAGCAATGGTTTAGTTTGCTTACACCCCAATATCTTTTTCTCTCACACACTCCCCTACTACATGCATATATGTGGGTATGAAGTACATGTTCATGACCTTTTCAATTCATCTACTTATCTTTCTGACTTTAAATTATATCCTTACCTCTCTGTTTCTTTCTCCATTAATATAGACTGGATAGAATTCTCTCTTTTTAATATATATATATAATTTTTTTAATTATTTATTTATTTGTGAGAGACTCAGAGAGAGAGAGAGAGAGGCAGAGACCTAGGCAGAAGGAGAAGCCGACTCCCTGCAGGAAGCCCAACATGGGACTTGATTTCAGGACTCCAGGATCACGCCTTGAGCCGAAGGCAGACGCTCAACCACTGAGCCACCCAGGCATCCCTAGTTCTCTCTTTTTAAAATATAATCACCACTGTTCATCTATTCATCAAAATCAAATGGGAGATGAGTATCAAACTACTGAGCAAACCCCTTTTCTGCTTGGATTCCTAGCCGTTGGAGATAGTAAGCAGTCGGCTGGACATCAAGTCTACTGAAAAATGTAGATTGTCTTGATGGTATGAGCTTTGGTGATCCATATACCTGGACTAGCCACTTATGGCCGAGCTATTTTATGGGATCCTCTGGGCATCTTCCAAGTATCTCAGGCCTGCACTTCTGAGGTCGCACATGTGTACTCCTGGAGCCCTGCTCGTCCTACATCAATTAGAACATGCTGCTTTCTCGGACTCAGAATCATAGCCTTCTATCAACCTTCTTCAGAGCTCTCTAGAATAGGACCCACTATTTCCTGGATCCCACAGCTTTTTCTTTTTTACTTGATCCTGATTTTTGCTTGGGAACAGTTTCCCAGGATAGAAACAGAGGAGTAAAGATGGATTTACAGTGGTGTTAATAAAGCATAAAAGCTTTAAGACCCTCCCCATAGCATGAGCTTCTTCCAAAGCCCTGGGAATGAAGGGCCTTTGCTTTCGGAGCATGATTGTGTGCTTTTATAAAATCTGCAAAAATGAGATAGCATAACAGCAATTGTTTAGGACAACCTCTCTCTCCTACTTATCCTCTGTCATGCCCATCTTGCTAGACGATGATGCAGTGGTCTAGAAGTATGTTGAAATTTGGCTAAGGGGCAGCTGAGTCAGGGATACACTGAGTTTTGGTATAAGAGTCATGGCTACTTCTGAGTACCTGCTAAATCAGAGAAGAAATGGCTTCCAGAAAACTCTTCTCTCTGTGTCTCCTCCCCTCCATTAGGCTTACCAACTCAGGGCCTGAGGTCATATCTCAATATGAACACATTAGTTTCCTTTTATTAAAAAAAAAAAGTTTTTATTTGAGAGAGAGAGAGAGAGCACAAGTAGGGGGGGGGGAAGGATAAACAGACTCCCTAGTGAGCGGGAGCCCGGCATGGGGTTTGACCTCAGGACCCCCAGGATCATGACCTGAACCAAAGGCAGATGCTTACTTAATACCTGAGCCACCCAGGCGCCCCTGAACACATTAGTTTCCTATACTATCAATAAGAAATAACAAATTTTGGTCAACCATAGTACAGAAAAGACTGAATATTTCTATTGTCTCTATAAAAATGCAAAACTGTCCTATGAAGAAGCAACCAAATATTACAAACCTAAAATCCAGAAAAATTTTTATTTACTGACTCCGTATTTAATATTTATTTTTAATTTTTATTTAAAAGATTTTATTCATGAGAGACACACAGGCAGAGGGAGAAGTGGGCTCTCTGCAGGGAGCCTGATGCGAGACTCGATTCCAGGACCCCGGGATCACGATCTGAGCCGAAGGCAGACGCTCAACCATTGAGCCACCCAGGTGCCCTCAATATTTAATATTTAAAGCTAACACATTTATTTGCAATTCCTTCACTATTCTAAATAAATACTCACCTTTGTACTGAATTGTGGAGTAGTGATTTTTTTAGTGTTTTTCTTAACAAGAGCCCCTTCCCCCCCAATTGCATAAGCTTCAGGTCCCACCAAATCTAAATTCATCACTTTATTGGAGGTCCATTTCCTGAGGCCTTGTAAATCTGAAAAACAACTTATACTGATAGATAATGTGGCTAAGTAAAGAATTCTGGTTTGATTTCTTTGTTTCCCAGATACCTGAAGGCACTGAACCAGTGCTGAGAATACCATTTTGATTGAGCTCCTTATCTTGGGGGAGTGCGGTCAAGAGCAGATGTTTCACACCAAACAGAGCCACACCCATTGCTAAAATATAGAAATTCTTTTGTAGCAATTGGGACATGACCTTTCTGAAATGATCATCAGTCAAATGATCATCCCCTTGCCAAAGTCTCCCCAGGGTGTCCTGGCCACTGCAGACTCTCCTCTTGGATCCCCTAGACCTTTCCACAACCCAAACAGCTATAGGGCTAATGTCCAGCACCACAGGACTCTACCTTAGTGCTACTTCCAGTAGCGTCCATTCTGATGGGTCAGGGCCCAGGCCATACCAAGTGTTAACTATTTTGATGACTTGCCACTGGATGATGGGACTTTGATGTTATTATTATTTGTTTATTTTACTCCGGAAGTCATCATTTTCTTTTGTCCTATGAGTTCTGAAATTTCACAACAATGTGGCTCGTATGAGCCTCTTTCCTTTCGTTGAGCTGCATCCTCCACCCTGTATATCTTCTGTCTGGTAATTTATCCTAACTCCTCTTCTGCAGGAAAGCTTGTTCTGATATTTTTTTTTAAGTTTTATTTATTTATTCATGAGAGATGTAGAGAGAGAGAGGCAGAGACACAGGCAAAGGGAGAAGCAGGCTCCCTGCAGGGAGCCCGATGTGGGACTCGATCCTGGGACCCCAGGATCATGCCCTGGGCCCAAGGCACGCTCAGCCACTGAGCCACCAGGCAGCCCAGCTTCTTCTGATTTTGATAGATATCTAGCCAGAAATGCGATTATAAATTTTTCCTTTAGGGAATTGCCCTGAGATTGTTAAGTAAGCCAACTCTCCAGTTCACTTCAGAAAAGACTGCACACAAATAGGCAGAAAGCTGGGTTCCCCGCATTGGGCCACCTCACGCCGCCCCCGCCCTTGACAGGTCAGCACACACTGGCCTTCCACTCTCTCTGCTTGCATCCAGCCCTTTCCTTCCTCTCATGTCTCTCTCTTTTTTTTTTTTCTCAAAATTTTATTTAAATTATATTTACTTGCATATAGCATAAGATTGGTTTCCAGAGTAGAATTCAGTCATTCATCACTTAGGTATAATACCCAGTGCTCACCCCAACAAGTGCCCTCTTTTACACCTATCATCCATTTAGCCCATCCTCCACCTCCCTCCCTCCATCAACTCTCAGTTTGTTCCCTATCATTAACAGTCCCTTATGGTTTGTCTCTTTTTCTCTCTTTCTTTTCTTCCCCCCCGCACCCCCATGTTCAACTGTTTTGTTTCTTAAATTGCACCTATGAGTGAAATCATATGGTATTTATCTTTCTTTAACTGATTTATTTTATTTAACATAATACACTCTAGCTCCATCCAGGTCACTGTAAATGGCAAGATTTCATTCTTTTTTGATGGCTGAGTAATATTCCATTGTATATATACACCACATCTTCTTTATCCATTCATCAGTCAATGGACGGTGGGGCTCTTTCCATACTTGAACTATTGTTGATAATGCTGCTATAAACATCGGGGGGCATGTATACCTTCAAATCTGTATTTTTGTATCCTTTGTGTATTCACCTAGCAGTGCAATTGCTAGGTCATAGGGTAGTTCTATTTTTCACTTTTTAAGGACCTTCCATACTGTTTTCCAGAGCGGTTGCATCAGTTTGCATTCCCACCAACAGTGTAAGAGGGTCCCCATTGCTCTGCACCCTCATTTGTGTTTCTTGTGTTGTTAATTTTAGTCATTCTGACAGGTATGAGGTGGCATCTCATCATGAAGTATCTTATACCTTTAAGAGGACAGATTTTTTACTTCTTAGGTTAGGCTTACTCCTAGGTGACTTACAGGTTTTGGTGCAATTGTAAATGAGATTGATTCCTTGATTTCTTTTTCTAATGCTTCATTATTGGTGTTTGAAATGCAATAGCTTTCTGTGTGTTGATTTTATATCCTGTGACTCCGCTGCATTCATGTATTAGTTCTAGAAATTTTTTGGTGGACTCTGGGGTTTTCTGCGTAGAGTATCATGACATCTGCAAATAGTGAACATTTGACTTCTTCCTTGCTGCTTTGGATGCCTTTTGTCTGATTGCTGAGACTAAGACTTCTAGTACTATGTTATATAGTAATGGTGGAGAACGGACATCCCTGTTTTGTTCCTGATCGTGAAGAAAGGCTCTTGGTTTGACTCCATTGCGGATAATATTATTTCTGGGTCTTTTGTACATATGACTTTTATGATGTTGAGGTATGTTCCCTCTATCTCTATTTTGTTGAGGGTTTTTTATCAAGAATGGATGCTGTATTTTGTCAAATGCTTTTTCTCAAACTGTTGAGAAGATCATATGGTTCTTGTTCTTTTATTATTATTATTACTAATGTGGTGTATCATGTTGACTGATTTGTGGATTGAGCCATCCCTGCAGTCCAGGAATAAATCCCACTTGACTGTGGTGAATAATTCTTTTTAATATACTGTTGGATTTGATTTGCTAGTATCTTGTTGAGATCTTTTGCATCCATGTTCATCAGGGATATTGGTCTGTCATTCACCTTTTTAATGGGCTCTTTGTCTGGTTTGGGAATCAAGGTGATGTGGCCTCATAGGAGTTTGGAAAATTTCTGTCCATTTCTATTTTTTGGAATTGTTTGAAAAGAATAGGTATTAACTTTTCTTTAAATATCTGGTAGCATTTCCCTCGGAAGCCATCTGGCCCTGGACTTTTGCTTGTTGGGAGATTTTTTTTATTAATTATTCCTTTCTTTTTTTTTTTTTTGCTGGTTATGGGCCTATTCAGGTTTTTTATTTCCTCCTGTTTCAATTTTGGTAGTTTATATGTTTCTATGAATTTGACTATTATTCCACAATGCCCAGGTTATTGGCATATAACTTTTCATAGTGTTCACTTATAATTGTTTGTATTTCTATGGTATTGATTGTGATCTTGCCCCTGTTGTTCATGATTTTTATCTATTTGGGTCCTCTCTCTTTTCTTTTTGATAAGTCTGGCTGGGATTTGTCAATTTTATTAATTCTTTCAAACAACCAGCTCTTGGCTTCATAGATCTGTTCTCCTATGGGGTTTTTTGTTTGTTTTTTTCTAATATTGTTTATTTCTGCTTTAATCTTTATTATTTCCCTTCTGCTGGCTTTAGGTTTTATTTGCTGTTCCTTTTCTAGCTCTTTTAGGTGTAAGGTTAGGTTGCATATTTGGGACTTTTCTTGCTTCTTCTTTTTTTAAAATAAGTTTTAAAAAGATTTTATTTATTTATTCATAAGATACAGAGAAGCAGAGACACAAGCAGAGGGAGAAGCAGGCTCCATGTAGGGAGCCTGATGTGGGACCTGATCTTGGGACTCCAGGATCATGACCTGAGCCAAAGGCAGATGCCCAACCACTGAGCCACCCAGGCATCCCTTCTTGCTTCTTGACATAGGAATTTAACTATATTTCTTGGTGATAGACCTCTTAGGACCCCCCTTTGGGTCTCAAAGTTTTTGGACCGTTGTGTTTTTATTTTCATTTTCCATTTTTTAAAAATTCTTAATTTCCTGGTTAACACATTCATTCTGTAGTATGATGTTCTTTAACCTCCATGTATTTGTGGTCTTTCCAAGTTTTCTTCTTGTGGTTGATTTCAAGTTTCATAGCGTTGTGGTCTAAGAATATGCATGATATGATCTCAATCCTTTTGTACTTGTTAAGGGCTGATTTGTAATCCAGTATGTGATCTATTCTGGAGAATGTCCCATGTGCACTCAAGAAGAAGGCATTCTGCTGCTTTAGGATGAAATGTTCTGAATATATCTATTAAATCCATTCAGTTCAATGTGTCATTCAAAGCCATTGTTTCCTATTGATAAGAATATCAATGCTTAGATAATCTGTCCATTGTTGTGAGTGGGGTGTCCCCCACTACTATTGTATTATTATTATTAATGAGTTTCTTCATGTTTGTCATTAATTAATTTATATATTTGGGTGCTCCCAAGTTGAGGACATAAGTATTTACCATTGTTAGACCTTATTGATGGACAGACCCCTTTATTATGATAAAGCACCCTTTTTCATCTCTTGTTACAGTCCTTGGTTTAAAATCTAGTTTGTCTGATATAAGTATGGCTACTCTGGTTTTCTTTTGATGTCCATTAGCATGATGGTTCTCCATCCCCTCACTTTCCAACTGCAAGTGTCTTTGGGTATAAAATAAGTTTCTTGTAAGCAGCATATAGATAGGTCTGGTTTTTAAAATCCATTCTGATACCTATGTCCTTTGATTGGAGTATTTAATCCTTTTCCATTCAGAGTGATTATTGATAGATATGAATCTTGTGCCATTGTGTTACTTGTGAAGTTGGTGTTTCTGGTGAGGTTCTCTGGTACTTTCTAATCTTTGTTGCTTTTGGCCTTCTTTTCTCTATTCAAAGGATCCCCTTTAATATTTCTTGTACGGCTGGTTTAGTGGTCACAAACTTGTTTAGTTTTTGTCTGGGAAACTCTTTATCTCTCTTTCTATTCTGAATGACAGTCTTGCTGGACAAAGTATCCTTGTCTGCATATTTTTCCCTTCAGCATGTTGAATGTATCATGCCAATGCCTTCTGGCCTGCCGAGTGTCTATGGACAGATCTGCTGCAGATCTTATCTGTCTTCCCTTATAGGTTAAAGATTTTTTTCCCTTGTTGCTTTCAGGATTCTTTCCTTGTCTGTGCATTTTGTGAATTTAACTATGATATATCTTGGTGATGACTGGCTTTTGGTGAATTTAATGGGAGTTCTCTGTGGTTCTGGGATTTCAATGTCTGTGTCCTTCCCTTGATTAGGGAACTTTTCAGCTACAATTTGCTCAACTAAACCTTCTGCCCTTGTTCTCTCTCTCTTCTTCTGGGACTCATATACTATGAATTTTATTGCACTTTAATAAGTAGCTGAGTTCCCTAAGTCTACATTTGTGTCCAGCACCTTTCTTTCCTGCTTCTTTTCAGTTCATTATTTTCTATTTTATTTTTTATATCATTGATTCATTCATCTGCTTCATCTATCCTCACCATCATGGCATCCAGTTGGTTTTGCATCTCAGTTATGGCATTTTTTATTTTTGTCTGACTAGTTTTTAGTTCTTTTATCCCTGCAGTAAGGGATTCTATAGTGTCTTCTATGATTTTCACAAGCTCAGCTAGTATCCTTATGATGTTGTTTTAAATTCTGGTTCAGACACCTTACTTACATGTGTATTGATTAAATCCCTGGCCATTATTTCTTTCTGTTTTTTTTTTTTTCTTTTGGAGTCAAATCCTCCATCTTTTCATTTTGTCTGGGTCACTATTTTTTGTGTGTGATTGTTAGAAAAGCTTATTGTAGTCATGCTCCTGAGAATAATGGCCATATTAAGAAGAGGTCGCATAGTGTCTTGGGCCTGGTGTTTCAGGAAGTGCTTCAGAGTGTGCACTCAACTATAGTATTTTGATATGCTTGTTTAAAAAAGCTACATCCAAAAATAATAATAAAATAGAGAGGCTAGATCCTATTTCTCCTAGAGCTGAACCTCTGCAGCACTCTATGAACAGTAGATTTGGTGTGTGAGAGGGGTTTGTGTTGGTCTTCTGCAGGAGGAGCCCACTGTGCTGATTCTCAGGGGGATTTGCCCTAAGGGGGTGCAGTGCAGGGTGTGGAAGGCAGGGCTTGGTGGAAGGAGCTATAGCCGTCACTAGGTGGCTCTGTGTTGCTCCCTGAAATGATCAGGACTGACGGGTGCAGTGGACTGAGAGGGGCGTCACCCTGCTCTCTCCTCCCTGGAGGGGGGAGTCCATGCCTGTCCCTCTTCAGGAAGCCCTCACAGAAGAGCAAACAATCACTCTTCCTATGTCTCTGGCCTCTGTTGGATCCCTGCCTTCACCCTATCTGTGTCTGAGCCGTCGACCTGCCGTACAGCATGGTACTCCTGCATTTTATGTCAGGTACTTGACCAGGCTTCAAAACTCCAAATTTCATGGTCCCATGCAGTGCAGACCCACTCTGATCCTCTGGGGGAAGGACTCGTCACACTGTGACTATTGCTGATTTGTCTAAGAAAACAGTCATGCAACTGTGCAGTAATTTGGAGTTTATGGTAAAGCACAGCAGAAAGCTGCACTAAGATTTGCTGCCCTCACTCGCTGGCTTTGCTCCTATGCTAGAGAACCAGGCAGCACGTTGGTGTCACGAGTTCTTTTGTCCCTGGGGAGGCCATGCCATCACCCCCAAATGCACTCCAAGCCTTTGGCCTGTTTTTCCCTTTGTCCCCCCAGGGGACCCTCAGTCCATAGCACCCACTCCTCCTAGGCCTTTGCCCTCGCTCCCCACAGGAGCACCGCTAAGCCAGGCAGGCACGACCCTGGCTAATAGCATAGACTTCCAAACTTTTGGACTTTGCTCTCCACTTCTTACAAAAACCTGAGGTAGCCAGACCCTATCCTTTTCCCAGTCAGTGATTTTTGAGGAAGAGGGTGTTTTTGTTTTGTTTTTTTTTGTGTGTGTGTGTGTGTGTGTGTGTGTGTAATCCCCTGGATGGGCTCTCTGTCTCTCCTTCTTTCTCTCTCACTCCTCTCTCTGTGATTAGGGCTCCTTCCCCTCCACAGCACCTGCAGTTCTTTTCTCCCTCATATCAACCCTCTGCAGCTCCTCCTCCACAATGCAGCCATTTTTCTACCTCTAGTTGTGCAGCTTGTTCTCTCAGTCCTCAGATCAATTTCTTGGGTGTTGGGTGTTCAGAATGATTTGATATTTATCTAGCTGCGTTCGAGGGATAAAGCAAGTTTAGGGTCCCCCTACTCCTCCACCATCTTAAGTCCTCCCTCCCATGCCTCTTTCACTTGTGTCCTCCTTCTGGGATCATCGACACAATGTGAGTACTTTCACTCCTAAACGGTCTTTGTGTTTTACTCGTCCTTCTGATACACAGGTGCTCGCCTATTATTTCTTCCAAAACTATACAGAACTGTCCTTTGCATGCAGAATATTGTTTATGGTGTCCAAAGGTCTCTAGAAAGTACTCTCTGTTTCTAGATTACAATGACAATGTCCACTATCACCACCCTCACCTGCCCACTGCGTCATACTCTGATCCCTGCTTGGCTTGATCCAGAAGCTTTTACTCTGCCTGGGATGACCTTTCCCCTCTACCATCCTGTAGGATTTAGCTCACACTCCACCTTTTCCATAAGGTTGTCACAGATCCAAACATTCTCCTCCCCGCTGCCAAACTAATCTCTTCTTTATCCATACTCCCATTGACTTTTGCACGTGTAGCTCTTTAACTTTAGATTCCTTTATGGGACTATCTCTCCCTAGGTAGTGAGCTTCTGCAAGCAACAAAACCTTTCCCTGGCTGCTTAGCACAACTCTTTGTACATCACATAATATTTATCATTTAATTTGAGAGAATGGAAAGAGAGGTGGTTCTGTGATGGAAACTCCTTGGGTCAAAAAGAGTCAGAGAACCAGAATCCTGCCAATTTTTTTTTTTAATATAATGGAGGCTTAATTCTATTGGCTGAGACTTTGCATCTCTGAATTTCAGAATACTAGAAGAGGAAAAGTTGGAACACTTAAGAGCCTTTTTACTCTGGTTTTACCATCAAGCTTTGTTGCACAGCTGCTCTTTTTATTCTTGACCCAAGTTTAAGGTTAAGAGAGGAGGATTAGGCAAAAGGATCTCCATGTTCCACTAAGTAAAAGGAGCTTGCAGATTGTAAAAACAGGAGGCCAGCCCACACCATCTAAGAACCTAGCCATCATTCCCTCCAGAGGATTTCAAATGCTTCAGGCCCTGGAACTTGGAGGCAGGCATACAGCCCCACTCCTACCCCTGCGTGCACAGACCTCCTTCCAAGGGGCTGGGCCTGGGGATGAGGAGGAAAAACACTTGACTGGCTCACTGTTTTCACCTAAGTTTCTTTTTTCTTTTTTTCTTTTTTTTTTTAAGATTTTTTTATTTATTTATGAGAGACAGAGAGAGAGAGAGAGGCAGAGACACAGGCAGAGGGAGAAGCAGGCTCCATGCAGGGAGCCCGATGCGGGACTCTATCCTGGGTCTCTGGGATCACACCCTGGGCTGAAGGCAGCACTAAATCTCTGAGCTACCCAGGCTGCCCACACCTAAGTTTCATTAGGAATGAGTAGAAGGCCCAGCAATCACCTTCACCCTAGATTAAAACATTTGATCAGCTTCCCAAGAAGCAGGAATATGTGAAAGAATTGCCGACATCTTCCTCCTCTGCTAGCACCACCCTTTCCATATGCCCTAATATTTGTGAACTTGGCTCCTCCCATGTTGCAGTTGGAGTTCTGATATTTTGCAGGACAGCAGGGCCAGGTAAATATGAGGCTCCCCGAAGACATGAGTATCTAGAGAGCAAAAAATTCAGGGGTCCAGATTTGACCTCTGCTACCAGTATATCCTTTCTTCTTTTTTTTTGCCAAAACAGTGGAATATTTTAAGAATCAAATTGTCAATTATTTTATATATTTTCTCTGATATGAGAAAATAATTGAGGTCTTAATAAAGTAAAAATTTTTTAAAGATTTTTACTCATTTATTCATGAGAGGCAGAGGGAGAGATAGAGACATAGGCAGAGGGAGAAGCAGGTTCCCTACAGGGAGTCCGATGTGGGACTCAATCCCAGGACCCCAGGCTCATGCCCTGAGCCAAAGGCAGACACTCAACCACTGAGCCACCCAGGTGTTCTTAAAGTAAAATTTTAAATAGGCCTCAAATGGTAGAATTTTAGGTCATTTCTGATTATAAAAATAATTCACATAGAAAAATGTAAGAAAGAAAACTTAGAATTTTTTAAATTTAAATAAAATTTTAGTCATCCACCAGGGGCCTGTGTTTTTTCTCTTTGGTTGCCCTGCCATCCTCAGCACACAGCTTCCACCTCAATCCAAGATGGCTGTTCTAATCCCAGCCAAAATATCCACATTCCAGGCAAAAAGGAGACAAAAGCAGGAAAGGGCTGTGCCTCTTGCTCTTAAGAACACTTCTCAGAAGTTGTGTCCATGCTTCACTTACGTGCCATTGCTGCTGTGTTCTCGCATACCTACACCGTGCTGTAATGTGGATGCTGGAAATGGAGTCTATTCTGTGCCCCAATAATATTCTTGAATTCAATTACTGTAGAAAAGTGGGAAAGCAGATATTGTACACTACCAACAGCCTCGGGCACAGGGAGTAAATTCCAAGGAGAGTCTTTGCTAGATCAGCAGAGGAGTGAAAGTGAAGATACAAATGGAAATTTGTTCTATAATGGGGAAGAGATGGTGTGGGGATCTGGGGAGACAGTTGTGAAGCCAACCTTCTGCAGAGAAGCCCAGATGCACTGACTTTTAGGTGGAAAGGTGAGGCTGCTGATTCCAGGAAAGAATTCAGGGAAAAATTTTAAAATGTGGAGGTTTTCGTAATAAGGGTTTGCAATGTAAACCCTCTGTGCTGAGCAGCACAAAATCCTCCATATGTATCCGTGCCTGGTTTATGTGGTGTGGAGCTGGATCTGTTTAGAGAAGGAATGGAATTGCTATGTCCTGCTTCTTGGGAGGTGCCCTGAGACATAGCTGCTTAAAATACCAGAGTTTGCATGTTTTCTTGCAGGAGGTAACTGACCTGCGCAGGGAAAGATTCCTTCATTCATCCTTTAATGGAGAGATCTCTCTAGGCCCGGTCACACTGTACACAAACATGGTATGGAGAATGTCTCCAGCCCAACACACTGTCCACGTGTGTGTTGGGGGACTCTTTCTGGTCAGACGTGGAATTTTCACAGAAGGCGTTACTACCTGGTGTCCTGGTGAGCGCAGCCATGCTACCTAGAGCTACAGAAGACAGCGTAAGTCGCCAAGTTCTCTGCCTTCCTCCTCCCATATTGATTAAGAAGGCAGGTATGCACAACTCACAGCTATAATTGGGTGCTGATAACAGTGATATTAAGCTTTCCCTGGAAATTGATATACGGTTCTTTGGCCGTCACCCTACAGAGCCCTGTTGTCGGTTTTTGTCCTTCATGGATACTCACTAGTTTCCTCTTGGAAGGAAAGGAAGCATGAGTTTGTCTTGCTCATCTGGCATCACAACAACCTCAAGGCTGAATAGATGGGGTCTTGGCTTGAGGAACTGTTGGGTGGTAGGGGGACCATCCTAGGCAGAGACAACAAGATGAGGAAAGATATGGAGTTAGGAAGGTGAAGACCCAAATCAGGAATTAATAGCAAAGTAAGGACATAAGGGCTGCAAGAGGCACCTGTCCACAGTGTCATCATGTGGTGACTTGTTGGTCATTTCAAGAGAGAAGAGGCTGCCTTTTGCCCCACCTTCAGCCTCTGTGGCAAAGTGGTTTCAACCGCAAAGAGCCCTGTACCTGCCAAGGGTGTCCGCTCATCAGCAAGCTCATCAGCAAGCTCCCCAGCAAGCTCCCCAGCAAGCTCCCCAGCAAGCTCCCCAGCACTCTGCACTTGAGCTCCAAACAGTGGGAACCCGCCCCCGCCCCACTCGGTCAAATCCCCGCAAGCTCCCTCCCCACTGCATAGGGCTGCCCACTCAGGTCTCCCTGGCCTTCCCCTTGAGCTGCTCGGTCCCCTCTTGGGCCCTAAAGGGGAACTTATCTCAATTTTCAATCCAAGCCCCCTGTCAGCTTCTTTTTTACACCTCAGAGATTTTATCCACACTTAATTTATAACTTCCACGTGGAAAACATCCAGATGTCTATCTCCAGGCCTTTTCCCCTTCCCGAGGTTCACACGCACATCTACTGCGCATATAAACCATACATCATAACTTCCTTCTACCCTGCTTCCCCCAAAAGATAATAAAAAACAGCAGCAAGCTCTGCACATCACTGGATTTGCAATTTCCACCACCAGCACCCCTCAGCGTCGTTTCCCTGCCGTTGTTTCACCCATTTCTGCCTGCGGCCCCTAGCTGATTTTCCATTGCTGCTTCTGCAGGGACCCCTCTTGGAGCTGAAATCTCACTGACACCCTCTCTAACCCGTGGAGGCATGAAGGAAAGGGGACGGAGGGGGGCAGAGGGGAAGGGACAGGAGGGGAAGGGGAGGGGAAGAGTGGAAGAGAAGGGGGAGGAAAGGAATGGACAGAGGGGGCTGAGGGAAAGGAAGAAAGGAAGGTAATCTGAGTAGAATTTACTCTGGGGCAGGAGCCTCCTGAGGTCATTTTTTTTTTTTTTTTTTAGTATATTTTTTTATTGGAGTTCAATTTGCCAACATATAGCATAACACCCAGCGCTCACCCCAAGTGCCCCCCTCAGTGAGGTCATTTTAAATACCCATTTGGGATTAAAAACCTCAGCCTGCCTGCCTCATCCACCTGCAGGCTCAGTCTGCTGGTCCAAGACCCAGTGTGAGTACAAAGCGCTCAGCCACTTAAGTTGCCCTGCCCACCCGTGCCCACTCGCACACTCACACACGGTGCGGTGCACACACCACGCACGCACACATGCAGAGTTCAGGGGTGCTACTGGGCCGGAGCCGAGCCTCTGACCCCTGAACTCTCACCCCAGTCATGCTGCGCTTCCACTCCCTCACCAGTTTGCCTGTGTTCAGAGCACTGGGCCTCTGCTTTCATCCTGACTCCCAAGCCCGTTCCCCTACTGGGATCCCCATTGAGGCCTGGCCGCCCCAGTCGAGCCTAGCTGCCACAAGCCCTCAGTTGGAGACAGGCCCTCTTCACTGCTGCCTACTAGGCCTCAGGTACCGTGCGGACGGCTTCCGGGCAGTATCTCAGGTTATTCCCAGGATGGTCTCACAAAGAGGCCTTCTTATCAGCAGGTCAAACAGCTGGAACGTGCCGAACCCAGTTGCACTCCATCGTCTGCTGCATTGCCCAGGGAACCTTGCACCGTGAAAGGATGTTTGTTTGACTGTGGCGTGATAAATGTGTCTAAAAGAGGGACTCTACCCATTTTTTCCACCTGTTTTATCTCAGTATAAATGGCAGTATTTCTGTCCCTGGATAGCATCAGCATGGAGATATTTAGGGGCTTCTGAGTTGCTCAGCCAAGGCTGATGCTTTTCTAAATCTGGTTTTCAAATGAACTTCCTACTTGTCAGAGAGGCATCTATCTCCAGGTTTAGAGTAAGTCGTGATGTTTTGTATCCTTTTATAAGAGCCAGGGCCTTTAGACTCTCAGGGTGTCTTCTTCAAATCTACAAATGCACTATCCCCATATTATATTTTATCCCACATGAATGCATTCCTCATCACGTCTGGACTAGAAACCAAAATTCTCGAAAGCAGCAACAGGTTCCTGGTGCCCTCTGCTGGTGACATGTGTCACGTACAACATAAAGGCCCAAGGCCATCCCTTAATCAATGTTGAGATGCCACAGTGACGGTGACATGTGTTAAGAACCCGGACTCATTTCTCCTTTCTCCTTTCCCCTTTATTCCCTTTCGCTATTTTTTATATTCCTCCAAATGAATGAGTGGGAAATATCAGAAAGGGAGACAGAACATGAGAGACTCCTAACTCTGGGAAACGAACAAGGGGTGGTAGAAAGGGAGGTGTGTGGGGGGTGGGGGTGATTGGGTGATGGGCACTGAGGGGGGCACTTGATGGATGAGCACTGGGTGTTATTCTATATGTTGGCAAGTAGAACACCAATAAAAAATAAATTTATATATATAAAAAAAAAAAGAACCCTGACTCAGCAGAGAAGAAGCTAACTTCCAGCCCCAACTCCTCTGCCAATGGACTTCCTGATGTTACATGAATGATTTCCCCCCGCTGAGCCCCAAGGGTCTGTTCCAGAACGCAGAGGGTGAGCCAGGTGGTCTACAGTGCTTCCAGGTTCCTAGGTTCCTGGAGGTTGCAGCATGATCACATACTCTTGCCAAGGTTTGGAAACCAGGCCCTTCCACGACCTGCTGGAGAAGCAATAAAACTCCCTGAACTGCCGTGCCCTTCAGGTCCACAACGTGTCACCTACTTTAGCGTGACTTTTGAACCTTATATCGTCCCCATTCACACACACCGGCACTTTTATACCCTGACCTCTGACCTCACCTACAGCTGGGATGTACCTGGGGAGGTAGGGGGATAGTTTTCCTTACTGCCCAGGCTGGAATCCAGGTGAGGGGTCTGGGGAAGAGGCTCTCTCTTCTCTATTCCCTTCCCAATTCCTGACCCTTCCTCCATCCCTCTTCCTATTTCCTTTCATGTTATTTTGTTACAGCTTTTTAAATATTTTTTAAAATTATTTAACCCCTGGGGATGGAGACTGAGAAGGGGGGGGATGATAAAGGGTCCCAGACTCTGTATGATTGAAATAAAGGTAAATAAACAACAACAACAACAACAAAAAAAAACTGGAGAGAAACATGGGACAGAAGACACAGAGCTGCCTGAACAGGGCACACGTGTGACGAGTGTGCTCACAGGCTTCCCTGCAGGCTGCCTCCTGGGGTGTAAGGACCCCCAACACCAAGTGCCCACTCCTCTCCCCCCAGGTGTGGCTGTTCCATTGAAACCCTTTAGGATTTTCCACTAGTGGGTGTGAAGATTGTGTATTAACTAAAATGTGAGACCCTTACTGCTGGTGAGGGTCATGGGCAAGCTGTCCTGAAGCAAGCATCGTGGCTTGTCCCTGATGGGCCCTGGGCCTGGGAGCATGGCATAGAGGCCGGGGCCAGGCTCCAGCCCTGCTTCCACCACCTGCATTTCTGCATTGTTGAGAAAGAACAGGTTTTACTGAGGAGCAAATGAGGTAATGAACACAATGCTGCTTTATGAACCTGAAGATTATGCATATAGATGTGATCATTCGGATAAAAAGCCATCAAATAACCACCTGGCCTATCACACAGTAAAGAGTGAATCCAAGGGCAATAAAAAGAAAAACACAGGTTCATGCAGAAAAGAAAGTAGGAGGTCTTAAATAGCAAGAGCAAGATTATCTCAAGATTATCTCAGGGCATCGCTTCCCAAAATAAAACTCCCTTGAGATGCTCCAAAGAAAAGCTGCTTGCACAAATACTCTACTCCCCTCTAGAAGATTCACCATGCCTGTCAGTACGTAGGGCAGATTCAGATTTTGCTACCAAATTTGTTATCAAAAGTGTTCCATTTTCCGAGCTCTTTGGATTTCAGTATTGCAGTTAGAGACTTACAAACCTGCATCAAAATCCATAAAGAAGTTTCAAGCTGAATGGCTCCTGTGTCTCTGGTCTCTTCAAAAGAATCAACCTTTCGATCTAGTTTTGGTTCACAGAGTTGTTAGTCGCTCAGTAATCAAAATAATCCCACCCACGAGGGCTGAGTTAGGCCACATTGTCCGACGTATACGAAGCACTTACCATGGACCTGGGCACCGAGGGTTTAGTAGCGGCTGTAGTCACCACCAGTGTTGGCAGAGGCTCCTCCTGGCTCCAGGCCATGCAGGAGGGACACCTGAACTGCCTGAGAGAAAGGACTCAGGCCACCACTTCACACCCATATTCTGAACCCCGAGTTAGGACCGGTGATCCAACAAGTCTAAGTATAGGAGGTGTAGGATGCACGGATAGTAGGAGAAGATGGCACCAACTGTTTCACAGTTGCTCCATCTTACGATGTCAGATTTACACCCGTCACAAAATTCTGAGTTATTACATTAGATGGAGGACGAAGGAGAACGGTGATTCCACTCAGTGCACGGGGAGAATAGCTCTAAATTTCAACTTCCTGAAAACATTCCCAGGTGCTGTGTCCCTTCCTATAAGTTAGGGTCTATTTTTCAGCTCACACACACTTCCTTGCCTTGATTATGCTGAACATGAATTCAAAAGAACCACCGTTCCCAAGTCAAGTCATGATCATACACAAGTGGGTCCATGTCTGGACTCTCTGCTGTTTCTTTAATCCATTTTTCAACTTTTCTGTCTGCACCACACCGACTTGATTAATTTAGAATTATTAGCTTTATACAAGCCTTGAAATTGGGCAGTGAAAGTCTTCCAATTTTCTTCTTCTTTTTTTTTTTAACCAAGGTGGGCTTGGATATTCTAGGTCCTTTGAATGTCCATGTAAATTTTAGGTTCACCTTGTCAATTTGTACAAAAAGTCTTGCCAGGATTATGGTGGGGATTTCAGAGAATGCCTATGTGAGGAGAATTAATAATAGTACCAAGTCTTTCAACCCATAGATCCCGTGAATCTCTCCATTTATGTAAGTCTTTAGTTTCTCTTAGCACCATTTTATATTTTTCACTATAGAGGTCTTGCACACTTTTTCTTCATTTATTGCAAAGTATTGTATGCATCTCTTGTTATATAATGAATGGAATTTTTAAATTTTCATTTTCCAAATGTATACTGCTGTATAGGAAATTCACATTGACTTTTGCATACTAACCTGTAATCTTGTATAAGGTCAAATAGTTGGGTTTTTCAATTTTTTTATTTAAATTTAAATTCAATTGGGTTAACATAGAGTGTGTTAATAGTTTCAGGAGTAGAATTTAGTGATCCATCAGTTGCATGTAACACCCAGTGCTCCTTACATTAGTGCCGTCCTTAATGCACATCACCCAGATACTCCATACCCGCCTCATGTCCCCTCCAGCAACCCTCGGTTTGTTTCCTACACTTAAGTCTATTATGGTTTGCCTCCTTCTCTTTCTATCTTATTCTATTTTTCCTGCCTTTCACTTATGTCCATCTGTTTTATTTATTAAATTCCGTATATGAATGAAGTTATATGGTATTTGATTTTCTCTGACTGATTTATTTTGCTTTATCATCATACCCTTTAATTCCATCCACTTCATTGCAAATGGTAAGATTTTTTCCTTTTGATGGTTAAATAATATTCCATAGTATATATATTCTACATCTTCTTTTATTTTATTTTATTCTATTTAAATTTATTTTTATTGGTGTTCAATTTACCAACATACAGAATAACCCCCAGTGCCCATCACCCATTCACTCCCACCCCCCGCCCTCCTCCCCTTCCACCACCCCTAGTTCGTTTCCCAGAGTTAGCAGTCTTTACGTTCTGTCTCCCTTTCTGATATTTCCCACACATTTCTTCTCCCTTCCCTTATATTCCCTTTCACTATTATTTATATTCCCCAAATGAATAGAACATATAATGTTTGTCCTTCTCCGACTGACTTACTTCACTCAGCATAATACCCTCCAGTTCCATCCACGTTGAAGCAAATGGTGGGTATTTGTCATTTCTAATGGCTGAGTAATATTCCATTGTATTCATAAACCACATCTTCTTTATCCACTCATCTTTCGATGGACACCGAGGCTCCTTCCACAGTCTGGCTATTGTGGCCATTGCTGCTATAAACATCGGGGTGCAGGTGTCCCGGCGTTTCACTGCATCTGTATCTTTGGGGTAAATCCCCAGCAGTGCAATTGCTGGGTCATAGGGCAGGTCTATTTTTAACTCTTTGAGGAACCTCCACACAGTTTTCCAGAGTGGCTGCACCAGTTCACATTCCCACCAACAGTGTAAGAGGGTTCCCTTTTCTCCGCATCCTCTCCAACATTTGTGGTTTCCTGCCTTGTTAATTTTCCCCATTCTCACTGGTGTGAGGTGGGATCTCATCGTGGTTTTGATTTGTATTTCCCTGATGGCAAGTGATGCGGAGCATTTTCTCATGTGCATGTTGGCCATGTCTATGTCTTCCTCTGTGAGATTTCTGTTCATGTCTTTTGCCCATTTCATGATTGGATTGTTTGTTTCTTTGGTGTTGAGTTTAATACGTTCTTTATAGATCTTGGAAACTAGCCCTTTATCTGATACGTCATTTGCAAATATCTTCTCCCATTCTGTAGGTTGTCTTTGAGTTTTGTTGACTGTATCCTTTGCTGTGCAAAAGCTTCTTATCTTGATGAAGTCCCAATAGTTCATTTTTGCTTTTGTTTCTTTTGCCTTCGTGGATGTATCTTGCAAGAGGTTACTGTGGCCGAGTTCAAAAAGGGTGTTGCCTGTGTTCTTCTCTAGGATTTTGATGGAATCTTGTCTCACATTTAGATCTTTCATCCATTTTGAGTTTATCTTTGTGTCTGGTGAAAGGGAGTGGTCTAGTTTCATTCTTCTGCATGTGGATGTCCAATTTTCCCAGCACCATTTATTAAAGATACTGTCTTTCTTCCAATGGATAGTCTTTCCTCCTTTATTGAATATTAGTTGACCATAAAGTTCAGGGTCCACTTCTGGATTCTCTATTCTGTTCCATTGATCTATGTGTCTGTTTTTGTGCCAGTACCACACTGTCTTGATGACCACAGCTTTGTAGTACAACCTGAAATCTGGCACTGTGATGCCCCCAGATATGGTTTTCTTTTTTAAAATTCCCCTGGCTATTCGGGGTCTTTTCTGATTCCACACAAATCTTAATATAATTTGTTCTAACTCTCTGCAGAAAGTCCATGGTATTTTGATAGGGATTGCATTAAACGTGTACATTGCCCTGGGTAACATTGACATTTTCACAATATTAATTCTGCCAATCCGTGAGCATGGAATATTTTTCCATCTCTTTGTGTCTTCCTCAATTTCTTTCAGAAGTGTTCTATAGTTTTTAGGGTATAGATCCTTTACATCTTTGGTTAGGTTTATTCCTAGGTATCTTATGCTTTTGGGTGCAATTGTAAATGGGATTGACTCCTTAATTTCTCTTTCTTCAGTCTCATTGTTAGTGTATAGAAATGCCACTGATTTCTGGGCATTGATTTTGTATCCTGCCACGCCGCCAAATTGCTGTATGAGTTCTAGCAATCTTGGGGTGGAGACTTTTGGGTTTTCTATGTAGAGTATCATGTCATCGGCGAAGAGGGAGAGTTTGACTTCTTCTTTGCCAATTTGAATGCCTTTAATGTCTTTTTGTTGTCTGATTGCTGAGGCTAGGACTTCCAGTACTATGTTGAACAGCAGTGGTGAGAGTGGACATCCCTGTCTTGTTCCTGATCTTAGGGGAAAGGCTCCCAGTGCTTCCCCATTGAGAATGATATTTGCTGTGGGCTTTTCGTAGATGGCTTTTAAAATGTTGAGGAATGTTCCCTCTATCCCTACACTCTGAAGAGTTTTGATCAGGAATGGATGCTGTATTTTGTCAAATGCTTTCTCTGCATCTAATGAGAGGATCATATGGTTCTTGGTTTTTCTCTTGCTGATATGATGAATCACATTGATTGTTTTACGGGTATTGAACCAGCCTTGCGTCCCGGAGATAAATCCTACTTGGTCATGGTGAATAATTTTCTTAATGTACTGTTGGATCCTATTGGCCAGTATCTTGTTGAGAATTTTTGCATCCATGTTCATCAGGGATATTGGTCTGTAATTCTCCTTTTTGGTGGGGTCTTTGTCTGGTTTTGGAATTAAGGTGATGCTGGCCTCATAGAACGAATTTGGAAGTACTCCATCTCTTTCTAACTTTCCAAACAGCTTTAGGAGAATAGGTATGGTTTCTTCTTTAAACGTTTGATAGAATTCCCCTGGGAAGCCATCTGGCCCTGGACTCTTGTGTCTTGGGAGGTTTTTGATGACTGCTTCAATTTCCTCCCTGGTTATTGGCCTGTTCAGGTTTTCTATTTCTTCCTGTTCCAGTTTTGGTAGTTTGTGGCTTTCCAGGAATGCGTCCATTTCTTCTAGATTGCCTAATTTATTGGCATATAGCTGTTCATAATATGTTTTTAAAATCGTTTGTATTTCCTTGGTGTTGGTAGTGATCTCTCCTTTCTCATTCATGATTTTATTAATTTGAGTCTTCTCTCTCTTCTTTTTAATAAGGCTGGCTAATGGTTTATCTATCTTATTAATTCTTTCAAAGAACCAACTCCTGGTTCTGTTGATCTGTTCCACAGTTCTTCTGGTCTCGATTTTGTTGAGTTCTGCTCGAATCTTTATTAACTCCCTTCTTCTCCTGGGTGTAGGATCTATTTGCTGTTTTTTCTCTAGCTCCTTTATGTGTAAGGTTAGCTTTTGTATTTGAGTTCTTTCCAGTTTTTGAATGGATGCTTGTATTGCGATGTATTTCCCCCTTAGGACTGCTTTTGCTGCATCCCAAAGATTTTGAACGGTTGTATCTTCATTCTCATTAGTTTCCATGAATCTTTTTAATTCTTCCTTAATTTCCTGGTTGACCCTTTCATCTTTTAGCAGGATGGTCCTTAACCTCCACGTGTTTGAGGTCCTTCCAAACTTCTTGTTGTGATTTAGTTCTAATTTCAAGGCATTATGGTCTGAGAATATGCAGGGGACGATCCCAATCTTTTGGTATCGGTTCAGACCCAATTTGTGACCCAATATGTGGTCTATTCTGGAGAAAGTTCCATGTGCGCTTGAGAAGAATGTGTATTCAGTTGAGTTTGGATGTAAAGTTCTGTAGATATCTGTGAAATCCATCTGGTCCAGTGTATCATTTAAAGCTCTCATTTCTTTGGAGATGTTGTGCTTAGAAGACCTATCGAGTATAGAAAGAGCTAGATTGAAGTCACCAAGTATAAGTGTATTATTATCTAAGTATTTCTTCACTTTGGTTATTAATTGACTTATATATTTGGCAGCTCCCACATTTGGGGCATATATATTGAGGATTGTTAAGTCCTCTTGTTGGATAGATCCTTTAAGTATGATATAGTGTCCCTCTTCATCTCTCACTACAGTCTTCGGGGTAAATTTTAGTTTATCTGATATAAGGATGGCTACCCCTGCTTTCTTTTGAGGACCATTCGAATGGTAAATGGTTCTCCAACCTTTTATTTTCAGGCTGTAGGTGTCTTTCTGTCTAAAATGAGTCTCTTGTAGACAGCAAATAGATGGGTCCTGCTTTTTTATCCAGTCTGAAATCCTGCGCCTTTTGATGGGGTCATTAAGCCCGTTTACATTCAGAGTTACTATATAGAGATATGAGTTTAGTGTCATGATATCTATTCAGTCCTTGTTTTTGTGGATTGTTCCACTGAACTTCTTCTTAAAGGGGAATTTTAAGAGTCCCCCTTAATATTTCTTGCAGAGCTGGTTTGGAGGTCACATATTCTTTCAGTTGCTGCCTGTCTTGGAAGCTCTTTATCTCTCCTTCCATTTTGAATGAGAGCCTTGCTGGATAAAGTATTCTTGGTTGCATGTTCTTCTCATTTAGGACCCTGAATATATCCTGCCAGCCCTCTCTGGCCTGCCAGGTCTCTGTGGAGAGGTCTGCTGTTACCCTAATACTCCTCCCCATAAAAGTCAGGGATTTCTTGTCTCTTGCTGCTTTAAGGATCTTCTCTTTGTCTTTGGAATTTGCAAGCTTCACTATTAAATGTCGAGGTGTTGAACGGTTTTTATTGATTTTAGGAGGGGATTTCTCTATTTCCTGGATCTGAATGCCTGTTTCCCTTCCCAGATTAGGAAAGTTTTCAGCTAGAATTTGTTCAAATACATATTCTGGCCCTCTGGCCCTTTCGGCGCCCTCGGGAACACCAATTTAACGTAGGTGTTTCTTCCTCAGGCTGTCGTTTATTTCCCTTAATCTATCTTCATGGTCTTTTAATTGTTTGTCTCTTTTTTCCTCAGTTTCCCTCTTTGCCATCAACTTGTCTTCTATGTCACTCACTCGTTCCCCACCTCGTTAACCCTTGTCGTTAGGACTTCTAGTTTGGATTGCATCTCATTCAATTGATTTTTAATTTCTGCCTGATTAGCTCTAAATTCTGCAGTCATGAAGTCTCTTGAGTCCTTTATGCTTTTTTCTAGAGCCACCAGTAGCTGTATAATAGTGCTTCTGAATTGGCTTTCTGACATTGAATTGTAATGCAGATTTTGTAACTCTGTGGGAGAGAGGACTGTTTCTGATTCTTTCTTTTGAGGTGAGGTTTTCCTTCTAGTCATTTTGCTCAGTGCAGAGTGGCCAAAAGCAAGTTGTATTGGGAAAAAGAGAAAAAGAGAGGAGGAAAAGAAGGAAAGAAAAGAGAAAGAGAAAAAAAAGGAAGAAAAAAAGAAAAAAAAGAAGAAAAAGAGAAAGAAAAAGAAAGAAAGGAAACAAAAGGGTGGGGGAAGGAAACAAATCAAAAAGCAAAACAAAATAAAACAAAACAAAACAACAACAACAGAAAACCCTCGGGGGAGTATCTTCTGATTCTGTGTACTTTAAGTCCCTTGACTTCCCCTGGAACTTGTCCGTCCAGCTGGTCTTCTGGGGGAGGGGCCTGTTGCACTGATTTTCAGGTGTTAGCACTTGGGGGAGCCGCTCAGCCCCCTGCCTGGTGCAGGGCTCAGTGGGGGGTTGTTTACTCCGTGAGGCCCCAGCAGCAACAGCCCTAGTGGCGGGGCCAGCTCTGCAGCCCTGGAGTCAGCTCCCGCAGTGGCTCCGGAGCTCTCCGTCTGTAGGGCCTGGAGGCTCCGGGGCGGGGCCGCTGATCCGCTCAGCTCGGGGCAGGAGCGTCCTCGCTGTCCTGGGCCCTCCCGGCCTCTGCCTGTCGCGGGGGGAGGCCGGATCCTGGGCTGTGTCCTGGAGCCCTGTGCTCCGGCCGCGCAGCCCCCTCCGCGGAGCCTCTTCCTCTGCCCGAGCCCCTCCGAGCCGCTCCCGCCCCGCAGCCCCCTCCGCGGAGCCGCCCCCGAGCCCCCCGAGCTGCTCCGGGTCCCGCCGTGCGCGCTGCAGCCCTTGGGGAGCTCGGCGCACTCTCCTTGGCGCGCAGTTGCTCTGTTACTGTCCCCGGGAGCCCGAGGGCATCCCCGCCCTCCTGGGTCCTGCTCCAACTCCCCGCGAGCCCCTTTCCGCCCGGGAAGGTCGGTGCAGCTCCTGCGTCTCCGGGACGGGGCTCTCCTGTCCTGGGGACACTCGCCCCGGCCTCAGCCCGGCTCCTCGCGGGGCCCCTCCCCCTTGGAGGCCTTTGTTTCTTTACTTCTTTTTCCCCGTCTTCCTACCTTGATAGAAGCGCGAACTCTTCTCACTGTAGTATTCCAGGTGTTCTCTCTTTAAATCTCAGGCTGAATTCATAGATTTTCAGGATAATTTGAAGGTTTTCTAGGTAATTTGGTGGGGACAGGTGATTTGGGGACCCTACTCTTCCGCCGTCTTGCCCCCCCTCCCCCCTATTCTACATCTTCTTTACCGATTCATCTGTCGATAGACATCTGGGCTCTTTCCATAGTTCGGCTATTGTGGACATTGCTGCTGTGTACATTGGGGTATGTGTCCCTTCAAATCACTATGTTTGTACCCTTTATAAATACCTATTAGTACAATTGCTGGGTCATAGGGTAGTTTTACTTTTTGCTTTTTTTTTTTTTTAAGATCTTATTTATTTACTCATGAGAGACACAGAGAGAGAAAGAGAAGCAGAGACACAGGCAGAGGAAGAAGCAGGCCCCATGCAGGGAGCCCGACACGGGACTTAATCCCAGGACCCCGGGATCATGCCCTGAGCCTAAGGTGCTAAACTGCTGAGCCACCCAGGCTGCCCTACTTTTTTAAGGAACCTCCACACTGCTTTCCAGAGTGGCTGCACCAGTTTGCATTCCCACCGACAGTGCAAGAGGGTTCCTCTTTCTCCACATCCTCACCAACATCTATTGATTCCGGAGTTCATTTTGGTCATTCTGAAAGTGGTATCTCATTGGGTTTGATTTGTATTTCCTTGATACCAAGTGATGTTGAGCATTTTTTGTTCATGTGTCTGCTGGCCATTTGTATGTCTCCTTTGAAGAAATGTCTGTTCATATCTTCTGACCATTTCTTAACTGGGCTATTTGTTTTTGGTGTTGAGTTTGATAAATTCTTTATAGATTTTTGGATACTAGCCCTTTATCTGATATGTCATTTGCAAATATCTTTCCCCATTCCATTCTATGGATTGCTTTTTAGTGTTGATGATTGTTTCCTTTGCTGTGCAGAAGCTTTTCATCCTGCTGAAGTCCCCATGGTTATTTTTGCTTTTGTTTCCCTTGCCTCTGGAGACATATCTAGCAAGAAATTGCTGCAGCTAAGGGCAAAGAGGTTGCTGCTTGTGTCCTCCTCTAGGATTTTGATGGATTCCTGTCTCACATTTAGGTCTTTCATCCATTTTGAATTTATTTTTGTGTATAGTATAAAAAAGTGGTCCAGTTTTATTCTTCTGCATGTGGCAGTCCAATTTTCCCTGGACCAATTAAGAAAGAGACTGCCTTTTTTCCGTTGAATCTTCTTTCCTGTTTTGTTGAAGATTAGTTGACCCTACAGTTCAGGCTCCATTTCTGGGTTGTCTCTTCTGTTCCATTGACCTACGTGTCCGTTTTTGTGCCAGTACCATGTTGTCTTGATGATCACAGCTTGAAGTCTGGAATTGTGATGCCCCCAGCATTGGCTTTCTTTTTCAATATTCCTATTGGCTATTCAGAGTCTTTTCTGGTTTCCTGAAAATTTTTTAAATGTCTGGTCCAGCTCTGTGAAAAATGCTGATGGCATTTTGTTAGGAATTGCACTGAATGTTTAGATTGCTCTGGATAGCATAGACATTTTAACAATAATTGTTCTTCCAATCCATGATCATGGAATGTTTTTCCATTTCTTTGTGTCTTCCTCAATTTCTTTCATAAGTGTTTTTTTTTTAGTTTTCAGAGGACAGATCTTTTACCTTCTCGGCTAGGTTTACTCCTAGATACCTTGTGGTTTTTGGTGCAACTGTACATGGGATTGACTCCTTGATTTCTCTTTCTGCTGCTACATTGCTAGTGTATAGAAATGCAACAGACTTCGCGAGTTGATTTTATGTCCTGCAACTTTGTTGAATTCCTATATCAGTTCTAGTGATTTTAGGGCAGAATCTTTTGGGTTTTCTACATAGAGTATCATGTCATCTATGAAAAGTCAAAGTTTTCTTCTTTGCCAATTTGGATGCTTTTTATTTCTTTTTGTTGTCTGATTGCTGAGGCTATGACTTCTAGTACTATGTTAAACAACAGTGGTGAGAGTAGACATCCTGACATGTTCCTGACCTTAGGGGAAAGGCTCTCAGTTTTTCCCCATTGAGGATGATATTCACTGTGGGTCTTTTGTTTATGGCTTTTTTTGTAAATTTGTTCATATATTTGGCTGCTCCCAAGTTAGGGGCATAAATATTTACAATTTTAGATCTTCTTGTTGGACAGAGCCCTTTATTATGATATCCTTTTTTACAGTCTTTGGTTTAAAATCTAGTTTGTCTGATATAAGGATGGCTACTTCAGCATTCTTTTGATGTCATTGGCATAATAAATGATTCTCCATCTCCTCACTTTCATTCTGGAGCTGTCTTTGGGTCTAAAATGAATCTCTTGTAAGCAACATGCCGATAGGACTTGTTTTTTTTTTTTTTTAATCTAATCTGATACCTATGTCTTTTGTTTCGAGCATTTAGTCCCTTTACATTTAGAATAATTATGAAAGATATGAATTTAGTGCCATTGTATTACTTGTAAAGTTGCTGTTTCTATAGACTATCTCTGTTTCTTTCTTCTGGTCTTTATTACTTTTGGTCTCTCTCTCTCCAGTCCTATCTGGCCTGCCAGCTCTTTGTGGATAGGTCTGCTGCCAGCCTTATGTGTCTCCCCTTGTAGGTTAAGGACCACTTGTCCTGAGCTGCTTTCAGTATTTTCTCTTTATCTTTGTAATTTGCAAGTTTCACTATACTATGTGGAAGTGTTGATCTATTTTTGTTGAGTTTGAGGGGAGTTCCCTGTGCCTCTTGAACTTGAATACTTCTGCCCCTTTTCCCCTACTCTTCTTCTTCTGGGACTCCTATAATATGAATATTATTTTGCTTTATGAAATTGCTGAATTCCCTAAATCTACCTTTGTTATCTAATAATTTTCTTTCCCTCTTCTTTTCAGCTTATTTTCCATCATTTTATCTTCTATATCATTGATTTGCTCTCCTGCTTCCTTCATCCTCATTCTTATGGCCTTCACTTGGTACTGCATCTCAGTTATAGCATTTTTAATTCAATTTTAGTTCTTTTATCTCTATTGTAAGGGGTTCTCTAATGTCTTCTATATATTTTTTAACCGCAACTAGTATCTTTATAATTGTTTTAAGTTCTAGTTCAGACATCTTACTTATATCCATATTTATTAAATCCCTGGCTGTACTACCTCCTGTTCTTTCTTTTGGGGTGAATTTCTCTGGTTGTTATTTTGTCCAGAAAAGAAAAGAAAGAAAAAGAAAAAGAAACAATAATAATAAAAATAACAAAAGAACTTCAGGAAGTATTTCTAGTGTGAGTAGTGTATACTGTATTACTGCATTTTGGCTGCTCTTTCCCATTGGTCCATCTTCTACAGAGATCCTTCTTGCTTGTAGTGGGGAGTATTTGGACCTTTAATTAGATGTGCTTTGATTTGTTTGATAATAAGTCTGGAAAAAGGAAGGCTCCAAGACCAAGAGAAAAGGGAAAGGAACAAAAATACAAACAGACAAACAAAAAACTATAAGCCTGATTCTAAAGAATAAGAAAGAAGGAAAAGAGAGTAAGGAAAGAACAAAAGAAAAAAACATAGGAAGCCTCATCTGAAAAATAAGAGAAGGAAACAAACCTACAAATGAACAAAAAATTGTAAGCCTAATTTAAATTAAATTTAAAAATTACAAGCCTAATATCAAAAAAGGATAAAGAGGAAACAAAGAAAATATATATATATATATATATATAAGATTAAAAAAATGAAAAATAAGAAATAAAAAAGTTAACATTTTTTAATTTAAAAAATTAAGAAAAAAATAAAGCAAGCCTGGGCTTATTTCCACCAGAAGCTCACAATTTGGAGCACTCTTTAATCAGCAGACCTGGTACATTTGGGGGACCTGCGTTAGTCTTCTGAGGGAGAGGCCTGTCAAGGTGGCTCACAAGTGGACTTGTCCCTATAAAGATGCCTCTGCCAGGTGTTGGGGGTGGAGGCGATGGGTTTAGTGTAGGGGACTCCATCCTCCACTGGGGAAGTGCTGTTTCTCTCTGAAGTTCAACTGTGCTGGTAGGTGGGGGGGGGGCAGTGTGGGGGAGAAATATGGTATCACCCCAACCTCTGGTCCCCTGGGAGGGGAACTTCTGGCCACCACTGTTCAGGAAGCCCACTTGGAAAGTGAATAATCTCCTGTGTCCCAGGCTTTTGTTGGTTCCCTGCCCTTAACCTCTCTGTTCCTGGGCCACCAGCACACCCAGTGCCACAAATCTCCGGTATTTTATCTCTGCTGGTGGCTGGGATTCAAAACTCTAAGTCTTAAAGGGCCTAGAAGGTGCAGACCCACTCCCCTCCCCCAGAGGAGAGCCTCCCAGTACCCCCAACACTGTCCTGTCCCAGAAAAACAATCGTACCATGTGTGCACACAGAGGATAGAGTTTATTGTGACACACAGAGGAAAGCTGCCACGAGGTTATATGCTGTCTGCGTGCAACTCAGTCCCCCACTCCAATCTGTCCCAGAAAAGCAGTCACACAAAGGCTTGAATCTATGGTGGCCCACAGTGAAAACCAGCGGCCAGGTTATCTGCAGTCTGCCTATGTCTCTGCTCTCTGTTCGGTTCTGTCCCAGAAAAGCAGCCTCTCAGTGGGCACATGGTGGTTTAAGCCTATCTTGGCTCACAGAGAAAACCTGCTACAAGGTTATTTGCCCTCTGCATACACCTCTGTCCCTGCTGATGAGTGCTGCTCAATGGCTCCCAGTTGGCCTTTTGTCCTTGGAGAGGCTACGTCTGCTCTTCCAAATGTTCTTCTTCCAAATGTTCTCCAGAACTATGGGTGGTAGAAGGGGAGGAGGGCGGGGGGTGGGAGTGAATGGGTGACGGGCACTGGGGGTTATTCTGTATGTTAGTAAATTGAACACCAATAAAAAATAAATTAAAAAAAAAAACAAACAAAACATGTTCTCCAGGAAGGGAAGTGACCTCCCCCAGTGCAACCTGGGAGATCTCCTCAGTGCCACTTACTGTGCAATCCCAACCCACTGCGCCCTCTCCCGCTCTCTCCCTCTCCCTGGCTTTGCTCCATGAAAAGGGTTCTCTCTCCCTTGGGCCCTGAGGCTTTCCTCTCCCTGAATTCATGGCTCCAAACCTCATATCTGCCATGTTCTCTCCCTCCAGCTGCACACATTGCTTTCTTAATCCTCAGATCATATTCTTAGTTGTTCAAAATAGATGGATGTTGATCTAGCTGTGTTCAAGGGATGAGGCAAGCTCAGGGACCCCCTACCGCTCCACCACCATAACTCCTCCCCTCCAGGAGTTGTTTCGCAGATTCCTTAGGTTTTTCTTTTAATGTAAACAACCACAAATCATGGCTATAAAAGGCCAAAAACCAAGTCAATCGGTATTCACAAAATTAGGTCTCTGTAGAATATGTAAAGCCTAGGGAAATGAGGAAAAGTAAAAGTTTAGTTGCTATGTTAATGCACTAAAAGTTCACATCTTCATGGTCATGGATACAATAATGCAAAGAATTTGGACTTATCAAATTTTATGTCATTTGACTGTTATTACTTTTGATTTATGGAGAGTGAGAGATAAACTGATTCTAACCCATCTACATCTGGGTAAATTCTCATGAAATAATGTCACCATCAGCAAAGATATTCACAAATACCTGTCATGCATTAAATAAATAATGGCTTGTGTTTAGTGCCGTAAGATCACTTAAAAACATAAGGACTATGTAAAGCTGTGTGTATTGAAACACAGCTGTGTGTATTTTCCTATAAGCAAATCTTTTATAATGAAAACAAAACCAGGAAGAGGAGAGTAAGGAAGAAAACATCATCAAGGACAAGAATTATCTGAAAAGCACTCTCAAGGGCTATGAGACTAGAGCTGAGCTCTGAGAGGCACAACCGAAGGGCTTGGATATACCAAAGAAAGCACAACCACTGCCCTCCCAAAGCCAATAAACAGAATATCCAGGTAACAAATAGGAATGTTCAAACAAGAAATTATTGTTAGAGAGACCAATACATTGTGTTTGAGTCAAGATGGCGGCGGGGGGTGGGGGGGGAATCATGCTTGAGTAACAACAACTCCAATCCTCAGGCTTTGGGAAACAGAGGTTTCATTCTTGCTCATATTTCATGTCCCCTGTGGATGAAGAGCTTGCCTGTCCCACTGTGTCTCCTAGACCCAGAGGAGATACTCCACCCAGGACAGGAGACCATGCTGGCCCACAATCCTTCTGCCACCCGCCACTTTTGCTTACTCTTCATTGGTAAAAGTCAGTCATATGCCCTCGTCTGAGCTATGCTTTGGTGGGGGTTCTGTAATCCTTCACCAGGAGAAGAAGCAAATATTTTGAGCAACAGTTTGCCACAGGTAAACATAGGATGAAGACGTCACGTTGTTTAAAGTAAAATCTATTCTCTTAGAATGTATTCTATCTGAAACTATTGCAAACAGGAGAGGCTATCTAAAAGGGAAGAAATATCTCTAATATTTAACACAAGTAAAGGATGTGTTTATTACTCATGGATGAATAATAAATTATTTTTTAAGCCTACAGTCATTTTTTCTCTGTTTCTTAAGAATCAGAGTAAATAGTCCTGCTTAACACAACAGTTACCAATAAGATTTCACTTTTCCAAAGTAGCAATATCTAGAACTCTATGAAAATAAGGATCCATTTTATGGATTCTGAAATGACTTAGTAGGATGATTCAGACAGAAGATGCTCCTGAACAAAGTCATTTTCTTTTTGTTTTAAATATTCCAACTACAAATGAGTAGACTGCCTCTACTCAGGACAGCCTAATGCTCTGTCTCTCCTGCTCCATCACTGAGGTGCTGAGTGTTGCTGAGTAATAGCACGCAAGGGAAAATATGCAGATGTTGACTTTTTTTTCAGTGCAATGGTGTTAAACCATGAGGAAAGCTGTAAGGACCCAGGGAGTAACTGGATCTCAAGAGCCTACTTACTGGCTCTCATGCACTGGGAAGACCCAATCAATCTTGCCCCGCCTCCTAGTTCCCAATTCTGTGGAACTCGGGTCAGGGACAGATTCATACCAAGTACTCCTAGGTCTGGGCATTTCAGTATAAGCCATTTCCAGACTGGAATTATTTTTTCTCATTTTGAATATTCTGAAAAGGACATGAAAGAGCATGCCAAATGGTGTTTAAAAGATAGATATATAATTTTCCTAAGAGAATATGAATATTGCAAATAAGATTGATGGCCTTACAACAGTTTCATGAATAAAGACCCCCAAGTTCAAACGCATTTCACTTATTCTAAGGAAGCATCCTGGTAGGGAAAGTGTGCTTGCACAGTGGCAAAGGAATCTGCTTGGACCAGAATTTTTTAAATGGAGGAAAGTAATTGAAGAAAATACTGCTTATTTTTACCTGATAGATTTTCACCATAACTTTGATTTTCATGAGAGCTAGCTGTATGAGGCTGTGAAGATTGCTTTACCCCTGAGGACCTTAGTTTCTTTATCCGGGAAAGAAGGCAGCTGAACATGATGGGAAAGGTCAGAGCGCTGCTTTCCACTCCCAATCCTGCCGTTAATCGCGTGCTTGTGGGCATGTCCCTGTGCCTCCCTGAATGGGACCATCATTGTCAGAGTCCTCCAAATACTAGCAACCTCACATGTTTGGATAAAATGAGAACATGAACATGAAAGTCCTTCAGAAATTGCAAAGTAGTGTACAAATGACAAGTCAGCTTCATCTCATTCTCCAAAATCCCTTCCATATGGAGTTAATTAATTAATTCACAAAATATTTTCAGGGCCTACTATATGCCATACACTGTACTAGCCATCATGCAGTGGTAGTCAACACAACTATAACCCCTACCCTCATGCTGCTGTGGGCTCCTGGAGGAGAAACACATGAAATAATTGCACAAATATTTTTGTGATTCTATAACACAATTTCTTTCTTCCACATTCTTCCTTCCCAGTTGCTTCTAACACCATGTGGCCACAATGGCAAGTATTGTGGGGCAGGGAGGAAGCCTCATTCCTACCCCTACTCCTCCCTCCTTGGCGAAGGGCCAGGAGTCTATCACTGACATTGTGCAGGATTTCAAGCATATGGCAATTATGAAAAGCACATGTATTTAGTAAACTTTGTGATGGTTTTGTAAATTCCTTTGAGACAGTAGACTCCTTATGGTCTGCACTCAAGGGGGACCATGTCCCTTCACTATGGGAACCTCACACAGCTACCTCTCTATCTACTATCTGCAGTTTGCTCCACAGACTTTCATCTCTGTCAGGAGAGTGCCTCTTCATTGTAGACAAACTACCAGTGCTCAAAATCCTGACTCAGCTCCTGTTTACTCTCACCAAAAAAACACCTACTGGCTCCCAAATGCCTTTGAAAGAGATCCACGTCACATTTTGAACTCAGAGCCTTTCAACCACCAAAAGGCTTATATATCTCCACTCATTTAAGCACCTTGGTGCATGAGGGCGTCTGATTTCTTATGTCTTGCAAGTAAAATGAGAAATACTGCTGCTCCCCCCAAAATACACTAAACTTAGATAAACTTTAGACCTTAACTCCTGTGGTCAACAGAATAATACCCCCAAAAGATATTGTATTAGTTTGCTAGGGTTGCCATAACAGACTATGATGCAGAAATTACCACAGACTGGGTGGGTTCTAAAGAAACTTATTTTCTCATGATTCTTGAGGATGGAGGTTTCAGATCAAGGTGTTGGAGGGTTGGTTTCCTCTGGGGTCTCTTTCCCCAGCTGTCTTCTTCCTGTATCTTCATCATCTTCCTTCTGTATGCATTTGTGTCCAAGGACATGAGTTTTATTGAATTAGGGCCCACCCTAATGACCTTATGCTAACTTGATTATCTCTTTAAAGATCCCATCCCCAAACATAGTCACAGTCTGAAGTACTGAGGGTTAGCATTTCAGTGTTTGAATTCTGGAGGGACACAATCCAGCCTATAACAGATGGCCATGTCCTAATCCCCAGAACCAGTGAATATGTTACCCAACATGGCAAAGGGACTTAACAGATGAAATTACATTGATTTAAGGATATTAAGGTGAGGAGATTACTCTGGATTATCCAGGTGGCCTCAATGTACTTACAGATCCTCAGAGGGAGGTTAAAGGATCAAAGTCAGAGACGTAAGTCAGAGAAAGGCAGGGACAGACTTGGAGGGATAGACTGCTGGCTTTGAAAATGGAGGAAGGGGCTGTGAGTCTAGGAACACAGGTGGCCTTTAAAAAGTGGAAAATGCAAGAAAATGGATTCTTCCCTAGAGCCTCTGGAAAGAACATAGTGCTGCAGACACCTTGAAACTTCTGACCTCCAGAACTGTGAGATAATAAATTTGTGTTCTTTTAAGCCACTAAGTTTATAGGAATTTGTTACAGCAGCAATAAGAAAACCAATACAATTTTCTAGTCTGGAAATATTTTGGAAGCTGTGAAAATGAGGAAACAGGATAATCCGAAAATAATGGGAAACTGGAGATCAAAGGAAAATACCAATGGAAATGAGGAAGGAAGAGAAAAGGAGACAAAGAAATTGAGTAATGCAATGGAAGAGATTGGTAAGGAATTCAGAAGGTAGAAAGCCCTAAAGAAGACATTCTGGCCTGGAAAAGATTATATTAGAGAATTTAAAATACGGAGTATGATAAAATCAGTTGTGGAACATGGAGCTTCTAGGAAAGGATCCCTATTCAATGGTTTGCACCCATGGCTCTGACCACGCTGATGTGCCAAAGCCTGAGCAAAGCTCCCTCCACAAGGAACAGCCACAAAGCCAATTAGCCAGATCTGGAAATGGCTTAGGGTATACGTGCTTTAGGGAAGCCACTGACCTAAACAAAACCTAATTCTAAAACCATCCAACAATTCAGATAGCCTCAATTGAGATGACAACAAAAATAATAGCTACTTTTTAGAAGTTTATGACTATGCCCAAGCACTTGAAAGAATGAATATACAAACAGACAATGGCCAGACTCCATACAAAAATAGAGCTCTCGCCCACCGCTTGCAGCAACCTCTTATCTATTATAACCAGCCCAGGAAGCCAGCCTGCTGTAAGTCAGACTTGGAGGAAGTCAGGCTGCTATCTGCAGTAACAATCCAGGAAGTCAAACAATAACTTCTGCAACAATTGGCCCTAAATGGCCAGGACTTGATTCATAACTGGCAGCTTCATTATTTTTTTACCTTAATTCCAACTTAAGACCGACCCCAGAGAAAGCCAAATATGCACTCCTAACTAACCACATAGGGTGTCCTCCTTGTTCCCATCCTCAGCTTTGCCATGATATAACAGCCTCCAATCAGGGCATACCTGAGCCTTCTGGTTTTTCCACCACAGAGCTTACCTACTCCTCTCCTGAGTTAATGCCAAAAGGAGTAATGGTGGCTGACTCCCTTGCTGTAGCAAGATCTGAATAAATTGCCTGTTTTCATTTATGTGGTTTTCATGTAAACACTTAGGAAACACTTGCTCACAGCTGCGAGGTGATAACATATGATAGACAGATGGCAGCACCCAAAGGGTCACTCTCTGATTGGCACCGGAGACTCTATGTTCATTATCTGGTGCCTGAATACACAGAGAGTTTTGGCTAAATACTTTTCCTAGAACTGCCCACCAACCATGTTTGGGAAATATTGGGCTAGAGTTTAGGAAGCAAAGCCACAGTTTAGGGGCGAGAAAATAAATAGTTGAATGCCAGAGCAGAAGGATTCCACAGGGAAAACCAGAGAATGGTCAACATGAGATGGTCAGATATGTCTGACCCACATCATAGGGATATTTCTTTTAGAGATTAATGTGCTTTAAAATGTGCCCAAGTATTCCTGACGGTTTCCCGAGGTCATGTCTCATGTGGGCAAGCACGGTCCAGGCCTCCATGCCACTCTGTGCTGGCCTTGACCCTCCTGTGGTCCCGGCCAGACCACCGTGCTGCTGGGCCTAGTAGAAGCCACTGGTATCTTCCTCTAGAAGCTGAGCACTGAGCACAGGGGCCTGCATTCAGCATCCCATATTGCTATGTATCCCAGTCCCACAATCAGGATGATCTAGGCTTCCCAGACATCAGAGCCTGGATCAAACACTCCCATCTCTGGGAGATTAGGACCTTCCCCTGTCTCCTCTCTCAGGCTCAGCTCCTTGAGCCCTATGCAGTGTCCAGCATCACTGTTATTGCAGGTGACTGACAACAAAATATCTACTCCTTTCCCACCATGATTCTGAAAAAGTTACTTAGTAATATGACATTGAGACATTCCCATGATTGCCTTGGAGCAAATTGTCTTCAAATTAACTCCACAAGTACTGCTTATACATGGCCCTATCCCTCTTTTGGAGGATGATGAACCCTGGTGGAGGGGGCTGGGTTTTCATCCAAAGAGCAAAAAATATTCAAAATTCAAAAGCTCCTCAAGCTCCATGAAGCCAGGGACAAGATTTCAACGAAACCAAGCTGCCATTCACCTCCAGCCTCACCTGGGCTCCCTTTGCTGGTAGACTCTGAGAAGGGGGTGGGGGACATGCTGGAGAATAGGTTACCATGAAAAGAAAAGGGTAAATCAAGGAAGACTTGCCAAAAAATGAAAAATGCATTGGCAGAAGGTCACTGTGTGATGAGCCAAAGCACTGTAAGAGTATGGCCCACAAGTACTACGTGCAGGGAGGGACTAGCACGGGGGAAGTTAGGTCTCCTTGAATCTTATCCTGCGTGTCCATCATTCAAGATAACGCTCAACAAAACGCAAAGGCTGCAAAGGTGCTTCAGAAGTATGATGTACAAAGGGTAAAAACCAAGCTGTAACGTTTTCTCAATGGAGGCATCTAGGAGGGTATCTATACGTGAACTTGGCAGTGGGGAGCCAAGGGGTCGCACTGTCCTGAGAGTAGCAGGTGCAGTTTCCAGTGCTCCCTTATGTGTGTCAATACATCCCAGCTAAACCTTTACCTCAATGGACAGGTTAGATAGCAGATGTATTTACACTTCTGTTTGTCACACATGCTTTTCTTATGGAAACGTCTGCACTCAATATAATAGTGCCGGGGCTGAACACTGAGGGTTGCAGCCTCCTTCATCACAGGGCTGGCCTATGGCTGGCCCATCTCTCCAGACTCTGTGATTAGTTAATACTCTAGTGTCCCAGAATATTTAGGACATTAGGAGACCAAATTCTCTTTCCTTATCAGATTGTTAGTTGTAGGAATCATAAACCCGGAGCATCTGGAAGTCACCTTTCCCAGCACCAGAGAGGAGCCTCACAGAGCAAAGCAGAGCTGAGAGATAGGGAGAAACGGAGTCTTAACAACAAGAGTTGAGAACCAGAATCCTGTTATTGCTGAAGAAACATGCTGAATGCTTATTTCTAGAATCAGTAAAGCCCCTTGTATTTTTCCTAAGTGGCCCACCTTGGACTTCTATCACTAGCCCCAGCTGGAACAGAGGGAAACCCACTGAGCCTATGCCTAAAATTAGGTTGTACACTAGCATCAGATTTCCCACCCTTTCCCCAGCGCTCATGTCAAACAGTGAATCCAGGAAAGTGGCAGAAGACACTGCCTTCAAGAAACACAGCTCCCTCCCAGATTTGAGCCAAGCCCAATAGGAGGCGGCCACCTTACACTGGGTACCTCGAAGCCTGAAATAGCATCACGGTGTCAGGAAGGCCAGAAAAGCAAAAGTAAAGTGGCAAGACAGCTGCTCTCCTCCAACAGGGCTGCAGCCTCAGGACGAGGAACATCAGCCCATTGTTCCAGGGCACGTAACTCCGAATAGCAGAACTTGCCCACTCTGATGTGCTCCTAGAAATCCAGAGAACCAAAGCAAGTGGAGTGCTGAGTCGAAACTCATACTCTAGTGTGTGTAAGCACCTATGAACTACTTCTACGGCCCATTTATGTTTCCAACATCACTGGGTTATCTGGTAGAGCAACCAAATGTCCCCAGACACAGCCTGTTTGGGACTTCGAAAGGGACTCAGGTCCAGGCGAGGCTGTAGGACAGCTATGACCTGGACTGTGTCCCCTTCAAATTCAAGTGTTAAAGCCCTAACCTCACGTAAGGGATTAGAAATAGAGCCTTAACGAGTTGATTAGGATTAAGTTAAGGTCAAGGGTGAAACCCCGATCTGTTAGAACTCTGATGTTCTTGTAAAAGAGGAGGAAACACAAGAGATTCTGTCTCTGTAGGTCTCTCTATCTCTGCCATATGAGCACACGGTAAGAAGGCAGCTCTCTCCAAGCCAGGAAGAGTCCTCACCAGAAACCAAATCCCGCGAGCACCTTGATCGTGAGCTTGCCAGCTTCCAGAACCATGAGAAATGCATTTCTGTTGTTTAAGCCCTCGGCCTTCCTCCCTGCATCTGGGGTATTTTGTCAGAGTGTCCTGACCTGACCAAGACAAGGATTGGGAAACTCTCTGGATAGCTATGTCCCAAATGTCTGGTAAATATGACATCCATCTGACACTGTGGTTTTCTAGACAGAACTTGAGATAATGCCTCAGTTAATCTTGAACTTCACATGCTAAAAGGACAGGGCCTAGTCCCGGCCACTGGCGGGCAGCTGGAGGTTGCAGTTGCCAGAAGCTCCCATGGCTGGCCAGATGCCTGCCATGTGAGGCCAGCAGATCTGAAGGGTAGACTTTATGGCCAGGAGCTCCATTTCCTCCCTGAGGAAGTCAAGTCTGTTGGCACAACCTTGAGGAAAACTAAGTGTTGGGCAAAGTCCTGGCTCCGGGTCCACCCAGTCAACTGGCTTCAAAGTCTGGAGTGTGACAAGTGGGAAAGGCAGCCTTCTGATTCCAAATGCTTTGTTGTGTCAGGGGCTGGGCTGCAGTCAAGAACTTTCTTCTTATAATGATTCAGCAGAGCAGCCACACTGGACAAGAGTATGGAAAATGGCCTCATTGAAGGCAGGGCCTGTGGGCTGTGCTTACTGTTTCCTTCCCAGTGTTTAGCATGGAAAGAGGCCTGTGGCTCAGTATCCCTGATGGGGGGAAATGCCCTTGGAAAATTTCTGGCTGCTTCCAAGCCACAGTGACAGAAATGCCCCATTTGTTCTTAAACCATGGGGGTCATCCGTCCTGGATACTCGGCCTGGCCTTCCCACCCTGTAGAATAGCAGCAAGTTCTCTGCCTCAGCTGGACTATTGCTTCCTGTCAGGCAGAGGGGGCTGAGCAGCAAAGGTTAGGGGCATGGCCTTTCTTCTCCTCTATAACCATAAATCCCCAGAGTTCTACCCTAGCCAGTCACCCTACCACACTCCCAGAACCCGTTTGCTCTCTTACTTCCCCTGAAGGTTATTTGATGACCTCTTGGTGCTCAAACTTCCTATAGCCTTCTCTTCCTCATTCTGCACCCCAGCCTCCCCCTCCTCACTGAGTATGCAATGATCTCCTGACGCCACATCTGCTGAACCCCTACCCCTAGAATCCTCGACTCCCTGTTCTCTCCGTGGCAGCTGGCTAACAGTCCTTAAGGAACCCCTCCATGTGTGCTCTGGCCCCCATCTGTTCTTGTTAAGTTAAGGATGTTTCTCCTATAATTATCTTCCCTCCCACTGGCACCATTAATTTACTCCTCTCTCCTGGTTTATCACCATACACATATAATATATGCTAATATCTCCCACCTTTTAAAAAGTTATCTCTCTGGAACCCCTGTTCCCACTTGTGCTGCTTCTTCCCTCAGGACTGCTCCTTTGCAGGGCCCTTCACTGGCTCCTCATCCTCTACATGGAGCCCAGGCCTCAGATCTCTTCTATCTGTAATCATATCTAAGACATCCCATTGGTCCCTTGGCTTTATTGACATCAAACTGTTCATGATTATTAACTGTCTATTTTTAGTCCCAACATCTTCTCTGAGACCCAAACTCAAATATCCCAGTACTTACTTAGGTATCTAGTAGGTGTCTCAAATTTGATGAAATCAAAACAAAACTCTTATCAACTCCCCTCAAACTTGTAGATCCCTCCAATCATCCCCATTTCAGCAAATGATATTTCCCCTATTTTCAAGTCAAAACACTAGGAATCCTTATTAGCATCTCTTCCCCATATACCCTGGAATTCTTCTTGGGATTCCTTATCAGGTCACACTCTCTTACTTCACGAACCCTGAATCCAACCCCTCTTATCAGGACCTGCTGACTGTACGTTCAGGTTCATGGCACTTTTCTAAACCCCAGGATAGACTGCTGCCTGTGCTGTGAGCACCACAGCCCTTGAGGCAGGACAGGTGGTGATGGATAAGCCATTGCCACCAGCTACCACACACAGGACCAGAACCAGGACCACAGAAACTGTAGTATCTTGGCTCAAGTCACAAGACAGAAAGTGGAAAAGGCAGGATTTGAACCTAGGAAGTCTGGCTCCAGAGTCAGGGCTCTCGGTCACTATGCACTAATCACTATGCTAAAATAAACACAAGGGCTGGATGCGGAGTGTCCAGCACACCTAGGGAGCTGCCCAGAAGACATGAATAGACTTCCAAAGAAGACATCCAGATGGCCAACATATATATGAAAAGATGCTCAACATCACTCATAACCAGGGAAACACAAACCAAAGAGACTCTTAACGATGAACAAACTGAGGATTGATGGAAGGAGGTGGTGGGGGATGGGCTCGATGGGTGACGGGTATTAAAGAGGACACTTGTGATGAGTACTGGGTGTTGTATGTAAGTGATGAATCTCTGAATTCTACTCCAGAAACCAATATTGATTTGCACTGTATGTTCACTAACTAAAATTTAAATAAAAATTAAAAACAGACAAAAACAAGGAACTGACTAGCTGACCTGTGAAACTTTTATTTTTGAGATGAAAAAAGTTAGGCTTACTCAAAATCCCATTTCCTCACCCACTCATTCCCATGTTCATTGGCCATACATAGTTGGGGAAGTCTATAAGGCCATTTTTCAGTCTTTGCAAACACTCTCTTCCAAGGACAAGAGGCTAAGGTAAAAGGCCTAGATCCATCAAAGTGGCCAGTTGGACAACTGATCTAGTGAGGGTAAGAACAAGGGGAGCCAGAGAATAAAGGCATAGCCAGAAGAGGAGCAAGGTACAAAAAGGCAGTTCTTGAACTAACACAGGGGCTCCTTTCTGAGATTAGAGGACCCTCCCTTATGTGACCTAACACATGGGGACAAAATGTAAACTCCATCCCACCTGGACCAGAAACTAAGTGCCCAAATCGAATAAACCATAAGTTCCTATTGTGACCATCAGAATTGCTTTAGGAGACTAAAAATACAGTTTCTAGGCCCAACTGAATCAAAACATCTCTGGTGGCATGTGAGAATCTTTACTTTTAGAAGCTTCTCAATGATTCTGTAGATCATCCTAATTTGAGAACTACTGGTGCAATGTGGAAGAAGGAAGAGGTGATTGAGGCCTGTCATGACAGCCAGCTCCGAGGCTGACCCCCAATGATTCAAACCAGCTGATAGTCATGCCCTGTGGAGTCTCCTACAATGAATAGATCTGACCCGTGTAACCAATAGGATCTTGCAAAAATACTGATGTGCGGTTCGATGTGTAGGTCATGAAAGACATCACAACTTTTCTCCTCACTCTCTCTGGACCACTGCATCATGGGACCCTCAAGCAACCCTGCAGAGAAGTTTCCACAGAAAGAAAGCCTGGCCTCCTGCCAATAGCTAACATTGATTCCCGGGCTACATGAGTGCACCATTTTGGAAGTGGATCCCCCATCCCCAGTGAAACCTTCAAATGTTAGTGCTTCCCGACTTACTGACTCTTCATGAGGGGCTCCAAGTCAGAATACCCAACTAAGCCACATCTCAATTCCTGGCCCACAAAATGATATGAAATAATAAATGTTTATTCTTTTCACTGCTGAGTTTGGGGGGTGATTCATTAAGCAGAAAGCAAAAAATCCATATACCTGGAATGATCAGGAACACTTCATGAAGGAAACTGGACTCTGAGCCCTGATATGAGAAGGGATGAGAAGGATAAAGAGACAAGAAGGGAAGGGCATCAGGACAGGAATATATCTAGGTCAGGAATGATATATTTCACTGCCAGTGAAATAGAGAAGTGTACTTTTATCCCTATTTTCCCAGCGAGACTAGCAGTGCTCCTCCAGGGCAGAGGAGGACTGGGGTCATCATGCTCAGTGACGAGGAATGCTGGCACTGCTACAAGTTGGCCTGGGGGCCTCTGCCTGTGGTCTCAAGCGGAGCTACACATTAAGATCACCTGGGGGAACTTTAAAAGCTATTGATTCCTGCACCATATCCCAAAAGATTCTGGCTTAATTGGTCTGGGCTGTAGCCTGGGCTTGGGGAAGTCATAAAATCTCCCCCAGGTGATTCTAATATGCAGCTCAGCTCCAGCTGAGGACCACTGCTGTAGACAAAAAGCTTCAGTATCTATCTGTCTACATGGCTGGGCTAAATATGTGTATGGTGAGTGTAGAAAAACTGAGTGCAGGAAACTGTGGCCCGTTGTTCTAATGTAGCCTGGTGTGCAGGGAGCTGCGACTGCACACTAAAATCAGCCTTCTTCTGAAAAGCAACAGTAACCAAATAGCCAATGAGGTTGCTGTTCTGGTTATCCACTGCTGTGTGGCGTAAACCACAGTAACCATCTAATTGTCGCTTTTGGGTTTTGGAGGTTGACTGGCCTCAGTTAGATGCTTCTTACTTGGACTCTTTCATGTGGTTACAGAAAGACAGTTGCTGGGGCTGGAGTCCTCTTTAAGGCTTCCTCCCCTATCGTATGGTGGTTGACGCTAGGTGTCAACTGGATGTTGTGTGTGCTATTGTGGAACGTCTACATGTAAATTTTCCCTGTGGGCTGGGCTTCTTCACAGCATGGGGGCTGGGTTCCAAAAGTAAGCATCCCAGAGAGGCCATCACAAGCCATAGAGCCTCTTATAAGTCAGCCTTGGAAGTCATGCCACATCGCCACGTTTTGTCATCAAGGCAGTCACAAAGGCCCAAGATCGAGGTGCTGGGGATTGACTTGTGTTACCCTAAAAATTCTCATGTTAAAGCCCAAATCCCTATGGATTGGTATTTGGACATGGGGTCTTTGGGAAATAATTACAGTTAGATGAGGTCTGAGGGTGGGGCCCTCATAGAGACACCAGAGAGCTTGCTCCGTCTCTCGGTCTCTGCCAAGTGAAAACACAGCATGAAGGTGGTCATCTGTAAGCCAGAAGGAAGACGCTCACCAGATCCCAACCACATTGGCACCTGGAACTCAGATGCTCAGTCTCCAGAACTGTGAGAAATAACTGTCGGTTAAGCCACAGCCTCTGGAATTTTATTATAGCGGTCCTGGCTAAGATAAAAGAGGAGTCATTGATTCCACCCCTACTTTTTTAAAGATTGATTGATCGGTTGGTGGATTGATTTAGAAAGCACATGCATGGGGGGAAAGGGCAGAGGGAGAGGAAGAGAGACTATTCAAGCAGACTCCCTGCTAAGCATGGAGCCCAATGCAGGCCTCAATCCCACAACCCTAAAATCATGACCTGAGCCAAAACCAAGAGTTGGAGACTCAACCTACTGAGCCACACGGGTGCCCCAGACTCTACCTCTTGATAGGACAAATTTTAAGAAAATTGCAGACATATTTTAAAAACCACCTAAAATAAAATGGATAGGAACAACACCTCTTGGGTACATCAAGATTGATGCCCATCTGGAGCTGAGAAGTTTCTAGTATTTTATAGATGATCAGTGGTAGAATTATGTAATGCATAGAGTTTCTGTAATTGCAGCTCCTGGACATTTTCATGCAGAAATAGGAAGGGTGGAGGTCAACTTGGTGGTCTTACCAGGAAGCAGCAGAAGAGATTCCCACTTACTTTTAAAATCACAGCTTACAACACTCTGTATGCAGCACTCAGGTGCATGGGATGTGCAGAAAAAACATTTGGTGGGCTGATGCCTTCGGTTATCAGTTAACCGTCTCGGATACCCTTGATACTCACCCTCGATGACCTGAAGGAAAGGCCCTGGGCTCAAATCGCCTCTCTCCTCTGTCTGGTGGGGCTCCACCTGTTGGGAAACAGAAGACGTGAAGTGGACAGACATCTACCTGCTGCCCAGCGATGAAGATGGGAGCTGGCCCCAGAGGGCCGAGACTGTTCAGAGCAGTTACCGAAACTGGTTTTTGCTGAGGGAACAGCGTGGGAATCTGTGAGAGGGACTAAGCTGTGGCTGAGATGTTGTGATTCGTTTCAGATGTGGACGACGAGACGCAGTGGGAATGGGATGAAGACCTCTCAGGACTGCCTTAGCCCTTCAGCTGCTGTGGAGTGGCTCTGGGACAAGACGTCAGCCACTCACCAAAGGTGACTGGCACAAGATACTGCTCTCAGGGGCCCCTCCAGCCCTCACAAGCAAGAGTACAATGTAGTGGCCATTGGCCGCACTATGCTTGTGTCCCCTAAATTGCTGCCACTTGGGAAGGCGGCTGGAGGGCCAAGCAGATGGGAAGAAGTCCATGAAGGTGAAGGGCACAGCCTCAGCTGTGGCTGATGCTCCTCAGAGGAGCAGAGCACAGAGGACACAGCCAAAGCCCCCCCCCCCCCCCCCCGCAGTACCCTAATGCTGCCACGGAGGGTGTTGGCTGGAAGGATTCACTAACTGGGTGGGAGCGAAAAGGCAGGTGAGCTGAGATGAAGTGGGAGGGGATTCCCAAGGATCAAGAGGCTGTCGCCACGGCGACCCTCAGAAGCAAAGAATCAGCCTAAGCAATGACATCCTAAGGGCTGACCATGTGCCTGGCAAGAAGCGAGGCATGATCACTCCGGCTATCAGAGTGACTGCACCGCCATTCATAAATCATTATATTATTTAATCTCACAGCACCCCCCGATGTGATATGATCCCTGCTCTGCATCCGAAGAAACTGAGTGTGTTCGTTTCCTATGCTGCTGTAACAAATTACCACAACCTGAGTGATTTAAAACAACAGAAATTTATTTTCTCATAGTTTGGGAAGCCAAGAGTCCCAGATCAAGCTCTCAGCAGGGTCATGCTCACATGACCCCCTTTTCTGTGTACCTGTCTCTCCATGACCTCTCCTCTTCTTATAAGGACATCCATCATTGGATTTGGGACTCACCCTAATTCAGTATGACCTTATCTCCTTAGCTCTGCAAAGACCTTATTACCGAGTAAGGTCACATTCTCAGGTTCCAGGTGAACATGAATTTCAACCCAGCACATCGAGTCTTAGATTTGAGGAATTGCCTGAGTCCTCCACAACCAGTAATCAAGGTGGTTGGGATGGGATTTGAACGAATAGAGCAAGCCCCGCTGCACTTGTCTCAGCAGCCCAAGGTTGTCTCAGCAACAGAGCAGCTTTCACTCAGTATGTGAAGCCCCCAAGAAACATCACCACTACCCTCACTTCTTAGCCATGGGGACAGAATTGGAGGACAAGTATCGTGCTATCACTGTGAACTCCTGGACAAGAAAATACCTATACCAGTAAAGAAAAATGAAAGCAGGATTTGGAGAAAATGAGCTCTCAAGGGGCAAAATGCATTACCCTAACCGTTGTAAGCTGACAGGATCCACGGGGAAGTTGTTGAGGGAAGTTTTGTCCAATAACTTAAGGACATGAGAATGGTCTCAGCCAGATTGAGGGAGATCATCCAATGTGACATTCCCCGTCCTGCCCTCACTTGGGATTATCGGGTGTAATCCCAGTCTCGGTAGGAAACAACTGGGGCAGCCCCCAACCTCAGGAATTCTATGCAAACTATGGTGACCCCGGTGGCCTGGAGGAGCCATGCGTGCTGGAGGGAGGCTCAAAGGTTCAAATGGGAGGTGGGAGCCTCCATGGGGTGTTTACAGAATTCCAAGGAGAGGGGGCCGGAGGGAAGACACACAGCTGGAGGGCCCTGGCATTACGGAGCTGGGACAGTGGCTCATGGGCAATGAGTAGGAGGACCTTGAACAGGAAATAACGCTTCCTTGGTCCAAAGCCTACATATTACACTGTGCAGTGTGTTATCAAAAGCAAGAATTAAAAATGGCACAAGACAAAGGAATAAAGACCTGCATGTGGATCCCTGGGTGGCTCAGCACTTTAGCACCTGCCTTTGGCCCACGGTGTGATCCTGGGGTCCTGGGATCGAGTCCCACGTCTGGCTCCCTGCAGGGACCCTGCTTCTCCCTCTGCCTGTGTCTCTGCCTCTCTCTCTGTGTCTCTCATGAATAAATAAATAAAATCTTAAGAAAAAAAAAAAAAAAAGACCTGCTTTGTGTCCTCAATGCCATCGGCCTTCATAAGTGAGGAGATGGGATGAAGTCCCTTTGCTGTCCAAACCCTTTACCTTGCCTGGGTCTCAGACCATTCCCAGGGCCCCAGAGGGCTGGTGGCACAGAAGCTAACCCTCTGGCTGCCATCGTAGCTGTCTCACCATTCAGCTGTTTCCTCAGACAAGGTGCTAGCCTGCTCCGGGCCTCAGTCCCTTCAGTTAAACAAAGAAAATAACAATACTTGCCCTGCTGATCTGATGGAATTGTAGCTAGGAACAAATGAGACGATAGCAAAGCATAACCTGCATCTCCCTTTTCAGAGGAAAGAAAATATAATGGATTTTTAAAAAAATGTTCTAGAAGTCCCCAAACCAGGGGGACAGGCTGGACCTCAGTCAGATCTGGTTCCACATCTTGTGGAGTTAGAGGCTGGGCTGGAGGTACCAGAACAGGTATCAGGGGCAGGGGCTCTGAGTCTGCTGCCCTGCCTGTGTCCTGTGCAGCAGCCGTGTGGCCTGGGCAGGCTCCTCTAACTCTCCAAGCCTCAGGGCCGAGGTGAGTCTCAAAGGAGCTCACACACAGCTTCCAGGCATCCCCAGGTGTGTTTCAAAAGTCTGCAAATGTTCTCCAGATGATTATCTTTCCCTTAGTCTTATATTCTGCTGCTATTTTTCTATTTCATATGATTTCTCTTTTCAAGAACATTTCTTCAGTCCTCCCTCTAGATGCCCCACCTCCTCTCTGGTGTACCTAGTTGTTCTCATACTCCTTTCCCAAATGCTGAATTTTCCTAATTAGTAGGTGAACATTTTGCACCTCAGCCACCCCCCCCCCACCCCCCCCACCCCCCCCCCACCCCCCGCCCCCAGTCCAGCAGAGCTCTAGGAGCCCTCTGCAGGAAAACTCACAGGTACAGCACTCTTGCGGGCTGGGAACTGGGTTTGGGTTAAGATATAAATCCTCAGGGAACTGCAAACAGTAGAGGGCAGTGGTTCTTAGTTATCCCAGACCTGGAGATAATCATCTCCGTTTACCAGCCAGACTCAGGTTGGAAGGTGGAAAGGAACCTGGGATTCCCACCCTGTCACTCCCAGGCTTCAGACCCAAGCGGGGGAGTGAACAGAAGGAAAGAATTAGGGAAAGTTGAGAGAAGAAGAGAGAGTAAATTTTTATTTCTCTGTCCATGTATCTCATAAAAATCTCCCTCCGAGGAGTACTTACAGACCAACCCCTATCCCAGAGCAAGCTGTAGCCTCCAGAGGGAGCTCAGAACCCTGTGGTGATTGCCTGGCAAGATTTCAGGAGCTTGCCTGTTCCCTTTGCCCTCACACACTCCACCCCACCCTCAGGTAAGGAAGTCTTTGGGAAAGATAATTAATCACAAGCTATATAGATTAAATATGTATAGTTTTCTGTATATCCATTATAGCCCATTAAAATAGTTTTTCTATAAAGACCCAAAGCATGTGCATATCACCAATTTCAATTGTGGCAATTTATTCTAAGAAAATAAATGAACATGTCAACAGGAATTATTACTAAATCCTAGTAATAAATGATACAACAAATTTAGTAATAAATGATACTGTGAAATACTATGTCATTAAATCTTGAGGGAGAATATGTGTTCACATAGTAAGATGTCCAACACATATGGGCAAGTCGAAAGCAGATCATGAGAGTATGTATACTATAATCATAGTTTGCATTATTTAAAGGGGAAGAAATGAGAGAAGGGAAGGAAGGAAAGTAGGAAGGAAGTGAAACAATCACTCTGTTAAACAAAATGTCAACACTGGTTAGTTCTAGTTTTCAGTATGATGAGTAATATTTAGTTTTTATAATTAACATATATAATCAGATAAAAAATTCTGTGTTCACAAAAAAGAACAAGAAAATTATCTAAACAAATTTATGTATAACAATCTCATGCCTCATGTATTTTATAAAGGGAGAAAATAAAACAAAAATTGGATCAAATTTTTATATTTTATAGGTCAGTCAGAGAAAGATAAATATGATTTCAATCATTTGTGGAATTTAAGAAACAGAACAGATGAACATAGGGGAAATGAAAGAAAAAGAAAATAAGATAAAAAGAGAGAAGGAAGCAAGCCATAAGAGACTTTTAACTGTAAAGAACAAACTGAGGGTGGCTGGAGGGGAGGTGCGGGGGATGGGCTAAAGGGGTGATGGGCATTAAGGAGGAGTACTGGGTGTTGTATGTTAGTGACGAATCACTAAATTCTACTCTTGAAACCAATACTATACTAATGTTAGTAACTTGAATTTAATTTAAAAAGAAAAGATATAGTCTAACTTCCCTCAAAGAGCTGATAATTTACTTGGGGAGACATGAATTCCACACATTAAGAGTAGCAAATAAAATAATATAGAATTTTAAAAAGTTTAAATTTCAGGTGTAATCACATGAAAAGAGAAGGTGTTTAGAAGTCTTCTGGCTTCCACAAATGTCTGCATTTCTTGGTCTGAAAATGTTAGGTTACTAGAAATTGAGAGGAGAATTTACGGTTTATCTATAATGCTACTCCTTCATATATCTGCCATATACATTCAGGAATTGTTCTACTTTTAGGTATTCAATTTATCACATTTTGAAACTATTAACAAAACTACTCCAAGAAGCTCTAGCACAAAGGCTCTTCTCACCACCAGCAGGTAGCAATAAAAGTGTTGGGATTTGCACAGGGAAGACAAAGGTGACATAGCTGTCCGAGAGACAAGAAGCATGAAAGGTCAATAGCAGAGGTTCTCCAGCTTTGGCATTCAGCTTTCCTCAGACATTTGTTTGAGTGCAGCAGCATCAGGTCTTGTTTCCCCCAACAACGACTGCAAACCCTTCCATTCTGCTCCATCTCATTAACCCTAGAAGAGCCAGGACCTCAACAACCAAGTCCCCTCAAAAACTTCCTCCAGTTCCCTTTTGAGGCTGCATTGACAACCACATTGTGATTCCAAAATCTTAATGGATAAAAAAACCATCCTCCATACGTGGACTGTTACGTTAGTTGAGTTTACTGTTAAGTTAGTGATAAAAATTTTAAAGTGTAAATGTCTGGTTGAAGTAGCAATAGATAATCTTTTCGGATGTCAGTGGGGGAACAGATAGATTCTAGGCATCTAAGGTGAGGACGATAAAGCAGGAAAGGAGAATTTACAGAAGATAGAGAAAGCTTAAGAATTTTATTTTTTTATGTTTTATTTTTTATTATATATATATTCTTATTCTTAGTGCAGTTCAATTTGCCAACATATAGCATAACACCCAGTGCTCATCTCGCCAAGTGCCCCCCTCAGTGCCCATCACCCAGTCACCCCAACCCCCCGCCCAGTATTAAAAATTTTAGAAGCAAACTTCTACTGTCTCAATTTTGTCTGGGATTTAAGCCAACTACAACTGTGTTAGGGGTGTCTTGTCAAATGACTTACTTGCAACTCAGTGGGGACTCATTTAAACTAAGTGACACATTCTGATAATACATGATTTATGAAGCTGTGTGCTTATTATCTTAGCATATCTTAGCTCTGTTCTAAAAGAGCATTCAGACAACTCCTTGGTTAATTATCACCAAGCTATTTAAAAGGCCTAAAACTTAGTTTCATGGTGGAAGAAAAAATTTCAGTTTTAGATCTAAGTGCTGTTATAAAAATAATCCTTGTACTAAGTTATTACAATAAGGAAATAATAATGATATCAAGGAACATTTATTTCATATTAGTTGTGCCCTGGCTGAAGTATTCAGGGTCTAGATTATATACATTTATTTATTTATTTATTTATTTATTTATTTATTTATTTAATTTTTTAAAGATTTTATTTATTTATTCATGAGAGACACAGAGAGAGAGGCAGAGACACAGGCAGAGAGAGAAGCAGGCTCCATGCAGGGAGCCGGACGTGGGACTTGATCCCAGGTCTCCAGGATCAGGCCCTGGGCTGAAGGCGGCGCTAAACTGCTGAGCCACTGGGGCTGCCCTATACTTTGATTTATAACGTCAGATGGAAACTACAGATAATATCCAATGTGGAGTTGCATTTGTAGATTATAAGCTCTGAGTGTAAAGTGGTTGAAATGCAAATAGAGCAGATGGCCACATCATACCTTAAAACCTGCCCTTATAGCAGAGATTCTGACCCAGCATCTTGGAATCAGCAGAGGTCATGTGAACTGCAAATGTCCCAGAATTTCTGATATGTACCCCAGTGCCCAGGGAAGTGCCCTCTTTCAACCTCCCACTGCTGCTACTGAAGAGATCACATCATTTATCAGAGGCATGGAATGAAAAGTTGTTTAATAATTGCTATCTTGAAACAACTAAAGACAAATATTAAGACTTCTGTAGATCATGTACTTATTTGCTCAGGTCCAGAAATGGTTCTGCATGGACCAGAATGCACTATGAATCAATATAAAACAGAAATTCAGCTGTAAAGAACATCAAATAAGCAAGAGTAGCTGAACTACCCCCATTATATAAACAGTAAAGGCAATTCTGTTTCAGTTCACTAATTCTGCAAAAATGAGAAATTGGTAATATTACCTCAGTAACATTTGTGTTAACTGTATATTAAATTTAACTTATTCTATACAAATTAACTTATTCTATAGGCCAAACTTCAATTAACTGTTTCAGAGACTATACATAATTTGTCCTAGAGTATAGATATTGTCATCTCAATGATGATGACAAAGAAAAGAAAAATAAGAGAATTGACAAACTTTTAGCTAACTTTACCAGAAAAAAAGAGAAAACTCAAATTACAAAAATAAAAAATAAAGAAGGAGGGTATCCCTGGGTGGCTCAGCGGTTTGGCACCTGCCTTTGGCCCAGGGCACGATCCTGGAGTCCCAGGATCGAGTCCAGCGTCGGGCTCCCGGCATGGAGCCTGCTTCTCCCTCCGCCTGTGTCTCTGCCTCACTCTCTCTCTATGTCTATCATAAATAAATAAATCTTAAAAAGAAATAAAAATAAAGAAGGAATTCTACTATCAACATCAGAGAAAAAAATAACAAACAAGGTGGACACCTGGGTGGCTCATTTAATTAAGCATCCAACTCTTGATTTTTGGCTCAGGTCATGATCTGAAAGTCCTGGGATCAAGCTTCACCTTGAGCTCCAATCTCATTGAAGAGTCTACTTGAAATCTTTCTCCTTCTCCCTCTGCCCCTCCTCCTTCTCTCTCTCTTAAATAAGTAAAATAAATCTTTTTTAAAAAGTGTTACGAGGTACTATTATGAGTAAATGTATTCCAATAATTAGATATCTTAGGTGAAATGGACAAATTCCTAGAAAAACACAAACAAAACCGAATCAAGCAAAAGTAGAAAATATGAATAGAACTATAATAAGTAATGAGATTAAATCAGTCATTTAAAACCTTCTCACAAAGAAAAACCCATGTCCAGATGGTTACTCTGGTGAATTCTACCAAATATTTAAAGAAGAATTAATATCACTCCTTCCAAACTCTTCCAAATATAAAGTGAATGGGGAAACTTTCCAATTTATTGTATGAGGCCAGTATAAATCTGACTCCAAAATCAGACAAAGATATCATAAGAAAAAAAAAGCTATAGAGCAATCTCCTTTAAGAATATATATATTAAAATTCTCAACAAAAATACTAGCAAATTCAACCCAGTAACAATGATCAAGGGGGATTTGTCACAATCATGCAAGTTTAGTTTAATATATGAAAATTGGTGTAACACATCATATTTATAGAATGAAGGACAAAGACCACAGATCACCTCAATAGATTCAGAAAAAGCATTAGACAAAATCTAACATTCTTTCATAATAAAAACATCCAACACACTAGGAATACAGGACACTTCCTCAACCTGATAAAGGCCATCTTTGAACACCCCTCCCCAGTTAACGTCATGCTTAATTGTGAAACACTAGATGTTTTTTCCCTAAAATCAGGAACAAAACAATGGTCTCTACTCTCACCACTTCCATTCAACATTGTACAATTTCTAGGCAGAACAATTAGGCAAGAAAAATAAAAAGCATCCAGACTGGACAGGTAAGGATAATATCTCTATTTGCAGATGACAAGGTTTTATATATAGAAAACATTAATAAATTTGCTTAAAATTTATTAGAACTAATAAATAAGCCCAGCAAATATATTATTCAGAGTTCTTGAGAGAAACAGAACTAATAGGGGAGGGAAGGGGAGAGACAGAGAGAGATTTATGAGGCCTTGGCTCACATGATTGGAGGGGCTGTTAAGTCCAAAATCTTCAGGCTAGGCCAGCAGGGAAGAGTTGATATTGCAGTCTTTGAATCAAGGAAGTTTGGAAGCAGAATTCCTTTCTCTTTGAAGGACGTCTGTTTTTTCTGTCAGGTGTTCAATTGGCTGATGAGGCCCACTCAAGGTATTAAGGGTAATCCATTTTACTCAAAGTCAGCTGTTCTAAATGTTAATAACATTAAAAAAATATATCTTCCTAGCAACATCTAGACTGGTGTTTGACCAAACAACTAGATACCATAACCTACCCAAGTTGACACATAAAAATAGCCATCACAGTAAGGTTTCAAGACACAAGATTAATATAAAAAAGTCAATCATATTTCCATACACTAGTGATGAACATTCTGAAAATGAAATTCAGAAAATAATTCCATTTATAATAGAATCAAAAGTAATAAAATATTTAGGAATAAATTTTAAAAAGAATTGCAAGAACTGTACCTGAAAAATGTAAGACATTTTTAAAAGATATCAAAGAAGATCTTAATAGGTAAAAAAAAAAAAAAATCCTATGTTCATGAGCAGAAGACTTAATATTGCTAAGATAGCACACTCCTTTAATTGATCTGCAGATTCAATGTCAACTTATCAAATTCCCAGATGAAAAATTTGTTAAACTGCTTCTAAATTCACCTGAAAAAATCAAAGACCAAATATATCCAAAAAACAAACTTGAAAAAGAACAAAGTTGGAACAGTCACATTTCCCAATTTCAAAACTTAGTATAAAGCTACAGAAACCAAGAAAGTATGATACTGGCACTAGGATAGACTTATAGGTCAATGGAGTAGAAAGAAGATACTGGAAATGAACCCTTAAATTCATGGTTAATTAATTTTCAATAAAGGTGCTAAGATAATCTAAATGAGAAATAATAGTCTTTTCAATAAATATTGCTAGGACAACTGTACACTCACATGCAAAAGAATAAGTTGGACTTCTATTTCACACCATACACAAAAATTAACCCTAAGTGGATCATAGACATGAATATAAAACTCTTAGAAGGGAACTTGAGGGGGGCACCTGAATGGCTCAGTTGGTTAAGTGTCTGTCTCTTGATCTCAGGTAAGGTCTTTTTTTTTTTTTTTAAGATTTTATTTATTTATTCATGAGAAACAGAGAGAGAGAGAGAGAGAGAGAGAGAGGCAGAGACACAGGCAGAGGGAGAAGCAGGCTCCATGCAGGGAGCCCAATGTGGGACTCGATCCCAGGTCTCCAGGATCACACCCGGGGCTGAAGGCCACACTAAACCACTGAGCCACCCAGGCTGACCTCAGCTCAGGTCTTGATCTCAGGGTTGTGAGTTCAAGTCCTGAATTAGAAGAAGAAAAAGAAAGGAAGAGGAGGAAGAAGAGGAAGAAGAAGGAGAAGGAGAAGGAGAAGAAGAAGAAGAAGAAGAAGAAGAAGAAGAAGAAAAAGAAGAAGGAGGAGGAGGAGGAGAGGGGGAGGAGAAGGAGAAGGGGAAGAAGAAGAAATATAGGCATAAACATTTATGATCTTGAGTTAGGCTATGGTTTCTTAGATCTGATACCAAAAGCATTTAAAAAATTAGACTGTCAAAATTAAACCTTTTGTGCCACAAATCATACCAAGAAAGTGAACAAGCAGCCTACAGAAAGAGAGAAAATATTTGTAAAACATATACCTAATAAGGAACTCTTATTCACAATATAAAAGAACTCTTACAACTCAGTAATAAAAAGACAAATAACCCAATTGAAAAAGGACGAAGGGTTTAAACAGATTATTCACCAAAGAATATATTCAAAATGGCCAAAAAGCACATGAAAAAATCCTTAATCATTGGTCCTCAGGGAAATGCAAATCAAAACCACAAAGAGATACCACTTCACATCCCACAGGATACCTATAATCAAAAAGATAGATAATAACAAATTTAGATGAGGGTGTGGAGAAATTGGAGCCCTCATATACTGCTAATGAGAATACAGAATTGGGCAGCTGCTTTGGAAAACAGTCTGACAGTTATGGAGTTATGATATGATTCAGTAATTCCAACCCTGGGTATATGCCCTAGAGAAATGAAAAACATATGACCACACAAAGGCTGACATGTGAATGTTCATAGGTGCGTTATTCATGGTAGTGAAAAGGTAGAAACAACCCAAATGTCTATTAGCTGATAAAGGATGATACGTTGTATATCTATACAATGAGATATCACTTATCAATAAAAAGGAATGAAGTACTGATACATGCCACCACACACGTAAATCTTGAAAATATAAAAAGAAGTCAGTTGCAAAAGTCTGCCTTATAAAGGCAGTAATTCCTGTAAAGTAATTCCATTTACTGGAAATCTCCAGTATAGGCAAATATTTAGAGACAGAAGTAGATTAGTGACTGGTGTGTAGAATCAGAACTACCTATTGATGGATATAGAATTTCTTTTGAGAAGTAATAAACATACTCTAAAATCAGATTATGGTGATGTTTGCACAACTCCGCAACTATACTACAAACTGCTGGCTTGCACACTTTAAATGGATGGATTTTATGGTGTGCGAATTTTATTTCAGTAAAGCTATTAAAAGTTTAAAAGAAAAAAAGAGTCAAACGTGGAAGGAAAATAAAGGGAATGAGAAAAAAAAAGAGAAGAAACAAGAAAGCTGAAGAAGAAAGTTATCTGTATTGTCTTTACGAAATCTTAAGAAGTCCCAGACGTGAGGAAGACCAACCTACAATATCATGGAAAGGGGTCAAAAGTTTGAATATAAATAATAGTGAAAGGGAATATAAGGGAAGGGGGAAGAAATGTGTGGGAAATATCAGAAAGGGAGACAGAACGTAAAGACTGCTAACTCTGGGAAACGAACTAGGGGTGGTGGAAGGGGAGGAGGGCGGGGGGTGGGAGTGAATGGGTGACGGGCACTGGGGGTTATTCTTTATGTTAGTAAATTGAACACCAATAAAAAATAAATTTAAAAAATAAATTAAAAAAAAAGTTTGAATGTCTTAGGCATTTGTATCTCTGCTGAGGAGCCCCTAGCTTAGGAAACACAAAATATTTTATTAATCTTGTGTTTGTTTATCTTTTATTTATTACACAGGCTGCTAGCAAATCTGACCTTTGCCTTAAAGGGAGACATTACACTGAACAGCAAACAAACTTACTCTCTGCTCCAAAAGGAGACTCTATCTCTATCTTCCAAGACTGTTCACCATACAAACATCTTTGGAAAACATAGTCCAGAGCAGCAGAGCCTCGGCTTGGAGGACGTGGAGAATTGTCTCCCCACAGGGTTATCCAGGCTCTCTTTCTTGACAGAGTGAGCTTTGGTAGCTTACGTCTTTCAAGCACTTTGTCCATTTCATCTAAATTATCAAATTTGTTGTCATAACATTGCTTATGATATTTCCTGATTTTCCCTTTAATATCTGTGAATTTATAATGAGGTCTTATCTCTCATTCCTGGTATTGATAATTTGTGTCTTCACTATTTCCTTCTGCTCAGTCTGGCTTGAAGTATATCAATTTTATTGATCTAAAAATGAAAAGCTCTTGATCTCATTGATTATAGAGATGTTGTCTATTTTATTGATTTCCAGCCTGATTTTTATTATGTCCTTCTGTTCAGTTTGAGTTTAATTTGTTCTGCTTTTTCTAGGTTCTCAAGGTTATTTGTTAAGTTGCTTAGATCATTGATTTGAGCCCATTCTCCTTTCTCATACAGGCATTAATGTTATAAATTTTCCTCTAAGCTCTGCTTTAGCTGCATCCTACATTTGCTGGAGTGTTTTCTTTTAATTTTCATTTAATTCAAAATAATTTCTAATTTTTTATTTCTTCTTGATCCCATGGGTTATTGAAGTGCAATTTAGCTTCCAAATATTTGGAGATTGTTCAGGTATCTTCCTATTACTGATTTTTAATTTGATTCCATTGTGGTAGAAGAGCATACTTTATATAATTTGGATATTTTATAATGTATAAATATTCACTTAATAACCCAGAATACAGTCTATTCTGCCAAATATTCTGGGCACACTTGGAAATAATGTATGTTCTGCTATTGTTGCATAGAGAAGCATATGATTGTCAATTAGGTCAAATTGGATACTAGTGCTATTCAATCTTCTGTACTTATTGATTTTTCTCTATTTGTTCTATTGATTATTGGAAGAGTGGTGTTGAAATCTATGGTTATAATTATGTATTTTTTTATTCTTCCTGTATTACCAGATTTTGTTGCAAGTATTTTTTTTGTTTTTTTTTTTAATTTTTATTTATTTATGATAGTCACACAGAGAGAGAGAGAGAGAGAGAGAGAGGCAGAGACACAGGCAGAAGGAGAAGCAGGCTCCATGCACTGGGAGCCCGACGTGGGATTCGATCCCGGGTCTCCAGGATCGCGCCCTGGGCCAAAGGCAGGCGCCAAACCGCTGCGCCACCCAGGGATCCCTGTTGCAAGTATTTTGAAGCTCTATTATCTGTTATAATGTTTGGAAACATAAACATTAGGATTGTTATATCCTCTTGTTGAATTGGCATTTTATCATTATGACATGAATTTTTTTTATTTCTAGCATTATTGTTTCTTCTGAAATATTTCACATAATATTTTGGTTAATAACATAACTCCAGTTTTCATTTGATTAGGGTTAGTAAGGTATATCTTTTTCCATTCTTTTACTCTATAAGTGTCTTTGTATTTAACTTGTTTTTTTTATAGCCAGCACACAATTGGGTCAGCTTTTTACATTTAATCTGAAAACCTATGCCTTTTAATTGGAACGCTATGTGTATTTACATTACTAAGAATTAATGCAAAAAAAATTAAAAAAAAAGAATTAATGCAAAGTACATACATCTGTCATGCTAAACTGTGGTAACAAATAAAATCTAAAACTTTTAACAACTTGTCTCATAAAAATTATATACCATCCACTCAACATTCAAAGCGCTTGATAAAGTCTCCTCCATTCACTGACTCAGGGATCCAGACTTTCCTTATTGTGATGCTACTAGTTCAGCCAAGGCAGAAGAGAGACATGAAGGAGACATGCTTAATTTTACCTGCCTCTTTTCACAGACTCTTAGCCTGAGCTAGAAATGTAGCTCCAACATACCTACCAAGGAGGCTGGAAAAGGAACACATGAGATGTTGGTGAGCACAACTGTCTTTGATGATCTTTGCTGTGTTATTTTAAATTGGCTCAGAAAGAAAATGGGAGGGCAGCCCAGTGGCTCAGTGGCTTAGCGCCTACCTTTGCCTCAGGGCATGATCCTGGAGACCCAGGATCCAGTCCCACATTGGGCTCCCTGCATGGAGCCTGCTTCTCCCTCTGCCTGTGTCTCTGCCTCTCTCTCTCTCATGAATAAATAAATAAAATCTTTAAAAAAAAAAAAAAAAGAAGAAGAAGAAGAAAGGAAATAGGAGTCTTAGAGAATGTGGTCTAGGGGTCAAGTTCTATAGGGTTAAAACTCCCTGTAGTTAAGAAGTGTTCAAACTTTGCAAAGAACTTTGGGAGAATTAAGATGTGTACTTCAACATAATTTTCCTAACCATTTTATTTTTTTTATTTATTTATTATGTACTTCAACATAATTTTCCTAACTAACCATTTTATTTTTTTTATTTATTTATTTATTTTAAAACTTTTATTTATTTATGATAGTCACACAGAGAGAGAGAGAGGCAGAGACACAGGCAGAGGGAGAAGCAGGCTCCATGCACCGGAAGCCGGACGTGGGATTCGATCCCGGATCCCCAGGATCGCGCCCTGGGCCAAAGGCAGGCACTGAACCGCTGCGCCACCCAGGGATCCCCTAACTAACCATTTTAAAACTATAAAATGTTAAATCTAGACAGAGCCTTAGAGATCTTCTATTCCATACCCCAATTTTACTATCAAGGAAACCAAGGACAAGTGGTATACTGTGTTTTTAGCAGAATTGGCTCTAAATACTATGTCTCCTGCGTTCCAGGATAGGGCTCTTTCCTTCATAGCATCTTTCAACATAAAAGTCTACAGAACTACCTTCATAAGTCTTCGAAGTCTGCGAAGTTTTAAGAATTAAATTTTTTCATAGGACAAGTACAAAATTTGAGACCTAAAGATCAAGGCTGAAACCGGATACCACCTGTCTTTCTTTTCTTTTTTTTCCTTTTTAAAGATTTATATTTTTAAGTAATTTCTACACCCAACATGAGGCTCAAATACATGACCCTGAGATCACGAATCGTGTGTTACACATACTGGCTAAGTTTGGCCAGGCGCTCCAAACACCTTTCTTATATGTGCCATCTAGAGCAAAATATTTAATCCTTTAACCACAATATCCTCCTTTGAAAATTAGAATAATAATGTCTATCCTGTGGGAATGTTATGCATAATAAATGAAGTAATTAGGGCTGCTGCCTGGCTCAGTCAGTAAAGCATGTGACTCTTGATCTTGGGGTTGTAATTTCCAGTCCCACACTGAGTGTAGAGATTACTTAAAAATAATAAGTGAAGTAATTTATTTGAAGTATCTTTGTAGAGTTGGCATTCATTAAGTATGAATTCCTTTTTATATTTCTTCTCTTGGAATGGAGGTCTGGTTTTAAAAGACATACCTAGAACCACAAAGTGACTGAGTTTGAAAGGACTTGTAAAGGTCACCTAACCCCAAAGCCTCCTGGTGCTTGACAATTCTCTACCAAATCCCGACCAAGTGGTCATCTGATCTGTGCTTAAATACCTCCAGTGGTAGAAATGCTCTCTAACTGCCAAAAATCCATTTTTATTTAGGGTCCAGTTTGACTTTTGGAAAGTGTTTCTTTAAAATTCCCACCCATTGCCCTGGTATCAATTTCTTGCAGTCCTACAAACAGATTTTCCACATAATAGTTCTTCATTACATTTGAAAACACATTTTATAGCTCCCAAACCTTCTCTCCTGTAGGGCAAGCATTCTCTAGTTTTTCAATAAATCTCATCTTTGCACATTTTTCATCTCATCACTATCCTCACTTTTGCTTCTAAGCTCCAAATTATTTATAGGTCTCTGAACAGGTGGCTTTCAGAAGTGAACACACTATTCCAGGTGTGACTGACCAGCACAGCACAAAGTGGGGCTATCACTTTCTGCCTTCCAACTTCTATACTTGTATTAATGCAGTCTGAGCTCATTCTAGCTTTTTTTGGCAGTCATCTCACAAACCAATGACTCACACTGAGATAACTTTTTAATAAAATGCGCTAAAAATCCCAAAGTCTTAACAGGAGTTGCCCTCAAAGCTACATATTTCTTATTCTTCATTTGAGCAAATGGGTATATGGACCCAGATCAGGACTTTTCCATTAACTTCTACTTGTCGAGATCTTACTGAATCCTGATTTTGTCTCACAGCTCACTGTAATCTACCAGTGTGAACACTGTGCCTTCTGCTTGCCATATCCCAGGATTAGGATACAAGACACAATCTTCCCTACAGCATCCTGGAATAGGTGGAGTAAAAGAGGGAGCCAGGACCTGAAATGACCTTTACCAGGAAGGTAGATGGAGCCTAGGCAGAGAAATGCCACACATGGAGGGGGAAACCAGGTATACACAAGCCAACCTATGACCAATTTAGCCATGAATTTGGCCACAGAGAGCCCTAATATTTCCAAAAGAAAATCGTGAAATCTTATTCTGGAGGATTGTGATGGAAGGAACAGGAAAGGATCCAACAGGAAAGGAATCAAGGTCCAGTGGAGCTCTCCCAAGGGTTACAATTATTTAAAATGTGCAAAGAGAAAGCTCGATCCCTGAAAGAAGAGTTAGCAAAAATAGGACAGGAAACACAGTGGAAACCCAGTCCTGGCAAACAGGGGTTAAGAAGAGCTTCTCTTGGGCAAGGTCATGGGGGCACAGGAACAGCACTTCTTGATCCAAGACTAGGGGTGACAACTTGCTAATAAGTTTGCTAGACAGGATTGATTTGGAGTCTGGGATGAGAGAAGCCAGTGCTGGAGATGAATCCAGCAGGAGGTAGTTGTGAGTAACAGAACAAAGAAGGCAGAAAGAGAAGCTAGAAAATGAGACATACATGCTATCATTGAAAACCCCAGTGAAAGAGCAGAAGATCCACCTGAAACATGATCAGAACACACAATCCCAGCCACATCACTTTCATCCTCTTCAGTTTGATATCCCCTTCTATGTCTTTTTCTCCATCTCCCTCTAAAATCTGATTTCATGGAGAGCAATTTTTTCTTGATGTTACTTGGGCCTTCAGTAGGAAGATTTGTCTTTAAAGACACAGGCATCAAACATTAGTGCTCAAAGCCTATATCTAATTGCATTACCATTTAATCTACACTTCCCTCTTATCTGAAAGGATAATGAAAAAAAAAGATTAAATGCCTTGCTGAATTTCAGAAGCAAATGTTGACCATTCTGCCAATTTTTCAATTTTACAACTGAATCAAAAAGGAAATGAAGCTACTTCAGTACAGTTTTTAATTGAATCTACCATCAAATTTAGTTACCTCTAGCTTGTGCAAGCATAGACAAGTGATTTGTTTGCTAAACTATTCCACAATGGTAGAGTTTATAGTATGTAGCATGTACCTTACTCCAAATGCCTGTGATTTTGAAAGACTACTACTCATCATTGGTGAGTTCAGCTGTTTGATGTCTGATGTTCCTTTGGTCCAGCCCTATAGAGCAACTAGATAATCTCTCAGGAGAGGTCATCAACCAGCAGATGTTGCCCATATTCAGAACACAACTGTATTTTGTTTTGTTCAATAAGGGTTTTGATACTTTGAGTTATTTGCCAATGTTGAACATGGAAGACACCACAAAAAATCAGGATTCCTTATCTCTTTTGAAAATTTGGAAGCTCTGATTTTCCAATTTCCATGTGGGATGCCAGATATCCTGGGGCACCCTGAATTTCTGGGTTTCTCATCGCACCTGGCTCACATGACCTCTTTATATTGGCCTCCTGGAACCTTTCTGGGCAGATTTTGTGATTCCCAGCTTAGTTTCATCATTTATCCTGGGCTCAATATCCTGCTTCCAGTTACAATCTTCCTAATTTGAAGTTGATAATCCCCAAATGAGAATGAAGATGCAAAATGTAAGGAGAAAGAAATGGCAAATGCCTACATAGCACCTACCAGGTGCCAGACACTGAACTGTTAGTTCAGTTCACACTCACAACAACCTTGCGTGGGAGGTGCTGTTATTGCCCTCATTTTACAGGTGAGGACACAGGCTCAGAGCAGTCAGCTTGCCCAAAGGTAATTGTCTTTTCCACACTTCTGTTCAATGAGAACTGTAATTATTTCTTATGAGTCAGGGAGTTTCTAAATTTACTTTCTGAAGTCAGAGCCTTAGAGGATCACCAGCTGCAATCTGGTAGTGAGTAAGTGTTTTCAGCACTTTTACTTGTCATTATAAATAAACTTGAAATTGAAGGAAAGTGAAGGAACACCTTTCAAAAGAGCACGTCTTTGACTTGAATTATAGGGCAGAAACTACACAATCTCCTAAAATCTCACCTAGTCAAGCTGGATAGCATTTAAGTTCAAGTATATCTATGTAGTCGGCAATTCATCAAGCATATACTAAGTGTGTACTGTGCACCAGAAACCATGCCAAGTAGTTATCAGGGGTTTCATCCTTCACTAGTAGTCATTTGTGGGCCTATGAGGTACAAACATCACACTAGGCTTTGAGGATGTAGTCTCTGCCCTTACAGCCTATGTATTAGCAGAAAAGCCAGACTTTCAACCATTATACAACTAGTTAATTATCATTTTAAGTATTGCAAAAAGAAAATGCAGCTTTCCAACCTAGGTGTTCCCAAACTTCTAACTCCCTCTCTTGCACTGTTGATGGGAATGCAAACTGGTGCAGCCACTCTGGAAAACAGTATGGAGGTTCCTCAAAAAGTAAAACATAGAGCTACTCTAAAACCCAGTAATTGCACTACTAGGTGTTTGTTTATCCAAAGTATATAAAAATACAAATTCAAAATGACACATGCACCCTGATGTTTAAAACAGCACTATCAACAATAGCCAAACTATGGAAAGAGCCCAAATGTCCATTGACCAATGAATGGATAAAGATATAGTATGGAATATTACTCAGCCATCAAAAAGAATGAAATCATTTACAATGATGTGGATGGAACTAGAAGGTATTATGCTAAGCGAAATAAGTCAGAGAAAGACAAATACCATATAATTTCACTTACACGTGGAATTTAAGAAACAAATGAACATATGGGAAGAAAAAAAAAGAGAGAGGGAAACAAACCATAAGAGACTCTTAACTATGAAAAACAAACTGAGGGTTGCTGGCAGGGGGTGGGCTAAAATGGGTGATGGGTGTAAAGAAGGGCACTTCACTAAATTCTACACCTGACAGTAGAAACAAACAAGCAAACAAAATCTAATTCTAACTACTAGTCTGGGAAATAAGGAAAAGCTTCCCGAGTGAGACAATTTTTGAGCTGAAATCTGTAGGAGTTTGGAGGAGTTAGGTGAAATTAAGTAAGTGAAAAGGGGCAAGGGGGAAAGTGCCAGGGACCTAAGGAGGGAAGAGGTCCCTGATTTCAAGGAATTGAGAAAGGCCAGTAGCCAGCACACATGGAGAATAAACACTGAGGGCAGGGAGGTGTGGAGTAGGATCAGAGACCTTGGCAAAGGTTACACCATGTAAGGGTGGTGAACTATTTAAAGAATTTGAGGTTTATCCTAAAAGCACTAGGATTCAAGCATGAAAATGATCAAATTAGCCTTTATAAAGGTCAGTGTGCTGTCATGTGAAGAAAGGTCAGAGATGTAGAAGAACATATACAGGGATTCAGGTATTTTGCAAACTCACTGGGGCAGGTAATAAGTGCTGGTTTAGAGCTGAGTTTCTCACCAGCAGCACTGTTGACATTCTACAGCAGATACTTCTCTGTTTTAGGGCTGTTTGCAGATGTTTAGCAACAGTCCCAGCCACTAGATACCAGTAATGCCTTCTCCCAGTCATGACAACCAAATGTGTCCACACATTGTCAAATGTCCCTTGGGAGAAAAATCATCCCCAGCTGAGAATCACTGGTTTAGACTAATGTGATGACAAGGGAGGTGAAGAGATGTGAAGAGATTCAAGATCTATCAAAAGAAATTAATGATAGACTTGAAAAAGGATGGAAATGACTCTAATTGAGCTACTGATGGATGGCATGGCCACCCACAGGTGGAAAATATGAAAAAAAAAAAAAAAGACCAGATTTGAAAGAAAACATAAAGAGTTCCATTTTGGGTGTGTGGAGTTTATAGTGCCTCGTAATTCCTCCAAGGAATACAAAGAAAAACAAAATAAGGCCCTTGTCTTCCAGGAGTTTAGAGTCTAGAAAGAGAGACTGACAAATACATGAACAATTGTAGTGCACTGGGTTAAATGCTCCCTTAGTTATGCTCATATGAGTTGGATGCACACGGAGAGGCAACCAGACCTAATTGGAGAGAGAGAGGCCAAGGACGGCTTCTCAAAGACACTGAAGATTGGATTATGTTTTAAAGACTGGTTTAAAATAAACTAGTCAGGGGTAAAGAAAGAAAGAGGAAAGCAAATGTGAAAATGTGCAGCCTAAGGAAAGATAATATATGCAGAAATATACGAAGCAGCTGAAATAAGGGCTACAACTAAGAGAGTGAAAATGTGGATCAGATGAGTTTGAGAGATTCTGCTGAGGATGATGCCTCAAGACTTGAAGAGGGACTACTCCAAGATGTCCTCTGCTTGAGCAGCAAGTACCGATACCAGGACATGTTCAATGTTTCCCCAAACAGTTGTTCAAGTAAATATGGGACCATTCATTTAGATAGAGACTCCAGGGTGAGAACTGAATTTGGTGGAAAGATATAAACCTACTTTGGGGTTAGGAATGGTGAGTTCCAGGAGTGGGAGAGACAAGCACCTTCAGTCAGCTGATCCCAGGCTCCCAGAAACCCCATCTGTTAAGAAAGGAAAGTCTGGTCCGAACGATGATCTCTTCTTTTCTTAAGATTTTATTTATTTATTCATGAGAGACACACAGAGAGAGGCAGAGACACAAGCAAAGGGAGAAGCAGGCTCCCCCCAAGGGCCCAGATCACGATCTGAGCCAAAGGCAGATGCTCAACCCCTGAGCCACCCAGTGCCCCCCCAGCGACGATCTTTCAAATGACCTTTCTCTTCAATCACTGAGTTCTGCATTCTGTGCTGCTATTTACTACATTTCAAGTATGTCCACACCTTCCTGGTCCATTTCTGACTGGTAAGTAACTTCGTTTGAAACAGGGACTTGAAGTCTCCACGGTAACCAGCCAAGGTCCAGGTGGAGAAGTTGAATGCCTGATTCACTCCTTTCGCAGCACAACTGTGAAAATGACAGCAGGTACTCCCAGATGCCGGGGCAGATTATCTCCTCTGTTTCTGCAGAAACAGCTATTCAAGCAGCCTGGAAAGCTGGTGTCACGTGCAGCATTATACTCACAAGATTATTATTCCAGGTGAGCTTCTGCATCTCATTAGCACATGTACTGCCTGGGCCTCCCTGAAGTCCTTCTGTTTCTTTCTTTTGTGACAGAGATGCCCTCTTCTCCTATTCCATAGGTTTCCCTTAGTTTTGTTGACTGTTTCTTTCCCTGCACATAACTTTTTATCCTGATGAAGTCCCAGTGGCTCATTTTTGCTTTTGTTTCTGTTGCCTTTGGAGACATGTCTAGCAAGAAGTTGCTGCAGCTGAGGACAAAGAGGTCACCTCCTGTGTTCTCCTCTAGGATTTGGACGGATTCCTGTCCACATTTAGGTCTTTCATCCATTTTGAATTTATTTTTGTGTATTGGGTAAGAAAGTATCCAGTTATATTTTTCTGCATGTGGCTGTCCAATTTTCCCAACATGATTTATTGAAGAGATTGTCTTTTTTTCCTTTGGACATTCCTTCCTGCTTTGTTGAAGATTATTAGTTGATCATAGTGTTGAGGGTCTATTTCTGGGTTCTCTTCTGTTCCGTTGATTTTTTTTTAAGAGAAGGAGAGCTCACATGTGAGCTGGAGTGGGGCAGAAGGAGAGGGAGATAGAGAGATAGACAGAGAGAGAATCTTAAGGAAATTCCACACTCAGTTTGGAGCCATATATGGGGCTCAATTTCATGACCCTGAGATCATGACCTGGGCTAAAATCAAGAGTCAGATGCTTAACTGACTGAACCACCCAGGTGCCTCAGTTAAAAAATTCCTAAGAAGAAAAATGCAGCTTGTTCTCCCTCATTTTTAACCAAAAGTATATCTCATTCCTTTTCATCAATCCAAAAAATTGTGCTATACACTGTCTCCTGTCTCTTGGTCACAATTTAATTAAAAAGTTTAAAAAAAAATGAAAAGTTGTGTGTGGAGTAGGGTTGTCAAATAAAACACAGGACATTCAGTTAAATTTAAATATCAGATGAACAGCAAACAAGCTGTTAGTATAATTATGTTTCAAATATTGCATAAGACATACTCATACTAAAAAATTATGCATTGTTTATATGAAATTCAAATTTGGACAACATGCATTTTTATTACTAAATCTGAAAAACTTGTATGGAACACTATGAAATTTGACCTTCAGCCTCCTAAAAGAGATATGTCAAATATATTTAATCACTTGTTTAATAGGTCCTTTCTAGTTCCAGAGAAGATTTGAAGTAGCTAAATAGAGATGTGTCTTCCTGGCAATAAAAGTTGCCAGTTATGTTCCGTTTACTCTTTATAATGAAGAAAAGATCATCAACCATTGTCTTCTCCCCACGTTGTTAAGCCCCAGGGAGGGAATGACAGCTCCAGTTTTGAGAGCCAGCTGACACCCTCACATGATTCCTCCTGAACGTCCTTTCATCCCTGGGCTCTCTCTGCTCAGGACACCTATTTTCTCATCATAAAGCTGGAGTTGAACTTATATACCAAGCATGATGATGGTCAAGGAGATGTGTCTCACCTATAGCCTTCCTCCTTACCCCCTTCCCTTTAATCCTAGAGAAAAAGCCACACTCCTCACTTCCCACATAGTCCCCCCATTCATTCTGATCCTAAGCAGGGGTTCCTGGTAAGTCAAGAGGGGCTGTCCTTCAAACACTCAGTGGTTCTGTCAGACATACTCAGTGTGACAAGGAACCAGCAATCTGAACTGATTCCATTTAGGTCAGAAGTAGAGCAAGGTAAGGTGACACTCAGACAATAATGCCTTTTTAAAAGTTATATTCCATCATGACAACTAGACTATGAGGAAGACTTTGGAGAAGTAGGAATATAATCGAGAGAGAGAGGGAGCGAGAAAGGGAGGGAGAAAGAGAGAGGTTGATTGAAAGCAGTGCCATGCTAACACGCTCACTCTTTCAGTGGGGCTGACCATACCCCCAGGCTTAGCTCTTTGAAAGTTTAGAAACTGGTGGATATTCTAGGGTAAGAAGTGCCACCAAAAAGTCATCTTTCCAGGTCTCAACTCTACTTGGTCTTGCTGGGAAGGAAGAGGGGCAGGGACATGAAAAGCAGGATTTACTGTCCCCGTGGACGGTCAAGGGCAGGGTCTTTGGAGGCCTTCACAACACCTGATCTGACTCTAGCCTAAAGATCTACAGCAGTTGCCAACCCTAGGATGCCATCTTTAGTCACTCATTAGAAAAGCCTCCGTTTTAAGTACAGAAATCACTCAGCTAGCCTATTCCAGATGGCACCAAGCTCTTAAAGGCCATTACTGCAGGAATAATTTTTATGATTCACTGCAATAAATGTGATAAGTGGGTGTAAACATTACTTTTCTTTCTATAATAGAGGAATAGAGGAACTAAGTTTACTGAAGATCGGGCCAGAGAGTCTTACTACTAATAAGACTCCTACATACAAAATGTTTTCCTTTTAATTTTTTAAAAAATACTATTTAAAAGTCTAAACATATACAAACTGGAGAGAATAATAGAGTGAACCTCTATGAACCCATCAATCAGCTACAACAATTATCAGCTCGTGGCCCCTCTTATTTCATCACCCACTTTCTCCTCTCCCACATTATTTTAAAGCAAATTGTAGTCATTTTATCATTTCAACCAGAAATGATTTAGTAGGAGTCTCTGAAAGATAAGAACTCTTTTTTAACATAGCTACATTACTAATTTTATGCCTAAGAAAAAATTAATTTCTTTAATAGCCTCAAATATCCATGTTCAAATGCCCAATGATCTCATAAATGTCATAAATTTATTATTAGTTTATTTGAATTAGGATCCATACATATTCTATTCAGATTGATATATCTCTTATATCTATAAGCACCCCCACCCCTGTGTATTTTGTTTGCATTTGTTTGTTGAAGAAACCAAGTCTTTTGTCAGATTGAGTTTATCATACTATGGATTATTCTAATGGAATCCCTGAGGTGCCATTTAACATACCTCTTTATCCTCATTTCCTGCAAATTGGTAATGAGGACTCGATCCACTTTAATCAATTCTTTTTTTTTTTGCCTTATTTTATTTTATTTTATTTTATTTTATTTTATTTTATTTTATTCAATTAGCCAGGGCCACCTGAGTGGCTCAGTGGTTGAGCGTCTCCCTTTGGCTCAGTTTGTGATCCTGGGGTCTTGGGATCAAGTCTCACATCAGGCTCTCTGCAGAGAGCCTGCTTCTCCCTCTGCCTGTGTCTCTGCCTCTCTCTGTGTGTCTCTCATGAATAAATAAAGTCTTTTTAAAAAATAAAATCAGTTAGCCAATATATAGTACATCATTAGTTTCAGATGCAGTGTTCAATAATCCATCATTTGCATATAACAGCGCTCATCACATTGTGTGCCCTCCTCGATGCCCATCACCTAGTTAGCCCATCCCCCCACCTACCTCCCCTTCAGCAACCCTCGGTTTGTTTCCCAGAGTTAAGAGTCTCTCTTGGTTTGTCTCCTTCTCCGATTTCTTCACATTCAGTTTTCCCTCCCTTCCCTTATGATACTCTGCACTATTTCTTATATTTCACATATGAATGAAAACATATGCTAATTATCTTTCTCCAAATGATTTATTTTACTTACCATAACACCCTCCAGTTCCATCCACATCAATGTAAATGGTTCGTATTCATCCTTTCTGATGGCTGAGTAATATTCCATAGTACAAAACACACCTTCTATATCCATCCATCTGTTGAAGGACATCTAGGCTCCTTCCACAGTTTGGCTAATGTGGATATTGCTGCTATGAACATTAGGGTGCAGGTGCCCCTTTGTTTTACTACAACAGTATCTTTGGGGTAAATACCCATTTGTTCCCTAGCTGGGTCATAAGATAGCTCTATTTTTAACTTCTTGAGGAACTTCCATACTGTTTTCCAGAGTGGCTGTACCAGCTTGCATTCCTACCAACAGTGTAAGAGGGTTCTCTTTTCTCCAAATGCTTGCCAAACATTTGTTGTTCCCTGGCTTGTTAATTTTAGCCATTCTCACCAGTGTAAAGTGGTATCTCATTGTGGTTTTGATTTGTAGTTCCCTAATGGCAAGTGATGTGAGCATTTTTTCCTATATCTGTTCGCCATGTGTATGTCTTCTTTGGAGAGATGTCTGGTCAAGTCTTCCGCCCATTTCTCGACTGGATTGTTTGTTTTCTGGGTGTAAAGTTTGATAAATTCTTTTTTTATTTAATTTATTTATTCATGAGAGACACACAGAGAGAGGCAGAGAGAGAGGCAGAGGAAGAAGCAGGCTCCATGCAGGGAGCCGGATGTGGAACTTGATCCCAGTACTCTGGGTCATGCCCTGAGCTGAAGGCAGATGCTCAACCATTGAGCCACCAGGCAGCCCAAATTTGATAAATTCTTTATAGATCTTGGATACTAGCCCTTTATCTGATATGTCATTGCAAATATCTTCTCCCATTCTGTAGGTTGCTTTTTAGCTCTGTCGACTGTTTTATTGCTGCACAGAAGCTTTTTATCTTGATGAAGTCCCAGTAGTTCATTTTTGCTTTTGTTTCTCTTGCCTTCATAGATGTGTCTTGCAAGAAGTTACTGTGGCAAAGTTCAAAAAGGTTGTTGCCCTTGTTATCCTCTAGGATTTTGATGAATTCCTGTCTCATATTTACATCTTCATCTATTTTGAGTTTATCTATGTGTCTGGTGTAAGAGAATGATCTAGTTTCATTCTTTTCCATGTGGCTGTCCAATTTTCCCAACATGATTTATTGAAGAGACTGTCTTTTTTCCATTGGATATTCTTTCCTGCTTTGCTGAAGATTAGTTGACCAGAGTTGAGGGTCCATTTCTGGGTTCTCTATTCTGTTCCATTGATCTATGTGTGTGTTTTTGTGCCAGTACCTTGCTGTCTTGATGATCACAGCTTTGTAATACAGTTTGAAGTCAGTCAAGTCATTGTGATGGCCCCAGCTTTGGTTTTCTTCTTCAACATGCCTGTGGCTATTCGGATCTTTTTTGGTTCCAGATGAATTTTAGGATGATTTGTTCCAGATCTGTGAAAAATGCAGATATTTTGATAGGTTTGCATTGAATGTGTAGGTTGCTCTGGGTAGCATAAACATTTTAACAATATTAATTCTTCCGATCCATGAGCACAGAATGTTTTTTCCATCTCTTTGTGTCTTCCTCAATTTCTTTCAGAAGTGTTCTGTAGTTTTTCAGACACATGTCCTTTACGTTTTTGGTTAGGTTTATTCCTAACTATCTTATGCTTTTTGGTGCAATTGTAAATGGACCAATTTCTAAATTTCTCTTTCTTCTGTCTGTTGTTAGTGTATAGAAATACAAATGGTTTCTGTGCATTGATTTTATATCCTACCATGTTGCTGATTTGTTGTATGAGTCCGAGCAATTTTAGGATGGAGTCTTTTGGGTTTTCCACATAAAGTATCATGTCATCTGGGAATACTGAGAGTTTAATTTCTTTGCCAATTTGGATGCCTTTTATTTCTTTTTGTTGTTTGGTTGCTGAGGCTATGAATTCTAGTACTATGTTAACAGAAGTAACAATGTGCATCCCTCTCATGCTCCTTACCTTAGGGGAAAGTTCTCAGTTTTTTCCCACTGAGAAGGATATTCACTGTGGGCTTTATGTACATGGCTTTTATGATATTGAGTTATGTTCCCTCAATCCCTACACTTTGAAGAATTTTAATTAAGAAAGGATGCTCTGTTTTGTCAGATGCTTTTTCTGCATCAATTGAGAGGATCATATATGGTTCTTTTCTTTTTTTAATGTGATCTATCACGATTGATTTGTGAATGTCGAACCACCTTTGTATCTCAGGAATAAATCCCACTTGGTCATGGCGAATAATCCTTTTAAAGTACTGTTGGATCCTATTGGCTAGTATCTTGCTGAGTATTTTGACACCCATGTTCATCAGAGATATTGGTCTGTAATTCTCCTTTTTGATGGGGTCTTTGTCTGGTTTTGGGTCAGGGTAATGCTTGCCTTGTAGAAAAAGTTTGGAAGTGTTCCTTCCATTTTTATTTTTTGAAACAGCTTCAGAAGAATAAGTATTATGCCTTCTTTAAATGTTTGATAGAATTCCCCTGGGAATTTTGGCCCTGGACTCTTGATTTTGGGGAAGTTATTGATTATTGCTTCAATTTCCTTGCTGGTTATGGGTCTGTTCAGATTTTCTATTTCTTCCTGTTTCACTTTTGGTAGTTTCTAAGTTTCCAGGAATGTATCTATTTCTTCCAGATGGCCTAATTTGTTGGCGTATTGTTTTCATGGTATCTTTTTAAAACTGTTTGTATTTCCTTGATGTTGGTCGTGATCTCTCCACTTTCATTCATGATTTTACTAATTTGGGCCCTTTCTCTTTTCTTTTTGATAAGTCTGGGCAGGGATCTATTGGTCCTACTAATTCTTTCAAAGAATCAGCTTCTAGTTGCATTGAGCTGTTCTATCATTCTTCTGGTTTCTATTTCATTGATTTTTGCTTTAACCTTTATTATTTCTCTTCTCCCACTTGGCTTAGGCCTAATTTGCTATTCTTTCTCCAGCTCCTTTTATAAGTTTAACTTATGTATTTTAGATTTTTCTAATTTTTTGAAAGAATCTTGTATTGAAACATACTTTGAGTTCCTTTCAAATTTCCTCTTCTGATTGAGTTCAAGTTTCAAAGCATTATAGTTTGGAACTACACACAGAATAATACCAGTCTTTTGATATCGGTTGAGACCTGATTTGTGACCAGTATGTTATCTATTCTGGAGAATGTTTCACGTGTATGAAGAACAATGCGTATTCTGTTGCTTTAGGATGGAATGATCTGTGTATATCTGTGAAGTCCATCTGGCCCAGTGTGTCATTCAAAGCTCTTGTTTCTTTGCTGTTCTTCTGCTTCAATGATCTGTCCATTACTGTGAGTGAGGCATTGAAGTCCCCTACAACTAATGTATTATTATCTATGTGGTTCTTTACTTTAGTTATTAACTGGTTTATAAATTGGCTGCTCCCAACTTAGGAGCCAAATATTTACAATTGTTAGATCTTGTTGGATAGACCCTCTAGGTGCGGTATAGTGTTCCTCTTTGTCCCTTACTACAGTCTTTGGTTTAAAATATAGTTTGTCTGATATGAAGATTGCTACCCCAGCTGTCTTTTGAGGTCCATTAGCATGATAAATGGTTCTCCATCCTCTCCTTTTCAGTCTTGAGTTGTCTTTAGGTCTAAAATGAGTCTCTTGGTAGACAGCATATAGATGGGTCTTGTTTTTTTAATCCAATCTGATACCCTATGTCTTTTGATTGGAGCATTTAGTTCATTTACATTCAGAGTAACTATTGAAGGATGTGCATTTAGTGCCATTGTGTTACCTGTACAGTCTCTGTTTCTGTTTCTTTCTGGTCTATGTTACTCTTAGGCTCTCACTTTGTCTATAAAATCCCCCTTAATATTTCTTGCTGTGCACCTGTTCTTCCAGTTGGTCTTTTGGAGAGAGGCCTACTGTGCTGCTTCTCAGATGTCTTTGCCCGGGCAGAGTTGCACCACCCCTTGCCAGGGAGCTGGGCTCAGTGTAAGTTGGTCTTCTGTGTGGCTTTTGTTCCCTGAAGGCTTTCCATGCCTCTTTAGAAATAAAAATAAAAATGGCTGTGCCAATCTCCAGCCCTAGAGCCAAAAGATTGAGATCCTGTCTCTTCAGTAAAATCTCAGGGATAAACGGTCTTCACTTTTACATATGCCAAACTCCACAGACTCTGGTGGTGGTGTCCATACCAATCCTTCCAGGGGAAGTCAGAGGGTTCCACGTTACTGCCCTTTGTAGGCCCTGGCACTGAGAGCTGTTGCAAGATGCTGTGCGGATCTGCTCTGCTCCTCCCAGGGGAAAGCAGAGGATCATCTGGTACCATCTTCTACAGGGCTCCCATCCTGGGAGCTGTTGCCTGGTTGTCCATGTAGCCCTCTGCCCCTCCTTGGGGATGGTAGAGGGTACCTGGGTTCCAGTCTTCTGCAGGGTCCCCGGGTGGAGAGCAGTCCCCTGATCAGGCCCAGCTCCTGGTTTATGGTGTTAGGCTGAGAGCTCCTTCCTGGGTTGCTGACCCCAACCAGTTTCCCAGATAACTTTTCAGAAATTCTATCAGCTCAGACCCCCTGTTAACTCTGTGACTCCTAGGATCCTGAGACCTCATTGTCCCACCTAGAATTATGCCCATTTCACCACTTGAGCATGTTTCTGGCAAGGACGTCTCTCACTGGAGCAGATTTCTAAGGGTTCTGATTTAGCCCTTTGGGGCTATATCACTTTGCAGTAGCCAGCTTTCAGGAGGCTCCCCATCGCCACTCTGTTTACCTTCTGATATCTCCCCTTAGATTCACTTCTCCCCACCTGCTGTCTTGCAAAAACTGGTTGCTTTCCTACTTGTAGAGTTCCAGATATTTGTTTCTTATATATGTCTTAGGTTGAATTCATGGGTGTTAGACTAATTTTGTAGTTATCTAGCTGAATTCAAGGGACCAGATGAAATGAGGTCAGCTGCTCTTCTGCCATCTTGCCTCCCCTCAATGTTTTTCAATTCTTCACTGGTGGTACTGTCTACTTCAAGGAGGAGGTGTATGGTTCTCTCTCCTCTCTCTCTCTTTCTTTCTATCTGTCATTTACTGTTCAAATATTCAAAGCCTATATCTCTTAATTTATTATCAGTTGTGAAAAGGTGTTATTCTAATTCAGTCTTCCCTTCTTCATCTATTAGCTAAAGTACATACACACACACATACAACTACCCCTTCTATCTAGTTACCCACTGGTATAGTTCATAGGAGAAAGGTAAGTTAAATATTTGATTATTTTCTTTACATATCACTTCAAAATAATGTTTTGATCTACTAGTGTTCTCCCATAGTAATGAGTGAAGTTTCTTTTGTGTGTGTATCATGATGGCCATGGACTTGTTTTTAACCTACTAATCTCTATACCAAACATGGGGCTCAAACTCACAATCCCAAGATCAAGAGTCGCATGCTCCTCTGACTGAGATAGCCAAGTGCCCCATGATGATCATGGATTTAAATGTATTTGATAAATCAAGGAGAAGTAATATCAGGTTATAGGAGATTTGAAACATAATTAACAAACTTGCATTAATAATTGAAGAAAATATATTTTTAATTGAGAGATAAAATTCATCCTTTTAAAGTATGTAATTCAGTTGTTTTTATTATATTTATAAAATTATGCAACCACCACCCCTATAAAATTCCAGAATCTTTTTACAACCCCAAAAGGAAACCCTAGAACTATTAGCAATCATGCTCAACTCTTCTTCCCCACATCCCCAGGTAACCACTAATTTACTTTTTTGTCTCTATGGGTTTGCCTAAAATCCAGAAAGCAAATCTTAACAAATGTGGAAGAATTGATATCATTCTTTGACTACAATGCAACTGGGTTAATAATAAATAACAAAAAGATACCTTGTAGTTGGAAGATTAGCAAGACATCTATTTGATCATGGATCAAAGAGTCGATAGATCATAAGACAGTATTTGCAATATGTAAGGAACTTTCTTTAAAACTATTTAAGCCCAAGCTGAAAAATATTAGATGTCAACTTAAAGGCATGGGTGAATTTTTTCCAGATCTTTTTTTTTTTAATTTTTATTTATTTATGACAGTCACAGAGAGAGAGAGAGAGAGAGAGAGAGAGAGAGAGAGGCAGAGACACAGGCAGAGGGAGAAGCAGGCTCCATGCACCGGGAGCCTGATGTGGGATTCGACCCCGGGTCTCCAGGATCACGCCCTGGGCCAAAGGCAGGAGCCAAACCGCTGCGCCACCCAGGGATCCCCCAGATCTTTTTTATGGAAGCATGAAAGAGAGAGGAAAAAAGAGAGGGAATTCACTAGTCTAAAGAACATCTAAATTGGAGCTCTGCTGAACAAGGCAAATGCTAACCTGGTGGCCAAGAGAGGTATGTGGCATACCTGGAGTCTCAACAAGAACAAACAATAGACATATTCTGAATACAGCAATATCCTTTCAAGGGTTGTTCTGCTGGAAGTGAGAATGCTTCCTAAATTGGTCTGTAAGAGAATGGGGGTTTCCCCAATATTTTTTTCACTTGAAATCCCCTGCAGTCATGACATCACCCTACAGCTTCTTCCAGCTACTATCCATACAGCTTCTGGTCTTTTCTTCACCATTTGCATAATGATAAAAATCCCTCTCCAAAGTTAACCTTCTTGTGATGAGAGCAGCATAACATACAGAGCTATTGAATCACCATGGTATACACTGAAAACTAATGTAACACTGTAAGTCACCCATACTTTTAAAAAAGGTTAACTTCCAGTAATCCTACATGCCAGATTTTACTCCGGTAATTCCTTAAAGATGCCATGAAACTTACATCCTAACTTGCATTTCAAGTGGCCTAACATTTGCACCTGTAGGCGCCCATTGCAACATCATCTGAATGCCTTTTGTCAACCAATATAGATCAAAATTACTCAGATGAACATACTGTAATGGCAGAAAGCTTGGCCACAGCAATGAAATAAACAGATTGGTCAGCACTTGGCAAGCTGAGGAAATCACACTTTGTCCCCTCTGGCCACTGATAAACCTCTGACTCAACAGTATTAGCTAACGTGATACAAGAATTATGTTAACTATACTCTTCAGAATTCTAAAATAAAAAATGTTTCTGAAGGAATAGAGCTGTCATAACTCAGCCTGTGTGGTAACTGAGCAGATCTCTAATCAGGTGATGTGGCAAGGAGATAGTGCTGGAGTATTAGGATATTGGTGTTCTGCTAAGGCAAGCAATGTTGTCAGAATGGGAGGACCCTGAGAGAGGGCAGCAGCAGTAATTCAGCACACACAGCAGGTATCAGACGGTTTTCAAGCAGTGCTGGCAGCAAATTTCAGGAGCCCATAATCAGTAGGAATCTAAGAATTCTGAAACACTCTTTAGGCAACAAGAATAGTCTGTGGATCCTACACCCACACCCCCAGCTCCATCTCCTCTTGCTTTATCAGGAAACAAGACGACAGAAGGAGGGATGCCTGAGGTTCCAATAAATGTTGGTTTTGTTACCAAGGAGAAGGAAGGTTCATCCCCCTTCGCTCTATTGTCCTTTCTGAGACGAGTGGTCAAGAAAACAGGTTACACATAGGTAAACCTATCATGCTTGTTGCTTGAACTTCAAGTTGCTTGAACATTTAATATAAAACAGTAGCTAGTGGGGTTTTCTTCATCCACAATCATACTATTAAAACAATTGTCAAGTGATCATTCACCTAAGCCAGGGTGTAAGTCTTCACAGACAGACAGCTATGAAGCCATTGTCTTAGGGCTTAATGGGACATCTGCTCAGGGTCTCCACTGACTTTGAGCCAAAAAAGTCAGATGCAAGAATAAAGTATTTTGTGATTTTATTTTCCTCTGGATTTGATTTACAAAGCATAACACAAGAGGTAGAGGGAATTTTTCCAAGATAACCAAGAGTAGGGGGGGCAGGTGGATACCATGTTGTTTCCACTATTCTTAGTAAATTGCCAAGAATGGAGTTTATAGAGGAGAGTTCCTGATCCCCAATATAAGGAAGAATTTCCCGTGATGATATTTCTCATTATTTTGTGCTGTGATACATAATATTTCAGCATAAGTGTTAAAAAAAAGGTGCCAGAGTAAACCAAGCTAGCATGTGGACATCCTGTGCCTGAAAGACGATCCTGTATGTTTAGCTTTTTCCACGGTAGGAGGAATGCATGGGGGGACACCTCCAAGAAGTTTGCTCCTGGCTATTGCTCTTCTCTTCTGTTCCTGCTCTCCCAAGTTCTCTCCAGGACAACATACACATAGGTAAACCTATCATATGACATTCTATGCAACTTCATAGTAAAATCATAGACACATTTTAAGTAAATTACAGGTACACATTTTCTTAATCAATCCAGGTTCTAAAAACATTCATCATATAGAATTGTCAATTGTGGCCCATCTGCTTTTTGTTCTTGAAGAATAGAGCAGTTGTTTTGGCAAATGTAATAATAACACATATCAACAGTTCTAGAAATAAAATATCAGAATGGATCATAATCCTATTAAGTGATTACCGGAACACTGAATTTAGTACATACATACATACATACATACATACATACATGTGCGCACAGACATGCACATACAAAGATGCTGAAATCCTGGTGCTCATGAGTTAAACATTTGCAACCTCAGTGATTCACAAGTCACTCTGAGTTGCACTGGGTACAGATGTTACTTTGGTGTCTGGGAGAATGTCCCTAAGCTAATGAGTGACCTTGCTGACATTCTCTCCTTGATTGCTTGGATCATTGGAGGCCATCAATAAATTCATAAGAGGACCCAAATCCAATCCGTGAGCATATTTATTTGAAGACCCTACTGATAGCATCAGAGACCCAGTCACAGTAAGCATGTAGAGGAGGGTGGGGTTAATAAACAGAAATCTCATAGAGATGTAAGGAAGGGGAAACACACGTGGAACTAACTCATAGGGAACCAGAGAAGAAAACTGGGAAGGCAACCAGGGATAGAGAGGCAAAGCAGGGTTGCTCTCTATCCCCTCTCTTAAGGATTGACTTGCCTCTGTTTGCTTCCTTCTGTGTCTCTGTCCTCCCGCCTGAGTTTTCTATTTCTTCCTCTTGCAAATGTATAAAAATGGCCACTTCGGCCCCAAAGGATAAATTAAACTTAGTCTTATTTCCCAGAGAAGCTGTCAGATTTTTCAGTCTCAAATTTGACATCCCTGGAGTAGAAATCAGATTGGCACAGACCAAGTCCTTTGAAAAGACTGCCTGTTTTTTTTTTTTTCAGCTTTAAAATCATGTTCGTCTAATTCAGTAAGAGATAAAAGCTGATGCATTCATCCATCAGTGTACTTATTTACCTGAGTGATTTCCATCTAGTGTGAATATGTCAACCTATTACTTCTCTCTGATGGTATAGTTTAACCCTTTAATTGATAAGTATAGATTGACTGAAAAGTTATGTCTGAAGACAGACACCTCAAAGTCTGTCACCTCAAACTGCAACTCAGAATGGTCTTGAACGTGTCCTAATGTTGTTCTTGTGTATGTCTGGATCCAGAGGCGTCCACTTCAACTCTCTCTCAGTGAAGATGGAGCTGGTGTGGTCAGGTGCTGGAGGCTTAGGCCCACAAGTGTTTAGAGGCTGAGGGCAACCCATCAGTGACCCCTGAGACTTAAGGTCAGCCCTTTCCTCCAGAAAGAGGGCGATTCAGCAAATTTATATCTTCTGGGGAAGGTTAGTCACCGTCAGTGCCACTGGTCCTGTCCTCTCAGGAAGGGTAGTTTCCGGTTAAAGGGGCCTTGGATATCTTTGGTATGCAAATCCACAGGCCACCAGAATGTGGCACTTTGTCTTTAATGTGACAGTGAGATCTTCTGTTCTTTGTAGCCATAAAATAGATGTGATTTTATTTCTATTTCCACCCAAGTGGTTCACACTTGAGTTAATGTATAATTAATTGGATGCCATTATTTTATCTATCATCTATCTATCTATCTATCTATCTATCTATCTATCTATCATCTACCTATCATCTATCTAATCATTGATCAATGCCTGTAGCTCTGGTTAGAACTTCCAGTACTAAGGTTGAATGAAAGTGGCAAAAGTAGGCATCTTCCCCTTGCTCCTAATCATAGTAGAAAAACGTTTCCTCTTTCACCATCAGGTATGATGTACAGTGTGGGTTTTTTATATATATGACTTTTATTATGTTAAGGTTGTTTCCTTCTATTCCTAGTATGTAGAGTGTTTTTACGATGAAGCATGTTAAATTTTGTCAAATGCTTTTCCTGCATCAATGAAGATAAACACGTGTAGGATTTATTCCTCCCATTTTGATATACATCTTACAGTCATCAGTTGTAGGTTGAATCATCTTTGCATTACAGAAGTTAAGTTCCAATTGATCATAGCGACTGATTGTTTTTAATTAATTCTGCTTAATTCTGTTTGCTACTATTTTGTTGAAGATCTGTTCATCAATGCTTAAAGAGTTATTGGTCTGTCGTCTTCTTGTAGTGTCTTCGTCTGGCTTGGTATCACCCTAATGCTGGCCTTGTAGAATGAGTATTTCCTCCCGTTTAATTTTTTGGAGGTGTTAGAGGATTGGTGTTGTATTTTTGACTTGACGTTGTTTTTGTTTTGTTTCTTCTTTTTTATTGAGATATAATTGACTTATAACACTATACTCATTGCAGGTGTACAACATAATGATTCAATACTTGTAGAGGATGTGAAATATTACCACAAGTCTAGTTAACATCCATCACCATATCTAGTTACAATTTTTTTCTTGTGATGAAAACTTTTAAGATCTATTCTCCCAGAAACTCAAATATGTGACAGAATATTATTAGCTACAGTCACCATGCTGTACACTACATCCTCATGACTTCTTAATTTCATAACTAAAATTTTGAAACTTTTGACCCCTTTTATCTATTTCACCCACTCACCAGCCCCTGCCTTTGACAACTACCAATCTGTTCTTTAAATCTGAGCTTGGTTTTTTGGTTTTGGTTCCCATGGATTTTTTTCCTCTGTTTATAACCTGAACTTTTTGGATTTTAATGTTTTGTTTTTTAATTTTATTTAATTCCACTGTATAGTTAACATACAGTGTTATATTAGTTTCAAGTGTACAATATAGCAACTCCACAATTCCATACATCACCAGGTGCTCATCACAGTCCCCATTGCCTGTTTCACCCGCCTACCTCCCCCCTGGTAACCATCAGTTTATTTTCAATAGTTGAGAATCTGTTTCTGGCTTCTCTCTCCCTCTCTCTTCCTCTCTCTTTTTTCCCCTTTGCTTATTTGTGTTGTTTCTTAAATTCTAACTACAAGTGAAATAATATGGTATTTGTCTTTCTCTGACATTTCTTTTAGTAGTATACTCTCTAGCTTCATCTATGTCATTGCAAATGGCAACATTTATTTATTTTTAATGACTGAATTAGATTCCATTATATATGAATCTTCTTTGATCATTCATCTATTGATGGACACTAGGGCTTCTTCAATAATTTGGCTATTGTAAATAATGCTGCTATAATCATAAGGGCACAATTATCCCTTTGAATTAGTGTTTTTGTAAATACCTAGTGGTGCAATTACTAGATTATGGGGTGGTTCTATTTTAACTTTTTGAGGAAACTCTATAATGTTTTCTACAGTTGCTGCACTAGTCTGCATTCCCATGAACAGTGCAAGAGGGTTCCTTTTTCTATCAGCTTGGGTTTTGCTTTTGTTTTAGGTTCCACATAAATGAGATTATATGGTATTTGTCTCACTTTATTTACTTATTTCACTTAGCATAATGCCCTTGAGTCTCATCTATATTGTCCCAAACGGGCAAGTTTTCTTCCTTTTAAAGCCACAATAATATTTTATTGTGTGTGCATGTGTGTATACACACACACGGTATATTTATATGTATATATATATATACATACATACATATATACATATATATATACCGTGTGTGTGTGTGTGTGTGCACCACATTGTCTTTATCCATTCATTCGTTGATTGCCACTTAGGTTGCTTCTGTGTCTTGGCTGTGTGTTCCTTAAGTCTGAAGTGAGTTCCTTATAGGAAGCATATAGGTTAGTCTCATTTTTTTTTTTATTCATTCAGCCACTTTCTTCTCTTGCTCTCTTCCTTTCTGATTTGATAATTTTCTCTATTGGCATGTTTAGATTACATTATCTTTAATTTTCATGTGTCTACTGTAGGTTTTTGCTTTATGATTGTATCCTGGTTTGGGTCTCTTTGGGTCCATGTTTTTTAGAACTCTGTGAACTTCCTGGAACTGATGTCTGTTTCCTTTCCTAGGTTAGGGAATTTTCCTGTCATTATCTCTTCAAATAATTTTCTGCTCTTTTCCTTATGGGACCTCTATCATGCAAATGTCCCATAAATTCCTTATATTATCTGTACTCTCTATGTTCTTTTTTTTTTTTTTTCCTGCTCTGATTGGGTGAGTTTTACTGCTCTGTACTCAAATTTAGTGATCCTTCCCTCTGTTTCATTTAGATCCTTCCTCTGCTGTTGAAGTCTTCTATCTTATCTTTAGTTCAGTTATTAAATTCATCAGCTATGTAACTTCTATTTTTAAAATTTTTAAAAATATTTTCTATAGTCCTCAGTATGTTTGTGACATCTTTTCCCTAGCTCCAGCAGCATTATTTGGAACTCTTTATCAGATAAATTACTTATCTCCATTTCATTAAAGTCTTTGAGGTTTCACCTTGTTCTTTTGTTTGAAACCTATTGCTGTTTCTTTATTTTGCTTGACTCTCTGTGTTGGTTTCTAAGCAATACATAAAACAGCCTCCTCTTTCAATCTTGAAGGAATGACCTTATTTAGGAGATGAACCATATTTCTCAATCCTACCCTAATGTATAATTGTCACAAATATTTGTTATTGTCCAAGCAGCCTAATTTACTTTTCATGGCCTCCAGTATGTAAGAGTGTGCAAGATCTGTGAGTACCTTAAAGCAGATGATTTTAGTCAGCATCTAGATTAGGCTGATTATAAGCTTCAATTCTCACACAGCAGTTTTTAAAGTATGCAAATATATAGTGTCTCATGGGACAGCAAACATAAGTTCTACAGGCCACAGAACCAGGTGATCTAGAGGTGTCCCCTTGGCAGCAGCACAAAGATCAGGGTGATAGGTGAGGGTACAGACTGCTTCCTGATAGATACCAGAAACCTGAGGCAAGGCAGAGGGCAAACACAAAAATGGCCTACACTGGCCTCTGTCCCCAGAGAGCCCACTAGACTAGACTCTTAGGTGTGAGCTAAACTGACCCTCAGACCAAAGATCCAGAACAAGCAAATAGCCTCTTTTTCACAAGATAACTGAGGTTGTTTTCTGGTCTGTTTGCACTGCCCTGAGGTTAGTGGCTGGGCAAAAACTGTTTCCCTAACTGGTACAGCCCCATGAAACTGAGAAACACAAGCCCTGTTGGCCACCAAAGCCAGCCAATCAGAGTGTCCTCTAGGTGGTAGACACAAAAATTGGTGCACCAGACATAAAAACCAGGAGCCCGGATGCATGTAAAACTTCCCTTGAAGATACACATGCTCTGGAGCACAGCAGGGGGAGAGGATGAAGATAGCACCCAGGCTCCAAGGTCTCTGGAGAGGATTACAGTCAGTCCTAGGGAGATGTAGATTTAGTGAGAAGCCTGCTTCTAAAAACCATAGCTGCGAAGATGAGCTGAGACCCCTTTCACAAAAGGACTGGGCTCCTCAGTCAGTTGCCTCCTGTGTGCCCTGAGGGTTCGTAGCCAGTTAAGACCTTTTTCTCCATATGTTACAGCTTTGCTTGACACCAGAGCCAGGTGATCCAGAGGTGTCTGCTGGGAGGCAGCTGCCCAAATCAAGGGGCCAGAGAAGGGTATGTGTTCCTTTTTGGGCAATATCAGCAAGCTGGAGCGAAGCAGAGGGAGAACACAAAGCTGGTAATGGCCAGCCTCCGCCCCTAAGTGTGTGTGAAATTAAATGCCTGCCCTCAGGTTGATGCTTTAAGTTAAGCAAATAAGCTTTAAGTTAAGCAAAAGCACCCTTTTGCAGAAGAGCTGGGTGCTTTTTAGCCAGTTGCCTCTGCCCTGGGCCCTGGGAGTGGGGAAGCTCATGCGCAGAAACCCTGTGAGAACTGTTTCTCAGTTTTCTATAGCCTCGTGGGTCTCATAGACATGAACCCTTTGGTTTTCAAAGCTAGATGTTTTGAAGCCTGTCTTTCAGTTGCAGGTCTTAGAATTTGGAGTGTTCAATGTGGAGTTCAAACCCTTCACTCCTCAGGTAAAATCTTGGGGTTTTAAGTTCCCCAATTGTGGGCTGCTGCACCAGGCTTGGGATTTATGACAAGGTTGTGTCTCAGCGTCTGCTACCCAGTATGAGGTGCATTTTTTTCTCATTTGCTTGATATGTAGAAGTTGTTCAGTTAGTTGAGATTGTTGTTGTTGTTGTTGTTTCTGAGAAGTTTTTTTAATATGTAACTTTAGACTCAATATGTCTGTAGGAGGAAGGGAGTTCAGGATCCTATGACATCACCATCTTGATCCAGACCATTGTTGTTGTTGTTTATTTTTTATTTATTTATTTTTTTATTATTATTTTTTTAATTTATTTTTATTGGTGTTCAATTTACCAACATACAGAATAACCCCCATTGCCCATCACCCATTCACTCCCACCCCCTGCCCTCCTCCCCTTCTACCACCCCTAGTCGTTTCCCAGAGTTAGCAGTCTTTATGTTCTGTCTCCCTTTCTGATATTTCCCACACATTTCTTCTCCCTTCCCTTATATTCCCTTTCACTATTATTTATATTCCCCAAATGAATAGAACATATAATGTTTGTCCTTCTCCGATTGACTTACTTCACTCAGCATAACACCCTCCAGTTCCATCCACGTTGAAGCAAATGGTGGGTATTTGTCATTTCTAATAGCTGAGTAATATTCCATTGTATACATAAACCACATCTTCTTTATCCATTCATCTTTCGTTGGACACCGAGGCTCCTTCCACAGTTTGGCTATCGTGGCCATTGCTGCTAGAAACATCGGGGTGCAGGTGTCCCTGCATTACATTGCATCTGTATCTTTGGGGTAAATCCCCAACAGTGCAATTGCTGGGTCATAGGGCAGGTCTATTTTTAACTCTTTGAGGAACCTCCACACAGTTTTCCAGAGTGGCTGCACCAGGTCACATTCCCACCAACAGTGTAAGAGGGTTCCCTTTTCTCTGCATCCTCTCCAACATTTGTAGTTTCCTGCCTTGTTAATTTTCCCCATTCTCACTGGTGTGAGGTGGGATCTCATTGTGGTTTTGATTTGTATTTCCCTGATGGCAAGTGATGCAGAGCATTTTCTCATGTGCATGTTGGCCATGTCTGTGTCTTCCTCTGTGAGATTTCTCTTCATGTCTTTTGCCCATTTCATGATTGGATTGTTTGTTTCTTTGGTGTTGAGTTTAATAAGTTCTTTATAGATCTTGGAAACTAGCCCTTTATCTGATATGTCATTTGCAAATATCTTCTCCCATTCTGTAGGTTGTCTTTGAGTTTTGTTGACTGTATCCTTTGCTGTGCAAAAGCTTCTTATCTTGATGAAGTCCCAATAGTTCATTTTTGCTTTTGTTTCTTTTGCCTTCGTGGATGTATCTTGCAAGAAGTTACTGTGGCCGAGTTCAAAAAGGGTGTTGCCTGTGTTCTTCTCTAGGATTTTGATGGAATCTTGTCTCACATTTAGATCTTTCATCCATTTTGAGTTTATCTTTGTGTCTGGTGAAAGAGAGTGGTCTAGTTTCATTCTTCTGCATGTGGATGTCCAATTTTCCCAGCACCATTTATTGAAGAGACTGTCTTTCTTCCAATGGATAGTCTTTCCTCCTCTATTGAATATTAGTTGACCATAAAGTTCAGGGTCCACTTCTGGGTTCTCTATTCTGTTCCATTGATCTATGTGTCTGTTTTTGTGCCAGTACCACACTGTCTTGATGACCACAGCTTTGTAGTACAACCTGAAATCTGGCACTGTGATGCCCCCAGATATGGTTTTCTTTTTTAAAATTCCCCTGGCTATTCGGGGTCTTTTCTGATTCCACACAAATCTTAATATAATTTGTTCTAACTCTCTGCAGAAAGTCCATGGTATTTTGATAGGGATTGCATTAAACGTGTACATTGCCCTGGGTAACATTGACATTTTCACAATATTAATTCTGCCAATCCGTGAGCATGGAATATTTTTCCATCTCTTTGTGTCTTCCTCAATTTCTTTCAGAAGTGTTCTATAGTTTTTAGGGTATAGATCCTTTACATCTTTGGTTAGGTTTATTCCTAGGTATCTTATGCTTTTGGGTGCAATTGTAAATGGGATTGACTCCTTAATTTCTCTTTCTTCAGTCTCATTGTTAGTGTATAGAAATGCCACTGATTTCTGGGCATTGATTTTGTATCCTGCCACGCCGCCAAATTGCTGTATGAGTTCTAGCAATCTTGGGGTGGAGACTTTTGGGTTTTCTATGTAGAGTATCATGTCATCGGCGAAGAGGGAGAGTTTGACTTCTTCTTTGCCAATTTGAATGCCTTTAATGTCTTTTTGTTGTCTGATTGCTGAGGCTAGGACTTCCAGTACTATGTTGAACAGCAGTGGTGAGAGTGGACATCCCTGTCTTGTTCCTGATCTTAGGGGAAAGGCTCCCAGTGCTTCCCCATTGAGAATGATATTTGCTGTGGGCTTTTCGTAGATGGCTTTTAAAATGTTGAGGAATGTTCCCTCTATCCCTACACTCTGAAGAGTTTTGATCAGGAATGGATGCTGTATTTTGTCAAATGCTTTCTCTGCATCTAATGAGAGGATCATATGGTTCTTGGTTTTTCTCTTGCTGATATGATGAATCACATTGATTGTTTTACGGGTATTGAACCAGCCTTGCGTCCCGGAGATAAATCCTACTTGGTCATGGTGAATAATTTTCTTAATGTACTGTTGGATCCTATTGGCCAGTATCTTGTTGAGAATTTTTGCATCCATGTTCATCAGGGATATTGGTCTGTAATTCTCCTTTTTGGTGGGGTCTTTGTCTGGTTTTGGAATTAAGGTGATGCTGGCCTCATAGAACGAATTTGGAAGTACTCCATCTCTTTCTAACTTTCCAAACAGCTTTAGGAGAATAGGTATGGTTTCTTCTTTAAACGTTTGATAGAATTCCCCTGGGAAGCCATCTGGCCCTGGACTCTTGTGTCTTGGGAGGTTTTTGATGACTGCTTCAATTTCCTCCCTGGTTATTGGCCTGTTCAGGTTTTCTATTTCTTCCTGTTCCAGTTTTGGTAGTTTGTGGCTTTCCAGGAATGCGTCCATTTCTTCTAGATTGCCTAATTTATTGGCGTATAGCTGTTCATAATATGTTTTTAAAATCGTTTGTATTTCCTTGGTGTTGGTAGTGATCTCTCCTTTCTCATTCATGATTTTATTAATTTGAGTCTTCTCTCTCTTCTTTTTAATAAGGCTGGCTAATGGTTTATCTATCTTATTAATTCTTTCAAAGAACCAACTCCTGGTTCTGTTGATCTGTTCCACAGTTCTTCTGGTCTCAATTTCGTTGAGTTCTGCTCGAATCTTTATTAACTCCCTTCTTCTCTTGAGTGTAGGATCTATTTGCTGTTTTTTCTCTAGCTCCTTTATGTGTAAGGTTAGCTTTTGTATTTGAGTTCTTTCCAGTTTTTGAATCTATGCTTGTATTGCGATGTATTTCCCCCTTAGGACTGCTTTTGCTGCATCCCAAAGATTTTGAACGGTTGTATCTTCATTCTCATTAGTTTCCATGAATCTTTTTAATTCTTCCTTAATTTCCTGGTTGACCCTTTTATCTTTTAGCAGGATGGTCCTTAACCTCCACGTGTTTGAGGTCCTTCCAAACTTCTTGTTGTGATTTAGTTCTAATTTCAAGGCATTATGGTCTGAGAATATGCAGGGGACGATCCCAATCTTTTGGTATCGGTTCAGACCCGATTTGTGACCCAATATGTGGTCTATTCTGGAGAAAGTTCCATGTGCGCTTGAGAAGAATGTGTATTCAGTTGAGTTTGGATGTAAAGTTCTGTAGATATCTGTGAAATCCATCTGGTCCAGTGTATCATTTAAAGTTCTCGTTTCTTTGGAGATGTTGTGCTTAGAAGACCTATCGAGTATAGAAAGAGCTAGATTGAAGTCACCAAGTATAAGTGTATTATTATCTAAGTATTTCTTCACTTTGGTTATTAATTGACTTATATATTTGGCAGCTCCCACATTCGGGGCATATATATTGAGGATTGTTAAGTCCTCTTGTTGAATAGATCCTTTAAGTATGATATAGTGTCCCTCTTCATCTCTCACTACAGTCTTAGGGGTAAATTTTAGTTTATCTGATATAAGGATGGCTACCCCTGCTTTCTTCTGAGGACCATTCGAATGGTAAATGGTTCTCCAACCTTTTATTTTCAGGCTGTAGGTGTCCTTCTGTCTAAAATGAGTCTCTTGTAGACAGCAAATTGATGGGTCCTGCTTTTTTATCCAGTCTGAAACCCTGTGCCTTTTGATGGGGTCATTAAGCCCGTTCACATTCAGAGTTACTATTGAGAGATATGAGTTTAGTGTCATGATATCTATTCAGTCCTTGTTTTTGTGGATTGTTCCACTGAACTTCTTCTTAAAGGGGAATTTTAAGAGTCCCCCTTAATATTTCTTGCAGAGCTGGTTTGGAGGTCACATATTCTTTCAGTTGCTGCCTGTCTTGGAAGCTCTTTATCTCTCCTTCCATTTTGAATGAGAGCCTTGCTGGATAAAGTATTCTTGGTTGCATGTTCTTCTCATTTAGGACCCTGAATATATCCTGCCAGCCCTCTCTGGCCTGCCAGGTCTCTGTGGAGAGGTCTGCTGTTACCCTAATACTCCTCCCCATAAAAGTCAGGGATTTCTTGTCTCTTGCTGCTTTAAGGATCTTCTCTTTATCTTTGGAATTTGCAAGCTTACTATGAAATGTCGAGGTGTTGAACGGTTTTTATTGATTTTAGGGGGGGATCTTTCTATTTCCTGGATCTGAATGCCTGTTTCCCTTCCCAGATTAGGAAAGTTTTCAGCTAGAATTTGTTCAAATACATATTCTGGCCCTCTGGCCCTTTCGGCGCCCTCGGGAACCCCAATTAAACCTAAGTTTTTCTTCCTCAGGCTGTCGTTTATTTCCCTTAATCTATCTTCATGGTCTTTTAATTGTTTGTCTCTTTTTTCCTCAGTTTCCCTCTTTGCCATCAACTTGTCTTCTATGTCACTCACTCGTTCTTCCACCTCATTAACCCTCGTCGTTAGGACTTCTAGTTTGGATTGCATCTCATTCAATTGATTTTTAATTTCTGCCTGATTAGCTCTAAATTCTGCAGTCATGAAGTCCCTTGAGTCCTTTATGCTTTTTTCTAGAGCCACCAGTAGCTGTATAATAGTGCTTCTGAATTGGCTTTCTGACATTGAATTGTAATCCAGATTTTGTAACTCTGTGGGAGAGAGGACTGTTTCTGATTCTTTCTTTTGAGGTGAGGTTTTCCTTCTAGTCATTTTGCTCAGTGCAGAGTGGCCAAAAGCAAGTTGTATTGGGAAAAGGAGAAAAAGAGAGGAGAGAAAGAAGGAAAGAAAAGAAAAAGAGGGGGAAAAAAGGAAGAAAAAAAAAGAAGAAAAAGAGAAAGAAAAAGAAAGAAAGGAAACAAAAGGGTGGGGGAAGGAAACAAATCAAAAAGCAAAACAAACCGAAACAAAACAAAACAAAAGAACAACAACAAAAACACAGGGGAGTATCTTCTGATTCTGTGTACTTTAAGTCCCTTGACTTCCCCTGGAACTTGTCCGTCTAGCTGGTCTTCTGGGGGAGGGGCCTGCTGTGCTGATTTTCAGGTGTTAGCACTTGGGGGAGCTGCTGTGCCCCTGCCTGGTGCAGGGCTCAGTGGGGGGTTGTTTACTCCGTGAGGCCGCAGGAGCAACAGCCCTAGTGGCGGGGCAGCTCTGGAGCCCTGGAGTCAGCCCCCGCAGTAGCTCTGGAGCTCTCCGTCTGCAGGGCCTGGATGCTCCGGGCGGGGCCGCTGATCTGCTCAGCTGGGGCAGGAGCGTCCTCGCTGTCCTGGGCCCTCCCGGCCTCTGCCTGTCCCGGGGGAGGCCGGATCCTGGCCTGTGTCCTGGCGCCCTGTGCTGGGGACTGCGCTGGTGGATTCGGGCTCCCGCCCCGCAGCCCCCTCCGCGGAGCCTCTTCCTCCGCCCGAGCCCCCCTGAGCTGCTCCTGGAACCGCGCAGCCCCCTCCGCAGAGCCTCTTCCTCTGCCCGAGCCCTCCGAGCTGCTCCCCCCCGCAGCCCCCTCCGCGGAGCCGCCTCCGAGCCCCCCGAGCTGCTCCCGCCCCGCAGCCCCCTCCGCGGAGCCGCCCCCGAGCCCCCCGAGCTGCTCCCGCCCCGCAGCCCCCTCCGCACGGAGCCTCTTCCTCCCCCGAGCCCCCCCCGAGCTGCTCCCGCCCCGCAGCCCCCTCTGCGGAGCCGCCCCCGAGCCCCCCGAGCTGCTCCGGGTCCCGCCGTGCGCGCTGCAGCCCTTAGGGAGCTCGGCGCATCTCCCGGGGCGCAGGTGTCTGTTACTGTCCCGGGGAGCCCGAGGGCATCCCCGCCCTCCTGGGTCCTGCTCCACCTCCCTGCGAGCCCCTTTCCTCCCGGGAAGGTCGGTGCAGCTCCTGCTCCTCCGGGACGGGGCTCTCCTGTCCTGGGGACACTCGCCCCGGCCTCAGCCCGGCTCCTCGCGGGCCCCTCCCCCTTGGAGGCCTTTGTTTCTTTACTTCTTTTTCCCCGTCTTCCTACCTTGATAGAAGCGCGAACTCTTCTCACTGGAGCATTCCAGCTGGTCTCTCTTTAAATCTCAGGCCGAATTCATAGATTTTCAGGATAATTTGAAGGTTTTCTTGGTAATTTGGTGGAGACAGGTGATTTGGAGACCCTACTCTTCCGCCGTCTTGCCCCTCCTCCTCTATTGTTATTTTTTAGTGTAAGTGTTTATAGCTATAAATGTCCCCCTTAGCACTGCTTTTGCAGCATCCCTAGATTTTGATGTATTGTGTTTTTGTGTTCATTCATCTCTAAGTATTTTTTAATCTCCCTTATGATTTCTTCTCTGATCCATTAGTTGTTTAAAAGTGTGTTACTTAATTTCCACAGTTTTGCGAATTTTTCAGTTCTTATTCTGGTTTTGATTTCTATCTTGATATTGCTGTGATCAGAGCATACACCTTGTGTGATATCTACTTCTTAAAAATATATTAAGACTTCACTTGTGACCTGACATATGGTAAATCTTGGAAAATGTACTATATACCCTTGAGAAGAATGTTTATGCTGCTGTTGTTGGGTCTGTGTTCTACTACAGACATTGGTTTATTGTGTTGTTCAAGTCCTCCATTTCCTTATTTATATCTCTCTGGTTGTTCTATTCGTTATTGTAAGTAGGATCTTAAATCTTTCACTATTATTGTAGAGCTACTAATTTTTCCTTTTGATTCTGTCAGTTTTTGTTTCATATATTTTCAGGGTCTGTCACTGGGTGCATAATTGTTTATAATTGTTATATCTTCTTGCTGTCTTAAACCTTTATTAATGCATGATTTCTTTCTTTGTCTCATAAACTTTTTTGATTTAAATTCTATTTTGTCTGATATCAGCAGAGCTATGCCTGCCCTCCTTTGGTTACTATTTATGTGGGCGATCTCTGCGCATCCTTTCATTTTCAACCTCTTTGTGCCTTTGGATATAAAGTGAATTTCTTGTAGACAACTTGTAGTTGAATCATGTTTTTACCCATTCTGTCAGTTTCTGTCTTTTAATTAGAAAGTTTAGTCCATTTACATATAAAGAATTACTAATAGAAAGGTACTTATTTCTGTCATTTTGCTATTTGTTTTCTATGTGCCTTACAGTATTTTTGACCCTCACTTCCTACACTACTATCGTCTTTTGTATTCAGTTCACTTTTTTTTGTTGTGAAATGTTTACAAGTCTTTTTCATTTTCTTTTATGAATATTCTACAGCTATATTCTTTGTGGTTACCATGGGGATTACATTTAGTAGCCTAACATTATAACACTCTAATTATACCATCTTAACTCCAAGAACTTGCAAAAACTCTGCTTCTTTACAGATATGTTCCCACTTATTTTGATTGTTGATGTCACAAAATTACATCTTTACATTGTGTGCCCCAAAACATAAACTAGTAATTCTTTTAAATGTATTAATTCCTTAGCCCTGGTGGCTCAGCGGTTTAGTGCTGCCTGCAGCCCAGGGTGTGATCCTGGAGACCCAGGATTGAGTCCCACGTCAGGCTCCTTGCATAGAGCCTGCTTCTCCCTCTGCCTGTGTCTCTGCCTTTCTCTCTCTCTCTCTCTCTCTCTCTCTCTCTCTGTGTCTCTCATGAATAAGTAAATAAAAAATCTTTAAAAAAATATGTAGAAAACAAGATGGGTTGTTGCAAACCAATGTTATAGTAATGCTAGCTTTTGTACAAATTGCTTTTTTTATTGTATTAGTCTCTTAAATCATGTAGAAACCAAAAATGGTTATAAACCATTGTTACAATAACGCTAGCTTTATACTTGCTAAGGCATTTACCTTTATTCAGTTGTTTATTTCTCCATATGGCTTCAAGCTACTGTCTACTTTTGTTTCATCTTGCATGATTCCCTTGAGTATTTCCTTCAGGGCAGATCTGCTGGTCATGAATTCCTTCAGCTTTTGTTTATCTGGAAATGTCTTAATTTCTCCCTCACCTTTAAAGGTAGTTTTGTCAGATATAGGATTCTTGGTTGACAGTTTTTATCTTTTATTTTTTTAGCACTTTGAATGTATTGGTCCACTGAATTCTGGCCTCCAAAGCTTCTAATGAGAAATATGCTTTTGATCTTATTGAGGATTCCTTTCATGTGATGATTCATTTCTCTCATGCTGCTTTTAAGATTCAGTCCAAAAAACTTTTAGGCCTGGTTCACTTATTTTTTTTTTAAGATTTTCTATATTTATTCACAAGAGACACAGAGAAAGAGGCAGAGACATAGGCAAAGGGAGAAGCAGGCTCCTTGCAGAGAGTCTGATGCAGGACTCCATCCCAGGACCCCCTGGGATCATGCCCTGAGCTGAGGGCAGATGCTCAACGGCTGAGCCACTCAGGTGTCCCTGATTCACTTATTTTTTTTTTTTATCTTTTTTTCTTTCTGTTCCTCATATTAGATAATTGCCATTGTTTTATCTTCAAGTTTGCTGACCCTTTTCTCAGAATGTTCAAATCTGCCTTTGAATCCATGTAGTGAGTTTTTCATTTCAGTTATTGCACCTTTAAGGTCTAGAATTGTTTTTGTTTCTTTTAAAGCTTTCTATTACTCAATTGATATTTCTATTTTGTTCACATGCTGTTTTTTGTTTGTTTGTTTGTTTACTTTCTCCATACTTGTTTACTTTACTTCTTTGAGCATGTTTAGGAGACCTACTTTAAAGTCTTTGTCTACTGTGTATGCCATTAGATCTTTTTCAGGGACAGTTTCTATTGATTTATTTTTCCTTTGAGTGGGCCATATTTTCCTGTTTCTTCATATGGCTTGTGATTTTTTTTTTGTTAAACACTGGACACTCGAATCTAGCAATGTGGTAACTCTTAAAATCAGTCTTCTTATTCCCCTGGTTTGCTGAATTTTGTTATTGTTTTTGTTTGTGTATTTATTATAGGCTGTCTCTGTACAAACTATGGTCTTAAGCATAAATTTAACATCTTCTTAGATCTTTTCTGAACCTCTACTTTCACCTAGGAATGCATGGTGGCTTTCTAGTTTTTGCTGTCTGTGTGGTTGCTTTTGAATATGCTAGTTTTCAATGACTGGCTCTCCAAAGAAGAAAAAGAAAAAATGAAGGGAACGAAAAAGGCAGCAGCCTTTTAAATTCCCTTGGAAAGCATTTCATCCAGAGGGGAGGGACTGGCAGCAATTAGGGTATGTGCAGTAACAATACTCCTTTTTTTCTGAACCTCTGTGATTGGAAGAATCCATCTGTGATAAGAGCACAGATCCCTAATATTTGGAGGACAGGATAATTTTTGACAGCTCTTGCTCCTGCAGACTGAGTCAAGCTGCTCCTGGAACATGTGTGTGGCTGCCTGCTATAGGGGTAAAGGGGATGGATAGATGGTATTGTGTTAAGAGCTGAAATTCACCAAAATTCACAACTTATTATCCAAAGCTTTTCCTGGAAGTTGCAAGTCTTCAATAGGCTCTAGAGTTCCAAAATATTACATCAAATTGGTTTTGCCTGTGTAATAGTTGTTTAGGTGGGGAGACAGATTCATGGTACTTCTAATGATCCCATCTTTCCCCAATATTCTTTCTTTTTCTTTTTAAATTGGGGTGTAATGTACCTATACTACACAAAGTCTAAAGAATTTTTACATATTTATATGCTCATGTAACCACCACCTAGATCAAGATGATGTGGAAAACAAAGGCAAAGAAAAATTGAATTTCCTTGCATTTATAGCCCCTTGACAAGTCCTTAAAACAAGCAGAATGACATTCCTCTAGGGACTCAACTGCCTGGATGGATGCTTGCTAAGGGCAAATAAAATAACCTATTTGCATCAAACAGATATCCAGAATTCTTTCTTGGCCCTCAGCTTCAAACCCTAACAACTTCCCTACATCAAAGATACAGAACATTTCCAATATTGGGGAAATATAAATAAAAATGGAATCTCTTGGCAATTCAGAAAACCTCTTCATGAGATTAGAAGTGAAAGTAAACAGTTTTATTATTGAATAAGCATGAAACTAGGATATGATGTGTATACAAGCTAGCCACTAAATAGATTGCAAAGACAAGGAAATCCCATCCTTTTATATAATCAGGCAGATATACTCCATTGCATATTTGTTCTCAAGATAAATGATAACTAGTCTTCAAGTAAGAAGACTTTATAGCATTTTTCACACACAGTTCATCCTATATTCGCCTGGTAATTGGTATAGCCACTGTGTTTATTAATTGCTTTTATCCAAAGGAAAAAGAAAACTTCTCTTGTTTTTATGACAGTGTTGCAGTATTGCAAGATTCTTGTCTCATGGAGTCAAAGAATGAATCTTTTTTTAAATTTTACTTATTTTTGACACACACACGCAGAGAGAGAGAGAGGCAGAGACACAGGCAGAAGGAGGAGCAGGCTCCATGCACGAAGCCGGATGTGGGACTTGATCCCGGGTCTCCAGGATCAGGCCCTGGGCTGAAGGCGGCGATAAACCGCTGAGCCACCTGGGCTGCCCCAAAGAATGAATCTTGCAGACACAAAAGGTTGAAGTAATAGTTTATTAAGTGAAGCTGAGAATGGAAAGAGAGCTCTCTAGAGTGAGAGGGGTCCCGAATGGGTTGCCAAATGATCTAGTTTTGGAATGTTGGTGAAGTCCAGAGCCGATGGCCAAGAATGCATTATTGAGACACCTTTTATGCAAAAAAGGTGATTTTATTAAGTACAAGGACAGGACTTGTGGGCAGAAAGAGCTGCACTGGGGTCACGAGGAGTTGTCCAATAAACTTTCAAGTTGGGAGAGGGTTAGGAATAGCTTAAGTCTCTAAGGAAGTTTGGAAGCAAGGTTTCCAGGACCTTTCAGGGGGATAGCTATTGTTGGGAAAAGGTCATTCTTTACTGTCTAATAAAACCTTACTCATGAGACCCTTCAGATGTATGTCACTGGGTCATATGCTTGAAAGATGATTGCCAACATATATCTTGGAGGGGAGAGGAGATAAATGAAGTTTTCAAAGGAATCTTTATATGTTAAAGGAGAGTTACAGGATCCTGGTGATCATGCTAATTGCCTTTTGCCCTTAGCGAAGTGTCAACTTCCAGGCAGTTGAGTCCCTAGAGGAAACTGCCTGTTTCAAGGACTTGCAAATGGGCTGAAAGTAGTAAAGAAATTTAATAATTTTTCTTCTGCCTTTGTTTCCTGCATCAACAGAAGATAGGTTTGTAACTTAGGGAAGATGCCCACTTAAGTTAGGCTATACCTTCCCGTGGAATCTTTCTTGATGTTCAGGTTCCAAAGAGCTCCCAAGCCTTTTACAAAAGCATCCTTTGGTTGTAAAGCTGGTGAAAAGGTTATTTAGTTTTTTTACATATGCCTTTAAAAGGACAGAAAAGAAATTACCAGTATCCTAAAGTAAATGTTCTAAGGAAAGTGGAGGTAGGGGGAGTCTCTTCACTTCTTGTGCCAAAAAAATTCCATTTTTTAGATTTATATGTATCCTTATACCAGCATCCAAGTAGGCTCCCTCTACCTCTATTTTGAGGTACCACTCGCTACTTAGATGTTTTGCTGGAAGGACTCAACTGATTCAACATAAAGTCATAATCATGGTTAAAGTTTATTACAGCAAAAATTCCACTGCAAGAAAGCTAGAGGTCAGGCACAGGCTTCCAAATCCTCTCTTTGCTGCTTGTTCTCCAACTGCAAACCACAAACACATGAATCTCTGCCCAAGCAAGCTTACTTGAATTTTGCTGTCTAGAGTCGTTATAGGAAGCTAGTCACGTAGACATGTGCCTGTTACATGACCAGCTCTGATAGAAACCAAGGGCCTCAGATCAGATACAAGGGCTATCAGGAAGAACTTCCTCTCCCCTTAGGGTGCTTAGCTGGACTTAGAATCAAATTGACAAGAGGTAGATTAACAGGAGAAAATCAGATTTACTAGGTGTATCTAGGAAGATTCCATGTAGACATGAGTTAAGGAAAGTGATAGGATCTGAGGATACAGAGGGGTAGAAAGCTCATTAGCAAGAAGGTAAAAGGAAATGTTTGTAAAAATAAGGTTGCCTATCATGCAGATGAGTTCCTTAGGTAAAGAAGGGTCTCTAGGGGCCTTTGGGTGGCTCAGTTGGTCAAGAACCTGACTTTGGCTCAGGTTCTGGGATTGGGCTCTGGATCCATTGAGCTCTGTGCTCTGTGGGGAATCTGCTTGTCCCTTTGCCTTTGCCCTCCCCCTCCTCACCCTGTCTCTCTGTGTCAGACAAGTAAATAAAATCTTAAAAAAAAAAAAAAAAAAAAAAGGAGGGTCTCTGTTAATAGCTCTCCTCCTGTTATAGGCTCTCCTTTCCAATGTAAATTTAGGCAGTTGTGGAGGAGGCAGAGAGCTTTTCCTGCATCTGCTGGGTTCTACTTACTTTTAAGACAAAATAATCTTTATGCCAAAGTGGCCCATCTTGGGATAGCCTGCCCTGGGTGCACAGGAAACATGGTGCTCATGTCAGACATTGCTGACAGCCTGGAACATTCTGCCCCCACTGCCTTGGTCATAGAAGATGGCATCAGTAAGCAGTGACTGTGTGACCATTCCAGAAGGGTAGTTCTCAGAGTGTGGCCAAGAGTCATCATCAGGATTCCAGGAGTTCTCAGAGAGAAGAATTGAGTGCAGCAGACCTGCTGTGTCCACTCTGTCCTCACACCCTGACATACAGAAAACTCCAGAAGTAACCACTCCTCTGGCCTCTATAAACAGAATTTCTTTGACCTGTTTTTAACTTCAAATAAATAAAATCAACATTATTCTCCACTGTGTCTGACTTCTTTGGCTCTGTGCTGTCTGAGATTCATCTAAGTTATATTTACCAGTATTTTATTCCTTCTTTTTGCTGAGTGGTGTTCTATCTCATGCATAAACCACAATTTATTGATTCATTCTCCTATTGATGGATATTTGGGTTATTTCCAGTCTTGAGTGCATATAAATGCAGCTGCTACACACAATCTTGCATTGGCACTGTAAATATGACTCCTAATCCCTGTTAAATTCTCTGGATAGCCATTCTTCAGCTTCCTGGTTTAAGAGGCATTAGGGCAGCAGCAGAAGCAGTGGGGCATAGCCTTAGTGACAGCCTCAGAAGTAACACCCTTCAGAGTGCTGAGAACTGATCTTTTTTTTTTTTTTTTTTTAATTCAAGACTGATTTTTTCCAGCCATCATTCCAGGAGGCCTCTTCCCAACAACTTTCTAAGTACCTAATTCCTGAATTAAATCTCTGACTCATTAAAGTACTTGGAGTGATTTCTGTCTTCTGCACCAAATCCTGAATGATATAAACAGTAATTTCAAATATGCCATTCAATGAGCAAAATGTTCTGTTGTTTAAACATTTATGGTAACGGGCCCTGCTTCTTAGGACTGTAAGCTTCTGAGTGTAGTAGGAAAGCAGGAGGATGATCAAGGGCACTGACACTTTGAAACATTGTGAGCATGGGTCTTTGCAGATTATTTGTATTTAGGAAATGATTTATCTTCTCTAATATGAATAAAGTCTCTGAAAATTAATGTTTGTCTTTGGAAGATTATGTATTGTGTGTGTGTGTGTGTGTGTGTGTGCATGTATTTAAGCAAATCATTTTCTATTAGTCAACTGAGAATGACAGGAAGGCTTTCACTTAATAGAAAAATTTTAAAGGGCTTGGACTTAAGTACCAAAGCCCATGTGCTTAATGTTTTCTTTTTCAAAAAATTTGTCCTAACTTACATTCTTTGTTTTTCTTTAGTTTCAGGTGTTTATTTAAATTCCAGTTAGTTAACATACAGTGTAATATTAGCTTCAGGTATAGAATTTAGTGATTCATCACTTACATATAGCAACCAGTGCTCATCACAACCAGTGCACTCTTTAATTCCCATCACTTGTTTAACCCATCACCCCCACCCACTGCCCCTCCAGCATCACTCAGTGTGTTCTGTATACTTAAGTCTGTTTTTCTGTTTGCCTTTCTCTTTTTTTTCTTCTTTGTTCATCTGTTTCATTTCTTAAATTCCACATATGGGTGAGATCATATGGTATTTGTCTTTCTCTGGCTGACTCTAGCTCCATCCGCATCATTGGAAATGGCAAGATTCATTCTTTTTGATGGCTGAATAATATTCCACTGTGTGTGTGTGTGTGTGTGTGTGTGTGTGTGTGTGTGTCTGTGTCTGTGTCTGTGCGTGGGTCTTTATCCATTCATCAGTCGATGGACATTTGAGTTCTTTCTATAATTTAACTATTGTTAAGAATACACGTAAACATCAGAGTACACGTAGATACCTTTGAATGATGTTTTTTGTATCCTTTGGGTAAATACCTAGTAGTGCAATTACTGGATTATAGGGTAGTTCTCTTTTTCACTTTTTGAGGAATGTCTATACTGTTTTCCAGGGTAGCTGCACCAGTTTGCAGTTCCATCAACAGTGTAAGAGGGTTCCCCTTTCTCTGCATCCTCAAAGCTCATGTGTTTTAGCAATGTTCTGCTGAAAGGTCCTCCCTTGCAACTTGATATTGCTATAATTTAATTAAACAGACTTAGAAAACATGCTGATGTGGTTATCGCACAATAGGAATATAGTAGTGTGTGAGAAAATAGATCCTAGGGTGACACCAACTCCTGGAGTAGATAATTTAATCTGGGTTCCCCCACATACAGGGTCTTTTAGGTGCAGTTAGTTTATTTAGAAAGATGATCTCAGGAAGCAGATGTGCAACAGTGGGCAGACAGGGAAGGGAGAAATGTCAATAAAGGGTGTATTTTTGAGCCTCAGTTGCTATAGGCAAGTGGGGCTCAATCCATCCAGGAGGCCTTTGAGGAACTAAGTAGAACATGTTTCAAAAATGCCTCAGGAAGACTGAGGCATGTGTCCATGCGTTTCCATGTTCCATGAGGTAAGGGTTGCCTCCAGGGACTTTAACACTTTTGTTCTGGAGCATGGGCCAAGGGTCCTCTTTGGCCTTCATAGAAAGCCCTGAGGCAGAAAGCCTGGGAGACACTGAAGATGGAAATCTGATGAGCCCAAGACATAAGCAAATTCTAGAGTTAAGGATGGAGTTTCTCTAAAGTGGAAGTTTACACTATAAAGGTTTATTGAGGGAAGCCAATTTCTTAGGACAGGGAGCTAGGCTGGGAACTAAGAGAATCTTTTCTTTTTTTCTTTTTTTTTTTTTTAAGAGAATTTCTTAAGGTAAGTTTATCTTCTACTTTATTTTCTCAAGAACAATGAGATTGATTGTATTTCCCAGCAGTGCTCAATATTTAAATATTCTCTTGCTAGCATCAAACATTTACATAATAGTTATCTGACTTCATTTACTTTTCATATTTTGTCACATTTTCATTAGCTGTATTTATTTGTATGTGTGTACAGGTGTATATTTTATATTATACAAATATAGTAATAATTTATATGATAGAAACATATTTTATATGTGGTTTATATATAATTTTTATAATTTATGTAATAAATTATATTTATATAATATAAAACTTCTAAATGATTTGAAAGTAAGCTCTAGACACTGTCACTTCACCCAGCATGCTTCTCTTGAGAATGACATTCTTCTACATGACCTACAACCATTCTCATAGCTACAAAGATAATTCAAGAATAGCTTCTAAGAGAGAAACCCTATTCAAATTACCCAATTGTCTAAAGAGTGTCATTTAAAGCTTTTTTCCTGTATCCAATTAAGTCACATTGAACCTGGCTAAATGTTAGTTTCTTTTAGTGTAGAACTTTCCCCATGTGTTTTCTGGTTTATTTGTTTGTTTGTTTGTTTTTAATGATAATTGACTGTTTCCAAAGAATTCAGGATAGCTGTCAAATAAATTAACTTCTAAATGAACTTCTGCATTTGTCTGATGGTTTCCCCAAAGTTTTAAGCCAAATATTTTTGATGAAAGTACAACCTAGGAGATATAGTCTATTTCTTATTGCATCACATGAGGAATTCCTCAGCATCAGATTTTCCCACCACTGGTGTGTTAAATTAAATCATTTGGATAAGGAATCAACCATTCTTCAATTCCGAAACTATATTTTATTGATATAATTAGTAATAATTATGTAATCTGTAAATAATCTGTGGGGTGATGTATTTTGTGTATAATATCTTGTCCTCACAATATTTGTCTCACAGTTTTATCATCTCTCTAATAATTATTGTTTAAATCAATTACCACCTTGATACTGTATAAATTCTTTCATTCTTGGGGCACCTGGATATCTCAGTTGGTTAAACATCTGCCTTCAGCTCAGTTCATGATCTCAGGGTTTGGGACTGAGCCCAGTGTTAAGGCTCTCTCTCTTAAATAAATAAATAAATAAATAAATAAATAAATAAATAAATAAATAAACCTTTAAAAAATAAAATAAATTCTCTTATTCCTTTGCTGGCATTTGTTAATTAGAGCTTTCCATATTCTACTTTTTCTCCTTCTTTTTTTGTTTGAATATTGTGTGGATTCATGTAATACTTTCCTCTGTTATAACTCATTATTTCATTATTCTTTTTGGCAAACTGACCAATTTTTGGACAGTGGGAGCCTCTTCCAGACCATTTTAAAAATTATTGTGAATGTCATTGAGGAATACAATAAAAACAGAAAAGTAAATTCTGTGTCCTTTTGGCCTGATATACCCATCTTTAAACACTTCCTTGATTTCTGATAAAATAAGATGATATTTAGGCTTACTTCAGACCCCCCAGACCTACTGTCAGACATTTGTTCAAGGAGTCTTGGTTCCTTTTTGGGTTTTGTTTGTTTGTTTTATTTTTTAAAGATTTTATTTATTTATTCATAAGAGACACAGAGAGAGAGAGGCAGAGACAGGCAGAGGGAGAAGAGGGTCCATGCAGGGAGCCCGATGTGGGATTTGATCCCGGGTCTCTAGGATCACGCCCTGGGCGGAAGGCAGGCGCCAAACCACTGAGCCACCCAGGGATCCCTGTTTCCCTTTTTGGAGCAATGGGATTTAGAAACTATGATTAGGGTCTTACATGTGTTTATTGCTTCTAAGCTATTTCCAATGTACAGACCTAAAAACAGGAATGTATAGTATTTTGAAATGGTGATAGGGTGATAGAAAAATAAAATAAAATAGGAATGAGAGGGCAAGTTTAACAATTTTAAAAGGAAAAAAAAAGGAATTAGGGAATTAGAACAAATGGAAGAGTAGAGCATGTAGGTGAACACAGTCTTCCACGCCCACCCTCCTGATGAGGCTAGACAGAGTCACAGGTAGCGCTGGCTTTGGGAGGCATCCAGCACATTGGCAGGAAATGGTGGAAGAAGCATGTTACATGCAGAGGCCATGACAGCTGAGGAAAATTCAGGAGCAAACTCAGAACTAACCTTCTTTCTCAAGTGTATTGGAGGGAGGTGAGGACCAGTGCAGAAGGACTGGAGTGAGAAAATGAGTGAAAATATCAGTGAGGGTGACAAAACATTACAGACACCTAACTCTGGGAAATGAACAAGGGGTAGTGGAAAGGGAGGTGGGCGGGGGGTTGGGGTGACTGGGTGATGGGCACTGAGGGGGGCACTTGGCGGGATGAGCACTGAGTGTTATGTTATATGTTGGCAAATTGAACTCCAATAAAAAAATAAAAATAAAATAAAATAAAATAAAATAAAATAAAATAAAATAAAATAAAATAAAATAATAAAATAAAATAAAAAAGGACTGGAGTGAACGGAGGATAAAGGAGAAGGAAGCAGGCTTTCAGATTACGTAACCATGGCTATTTTAAAGATGGATGATCATTTTGCATCACAGATACTTTCATTTTTTCAATTAGAATGTAGGCCAGTTGTTCACCAAATATTTTATAACAAGGCAGCTTTAGCTAACTACTCATTTCCACTGTTGAAAACGTTTTAATCTTTGATCATTTCTTGAGGAAAATTTTTCAGGAATAAAGTAATTTTAAGGGCTTTTTGACGTTTCTTGAGGCTTTGACTCTGTGAACAGGGGGAATTGGTTATGTACTAGGTCACTTTGTTTTACATTTTCTGAAAGAACCTACCATTCAATTTTACTGAGAAATTCCAAATCTAAAGCAACAGCCTTCTGAGAGATCATATAATTTTTTCTGATGGAAAAACAGATTTTTTTTTACATTTAATTCACACTATAATGATTTTACACAGTTGTTTTCTTGCCCATTTGAGGGCTGATTTTACTAAGTTTGAGGTTTTCTTCCTTTTAAATGTATGTAATTTTCCTCTAAAAATGCTTTAGATGCATTTCACAAGTCTTTATATGTAATTTTTCATTACCATTCAGGTCATACTATTTCCTAATTTTCATTATGATTCTAGATAGATGAAATTTTGGAGTTTTCTTTTTGTTATTAATTTATTAACTATTTATTGACTGCACTGTGGTCAGTTAATGAAATCTGTTTTATTCCAATTATTTGAAATCTCTTTAGCCTTGGTCTTGGAGACACACACACACACGTACTTCACACTAAGAGTGGAGGCATTAGAAGTCTAGCTTTATGGGAAAGGATCTGACACCTGATCAGGCTCTGGGGTTTTCTTTCCCTTTCCATGATATGACTGGAGTTGTTCCGTGTGTGGTTCTGCTCATGCCCCACTAGACTGTGAAAAACAAAGCTCAAGTTCTCCAGGTTTAGCAAATAACCTTGCCACATAAACTGGGTGCAATGATGTCTGTTCTTATAATGGACACTGGTCTGACAATGCCTAACTTTCCTATCATCTCAAAGAAATTTTTAAGGAGTGTGAACATAAATTTATATAGGATTTTTAGTATTTTTCAAGCAAGTGGGTTCATGGAGTATCTAGCTTATGATTTTACTGAAAGTGGATGCCATTGAGGCTGTGTTTTGCAGTGACCTGAAGGCTCTTGATCAGATATAAATGAGCAGATAAGCCATGAAATGCAGGGTTCACCTGGGGACAGTGGAAAACTTGTCCGAGAAAGTAGTTTAAAGGAGTGGAAGGGATTCTAAAATAAAGCCACTTTATGGAGAATTTGTTGTAATGTTTACACTGATTTTTCTTTTAATGGTTTACTTGAGCATTTCCTTATATCCACTCTAACCATTTTTTCAGGGTACAAATGTTACTTAATATTCTATGATGTAGAGAGCATTGGGTGTTTTTCTCTCCTTTTCTCTGCGTTTGAATAAAATCCAAGTCATTTCTTGAAGAAAATCTTTTGGGAAAATAATTTAAGAGTTAAATTTTTTTTTAATCATTTGATCCACTGATTGTACATCCAGGAATAGTTGTAGTGGAATAATTTGATATACAGAGAGAATAGTCTTAAAAATAAGAATATTCTCCAAATATTAGTAATAACATGGAAATACTGAATATAAATTAGTCTAAAAATAGGAGCCTACTTAAAAAGTTAAGATGTTGGGGATCCCTGGGTGGCTCAGCGGTTTGGCACCTGCCTTTCTCTCTCTATGTCTATCATAAATAAATAAATAAAATCTTAAAAAATAAAAAAATTTAAAAAAAATAAAAAGTTAAGATGTTTTCATCAGATGGAATATTACACAACCACTAAGATCACATTTTGGCAGATTATAGCATAGCTTGGGAAAATGCTAATGATGAAATGTATGTTAAAAATCAGGATATATATATGTAGATGTATATTTTAAAAAGATAATAGTAGCTAAATGATGGTGAAGGCATTTATTATTTATTTAAACTTATTAAGTAAATAAATAATTTTTTTAAGATTTTATTTATTTATTCATGAGAGACACAGAGAGAGAGGCAGAGACACAGGCAGGGAGCCTGCAGGGAGCCCAATGCAAGACCCCGGGATCATGACTTGAGCCAAAGGCAGACACTCAATTGAGCCACCCAGGTGCCCCTCAATAAAATGTTTTTTTAAAAAAATCAGCAGGCTTGGCTCTGGAAGAGCCTACAAATGACAGGAACTTGAGTTGCCATGCTTAGAGAGACAGCATAAAAAACTATTCATTGAGATATAGCACAGAAGTAGCAGTTTGAAAAGTTTCCAGAGTATACTTGAAGATTTATTTACTAATATCAGAAGAGGTATTAGAGATGCAAGGACCTTTAAGATTTCAAGAACAAAAGATCTACGGGCACCATTACCCTCCCTGAATCCCCAAATTAGATAGCAGGATACCTGCGGAAGCCAGTGCAAACACTCTCCACCTCACTTGTTAACACCATATGACCCAGTACTACTTTGTCCTGTGGATCCAACCCTATCCAACCAGTTTCACCCAGCAGGAGTACCTTTCAAGTAGCTCCTTCCTTGTCTCATTCTGCAAGTAGTTGTAGCAGGACCAGCACCACTCCAAAGTGACTTCTGCCCTGGAGAAAGGGGAAGATAACTACACACACTAATTTCACTGTAGCCCCAAGAGGCAAACCTTATAACTGGCAGTACAGAGAGTGTCCTACTGATCACTAAGTCTGCAGCCCCAGAGACTATGTAGGGGCAGGCATCTGACCTGTCAGCCTTGCCCACCAACAAAAGCCTCTCCAGAGATAGCACAGGGAGAGAACCCTGAAGTTCAAGATCATTGCAGTCTGAGCAGATGGATTGGAGGTAATTTTCTGGTTTGTCTTCAGATCCTACCCACCAACTAAGGCTTCTCAAAGGACAAAACAGGGAGGGTGCCCTGTAGTTCTGAGCACTGGGTAACCTCAGCAAAGGGTCTGAGGACAGGAATCTGGTATGACTGCTAATACTGCTTAACTGCAAGCCCGTGATGGCTATAGACTGGTCCTTCCACAGCACAGGGACCAAACCTTGCCCACCACAGGCAAAATGGGCTATGGCAGCTGATTGAACAAAAAACAAATGAAGCCCAGCCACAACATTAGGGTGCATACAATCCACATAGGAGGCATCCCTGAAATATCTAGTTCTGGGTGAACAGGGGACATTGTGCTATAAGGCACAACAGAACTCTTTATAAAGCCACTACCTTAAAGATCAGGAAATATAACTGGCTTTCCTAATACATAACAACAAATACAAAGAGTTAGACAAAATAAGGAGAAAGAGGAATAGTCAGAAATGAAAGAAAAGGACAAATGAACTAAATAAAATGGAGATAAGCAATATGCTTTATAGAGAATTCAAAGTAATTGTCATAAAGATACTTACTGGACTTGAGGGGGAAAATGGTGCATCCCAGTGAGACCTACAAAAGAGAGAAAATATATTAGGGCACCTGGGGGGCTCAGTTGGTTGAGCGTCCAACTCTTGAGTTTTGGCTCAGGTCATGATCTCAGGGTCATGAGATAGAGCCCCCTCATTAGACTCCACACTCAACAGGGAGTCTCCTTGAGGTTCTCTCCCTTTTCCTCTAACCCTCTCATCTGTATGTGTTCTCTCTCTCCTTATAATAAATAAATAAATCTGTAAAAAACAAATTAAAAAGAACCGATCAGAGATGAAGAACTCAATAATTGGAATTAAAGATACACTACAGAGTGCCTGGGTAGCTCAGTTGGTTAAGCATTTGCCTTCAGCTCAAATCATGATCCCAGGGTCCTAGAATTGAACCTCACTTTGGGCTCCCCACTCAGCAGGGAGCCTACTTCTCCTTCTCCCTCTGCCCTTCCCCCTGCCATTCATGCATATTCTCTCTTTTTTTATAGAAATATTTTTTATAAAATTAAAACAATAAAAACACACTAGAAGGAATCATCAGTGGACTAGAGGAGGCAAAAAAAAAAACAGATCAATGAGCTGGAAGACTTAGTAATGGAAAACAAGCTGGACAGCAAAAAGAAAAAAGAATAATAAAAAAAATGAGGATAGATACAGGAAACTCAACAACATCATCAAGCATAATAACATTCACATTATATGACTCTCAGAAGGAGAAGAGAGAGTAAGGGGACAGAAAATTTATTTGAAGAAATAATAGCTAGAAACTTCCCTAATCTGGGTCAGAAAACAGATATCTAGATCCAAGAGCCACAGAGTGCCTCCAACAAAATCAACCCAAGAAGGTATACACACACACACACACACACACACACACACACACACATTAAAATAAAAAGTAGGGGCACCTTGGGGCTCGGTAGTTGAGCATTTGCCTTTAGCTCAAGTCAAGATCCCGGGATCCTGAGATCAAGTCCCACATCCGGCTCCCTGTTGGGAACCTGCTTCTCCCTCTGCCTAGGTCTCTGCCTCTCTCTGTGTGTCTCTTATGAATAAATAAATAAAATCTTTTAAAAATAAAATAAAATGACAAATGTAGTAATTGAAAGTGAAATTTAAAAGTAACAAGAGAAAAGAAAATAGTTCCATGCAAGGGAAATTGATTTTTCAGCAGAAATTTTGTAGGCCAGAAAAGAGTGGCATGATATATTCAAAGTGCTGAAGGATAAAAACCTGCAACCAAGAGTACTCTATCCAGCAAAGCTATCATTCAGAATAGAAAGACAGAACAATTTCCCAGACAAACAAAAGTTAAAGGAGTTCATCACTACTAAACCAGCCTTACAAGAAACACTAAAGAAAATTCATTGAATGGAAAGGAAGGGCCATAATCAGGAGTAAGAAAATTAGGAAGGGAAAAAATTTCATAGTTAAATACAAATATAATAAAAGTAGAGGGTTATTCATATAAAACTAGTATAGAGATTAAAGCACAAAAACAGTAAAATCAATTAAATCATCAGCCAAGGGATTTGCAAAATAAAAGGAAGCAAAACAATGACATTATATACATAAAAAAAACAAGGAGGTAAAAATTAATGCTTGTGTGTATTTTATCCACTATATTGCCTTTTTCAAAAAAATAGAAGTTCTTTCTATATTCTAGATACACACCCTCTATCAGTTTAATGTACTATAGCCTATATACTATAGCCTATGGCTTAACTTTACACTCCTAGTGATGTCTTCTTATAAGTTCTCAACACAAGAAGAAACTTTTGTAACATGTATGGTGACAGATGGTAAGCAGATTTATTGTAATGATCATTTCACTACACATACAAATACTGAATCATGTTGTACACATGAATCTAATATAATGTACAACTAATTGCACCTCAATAAAAAAATAAAAACAATATCATCTAAAAAGCCAATGCCTGGGAATAAATCTAATGAAACAAACATAAGATCTCTATACAGAGTCACAGAGTAGTATTAACAGAAAATTTAAAAGATCTAAATAAAGCACATATATGTATGTGATGGACTTGAGACTCAGAATTATTAAAATGTCAATCTACCCAAACTAGTCTATGCAATAGCAAAAATACCAATCAAAATCCTAGAAGTTTATTTGTTTTAATTGACAAGGAGAGTTTGAAATGTGTTTGGAATTTCATATGACCTAGACATTTGCGATACCAAAACAATCTTGAAGAACGAAGAACTTTTCTACCTGACTCTAAGACAAAGTGAGAATAATTAAAACAGAATTGGGGAAAAGATAGGCAATTAAACCAAAGTGAAGAATAGAGACCAAGAACAAACTTACACATGCATGCATACTTGACTTCTGACAAAATTGGCAGTATAGAACAGTGAGTAAAGGCAAAAATGTGGGTCAGTTTCATATCCAAACGGGAAAAAATCAAAAATAGTTCCTAATGATAGTACAGACATTAATAATTTCAAGTAGGTTACAGACATAAATGTGAAAGGTTTAAGAATAAAGCTCCCAGGTGATATAACATGAAAATACCCTCATGGCTTTGAGGTGGCAAAAACTTCCTAAACAGAGCCTGAACAGCAATATAATAGGACCACCCTAACATCTGGATTGCTTTAATGTCTGAAAGTGATCAAAGAGTTTGAAAAAATACGCTGCATAGTAATAGATTCATAATATCAATCTCGACCATTTATTGAGCATTTACTGTATACTAAGCACCCTATCAGGTTTCAAATGCCTTATCTCATTTGACCCTTACTATTGCTATCATTATTTTACAGATGAGAAAACTTAGGCACAGAGAGTTTAAATACCTTGCCCAAGATTATTTTTACTGCTAGTAAGGAACAGAGATGCTGTTCAAACCAGGCAGTCTAGCTCCAGAGTCCACACTCAGTGATTCCACCTGAGCCCTATTTAAGGTATTGGATTTTTTTAATGTTTCAAGAGTCTCTTTAAATTCTAGTTAGTTAATATAGAGTGCAATATTCATTTTGGGAATAGAATTTAGTTATTCATCATTTGCATTTAACACCTAGAGCTCATCACAACCAGTGCCCTTCTTGACACTTGTCACCCATGTAGTCCATCCCTTGCCCACCTCCCTTCCATCAGCCCTCAGTTTGTTCTGTATAGTTAATAGTCTGTTTTATGGTTTGCCTCCCTCTCTTTTTTTTTAAATCTTCTTCCCCTCTATTCATCTGTTTTGTTTCTTAAATTCTGTATGAGCGAAATCACACAGTATTTGTCTTCCTCTGACTTATTTCTCTTTGCATAATACCTTCTAGCTCCATCCATGTTGCTGCAGGTGGCAAGATTTCATTCTTTTTGATGCTGATAATATTCTATTGGGGATATATATACATATATATAAACCACACCTTCTTTATCCATTCATCAGTTGATAGACATTTAGGCTCTTTCCATAGTTTGGCTATTGTTGATAATGCTGCTATAAATATCAGGGTTTATGTGCCCCTTCGAATCAGAATTTTTGTATCCTTTGGATAAATACCTGGTAGTGTAATTGCTGTGTCATAAGGTAGTTTTATTTTTAGTTTATTGAGGAACCTCAATACTGTTTTCGAGAGTAGCTGCACTAGTTTGTTTTCCCACCAACAGTGGAAGAGGGTCCCCCTTTATCAGCATCTTCACCAACCCCTATTGTTTCCTGTGCTGTTAATTTTAATAATTCTGACAAGTGTGAGGTGGTATCTCATCATCATAGTTTTGATTTGTATTTTCCTGATGATGGGAGATGTTTACATATGTCTGTTAGCCATCTGGAAGTTTTCTTTGGAAAAATGTCTATGCATGTCTTTTGCCCATTTCTTAACTGGATTATTCGTTTTTTGGGTGTTGGAGTTTGATAAGATTTTGGATATTAACCCTTTATCAGATATGTCATTTGCAAATATCTTCTCCCATTTTGTAGGTTGCTTTTTAGTTTTGTTGATTGTTTTCTTTGCTGTGCAGAAGGTTTTAATCTTGATAAAGTCCCAATAGTTCATTTTGGCTTTTTTTCCCCCTTGCCTTTGGAGATGTGTCTAGTAAGAGTTGCTACAGCCAACTCAAAGAGGTTTCTGCCTGTGTTCTCCTCTAGGATTTTAATGGTTTCCTATCACAATTTGGGTCTTTCATCCATTTTGAATTTATTTTTGTGTATGGTATTAGAAAGTGGTCTGGTTTCATTCTTCTGAAGCACATCACTCTCCAGTTTTCCCAACACCATTTGTTCAAGACTCTTTTTTCCTTTGGATCTTCTTCCCTGCTTTGTTAAGATTGGTTTACCATATAGTTGTGGGCCCATTTCTGGGTTTTCTATTCTGTTCCATTGATCTATGTGTCTGTTTTTGTGCCAGTACCATACTATCTTGATGATCGCAGCTTTGTAATATAGCTTGAAGTCCAGAATTGTGCTGCCACTAGCTTTGTTTTTCTTTTTCAAGATTGCTTTGGCTATTCGAGGTCTTTTGTGGTTTCACACAAATTTTAGGATTGCTTATTCTAGCTCTGTGAAAAATGCTGGTGATATTTTGATAGGGATTGCATTAAATCTGTAGATTGCTTTGAAAAAAGTTATTGCATTTTATGTATTGTATGCATTTCACTGACACATTGATGCTGAACCTGAGGAGGACATGTAGGATACATGTCCATCTGGAGACATCTCAGTGTTACTTATTAAGAGGATCCCAGAAATCAAGTCAAAATCATACTAGTAGGCTCAATCTTCCTGTCTTCCTAATCATGTTTCCACAAAGGTAATTGTGAGTTGTTATGTTTGGTAGTGGTAACAATAAACTTTACATTAATGAGATCCATGATAGCCAATCTATAATTTTTTTACCTTTTAATCATGTTGGGTTATATTGGGCTATCTCTCTGTCTTTGTTAACCAGGTACTGGGAGGAGGATGAATTCCACATTTGGAATTCAACAGATGGAAACAATCTTAGTTAATCCTCAATTCCTTTTAAGAACTGAATCTCCAGTGGTGATATGAATTCTGGGTATGTAGAGTTTACTAAAAATAATAACAAAAGAGCATAGAGAGACTTTCTGCTCAAGCACATAGAATGCCCATGATATTCCTATGACCAGGGAAATAATACAAGACTAGAACAAGTTGCCATCATGTGAGTCAGCCCTACCCTTGCCAATTCTTTCTCTGACAGATGGAGAGATGGAAGATTCAAAACTGTGTCTATAGTAGGATTAACATTCTAAAATTTAGTCACTTGTAGGAATATAATATTAACCATCATTTGAAAAGATTTGGTTTATGGTTCCTCAATTGACCTTACCCAGAAGGAGCTAATTCATTTGAAACATCCACATACTTTCCTTTCATTTCTTCCCTCCATCCTCCTTTTTTTCTTCAGTTTTTATTTAAATCCAGTTAACAAACAGTGTAATATCAGTTTCAGGTATAGAAATCAGTGATTCATCATCTACACGCAACACCCCCAATGTTCATCATTTCCCTCCATCCTTTTGTTTTTTCCCTTCTCCCCTCTCCCTCCCTCATCCCCTTCTTCCTTCCTTCCTACCTTCCTTTCTTCCTTCCTTCCTTTTATTATCTTAGTTGTGTAGCCTTATATATAAATTGTCAATCAAGAGACTATTCTAGAAAGGAATATAAAGAAAAGTAAATGCAGTGCTTAAAGTCTCATTATATTCTAAGTCTTTCAATCAAAATAAGAATCTTTAAAATATCCAGGTCAGCAAATAAACTCTCATTATGTCATTTTTTTGGTGATAATGCTTTCTTTTCTAAGCCAAGCACTACCCAGCAAGAGAATTCCTAAATGTAAATTGGCAATAAAGAATGTTCTCTTCTAGGCAAGTCTTCAAAAATGCCCTGTTGTCAAGGTGCCACTCTTTATGCTTACACAGATCCACACTAACTCCTGGAACTGAGTACTGGGAACAATGGAGAAGGAATGGGCTGAAGGGTCACACAAGGTGAAAAGATTCAAAGAAAAAAAAAAAAAAAGATTCAGAGAGACCAAAGAACCTAAGCACAAAGCAGGTATGAGTAACAGAAGAAAGGATCCAGTGAGTCTGATACCATATGTAATCCATGCTTTCCGCAGCAGCACAGGACCTAGACAGCCAAACAAGGGCATGCCTGGTAATTTCAGGATTAACAACAAAGGTATTATTTAGTTCCAAGACTTCAACTCACAACTTCACTGGGATCCCCAAGAGTTTCATATCCTCCTTTTCTCTGGCAGGGCCCTGGGGACTTCTGGATATAGCCACAGCACAGTGTGCCAAGCACATTCTAAGTGGTGCTCCAGGGGATGTTCAAGTATAAAACAGTGTGAGTGGCCTCGCCCAAAGTTGGACAATGCCGTGGTATTGCTACATGATCACTTTGGTGGCGACCTGGGTAGTCATTAACATTTTCTTGTTATTTATTACTTATTAAACAAACAGGAACAACTGAATGTCTAATAACAGTGGATTGGTAAAATAAATTCAGGTAGGCATTACAGTGGCATCTTATGCAGCCAGTAAAATCATGCTATAGAATGTTTAACAGTTCTGGCTGCTATAATGGAATGATTTTGCTAAACTACAACTCTTTAACTGTTATAAAATCTGAGCACAAAATTTAAAATTGTCTTTTTAAATGTGTATAGGCATTGGAGTAGGACCCAAAGCATGCAGAAGCTGTAGCGTAATTTTTCTTTGGAAATTGGGAAGCCCAATAGGTAAGAGATTTGCAGTTATGCAGCTTCTGGCCTGAAGGATCTTGGATGACAGGTAGACAGAAGAGATAAACCTCAAAATCTGATTGTAAACTCAGCCCAAAGTCTTGGCTGATTTGCTAAACTACATATGCCTAGGGAGACTCCAGTGAGCCCAGTAAAAAATTAACAGCTGAAAATGAAAATGATAGACATTTCAGCTGCTGCTCACTGCAGAGGAAACAGAATTTGAATTTTTTTATTAATTTCTTTTAAAGACGTATTTTTGAAGATCAACATTTCATTGTGATGTTTATAACATATGTAGACGATGTAAACATGCTAACAACACAAATTATAGGGGAGACGTAACTGAACTACATACCGTGTGTTTGTTGTGTTGTTTTTTTTTTTAATTTTTATTTATTTATGATAGTTACAGAGAGAGAGAGAGAGAGGCAGAGACACAGGCAGAGGGAGAAGCAGGCTCCATGCACCGGGAGCCCGATGTGGGATTCGATCCCGGGTCTCCAGGATCACGCCCTGGGCCAAAGGCAGGCGCCAAACCGCTGCGCCACCAGGGATCCCTGTTGTTTTTATTTCATTGTGAAAAAAGCACTTAACAAGCTCTACCTTATGGACAAATTTTTAAGTGTACAATGTATTACTTTTGGCTACAGGTACAAAGTGGTGCAGGAGCTCTCTAGAGCTTATTCGTTTTGTTTGACTAAAACATGATGCCTGTTCATTATTAACTCTCCATTTCCCTCTTCCCTCAGTCCCTGGCAACCACCATTTCACTTTTTGATTTTATGAATTTGACTATTTTATTCAAGTTCTTAGTCCATTTTAAAAATAGAGTTATTGGGATCCCTGGGTGGCTCAGCGGTTTAGCGCCTGCCTTCAGCCCAGGATGTGATCCTGGAGTCCCCAGGATCGAGTCCCACATCAGGCTCCCTGCGTGAAGTCTGCTTCTCCCTCTGCCTGTGTCTCTGCCTCTCTGTGTGTGTGTCTTTCATGAGTAAATAAATAAAATCTTTAATAAAAATAAAAAATAAAAGTTATTAATTTTTTACTGTTGAGTTGTGGGAGTTCCTTGTATATTTTAGAAATTAATCCCTTATCAGATTTATGGTTTGCTAATATTTTTCTCCCATTCCATAGTTTGCCTTTTTACGTGGTGATTGTTTCTTTTGCTGTACAGAAGCTTTTAAGTTTGATACAGCCTTAGTTGCTTATTTTTGATATTTTTGCCTGTTTTGGGTGTCACATTGGTGAAATCCTTGCCAAGATCAATGTCATGAAGCTCTTTACCTGTTCTCTTTGAAGAGTTTTACAGTTTGGGTCTTATGTTTGAGTCATCAATCATTTTGAGTTGATTTTTGTGTACGGTACAAGATTTTGCATGTGGCTATCATGTTTCCACACCGTTTCTGGAAGAGAAATTGTATATTCTTGACACCCTTGTTGAAGATCAGCTGACTGCATGTATTGTCTGTGACAGAGCCCCATGACATTCCTCCTTCTCCGCTAACCTTATTTCTGAGGTTGGGGAGGGTATACCTTTAGGGTGTGTTTTACAGGGTCACAATTTACATAAACAATTTGAATCACCCACATCAGTGTATCAGCATCATTCTTGTGGTCTCATCACTCTCTAGGCCACTCTTTTAGAATCTGGGTCAGGCATGGGGACCCTAGGAAAACACCACAGCTACTACTCCTGGAGCTCACGGGGCATCTGGTCTTTACCCTGCAGGGGCAAGGGCTCTGAAGAAAAGAAATGAGAGTGGCCCCTTGTATGTTTTGTCAGGGCTTGGGTCTCCCCACCCAGATGGCACTGCCAGCCTTCACCAATCCTAGGATGGAAGAGGAACTTAGAAAATTCCGAGGAAGGGCCTAGGGAGGTATTATGTTATCCATCACCCTGCTAAATCTCATGTGGGCCACATCAGAGCACTTTGAATGATGCCACGTAATGCCTACTCTCACAGCCTTCTCTTTGGGCAATGATCAATAACAAACCTGTGTCCCAATATGGAGCCCAGGTGTCTTGAGTCTCCCTACCCCACACAGTGCAAGTTAGAACAGTCCTTTTTTACCTATAATTTTGGACAGTGGGATCATAGCACTCTGCTACTAGGAATTGGCTATCAGTCCCTCCATTGTATTTGGTGTGTAACAGCTTTATTGAGATGTAATGCATATGCCATATCATTCACTCATTGAAAGTGTATGACTCAGCGGTTTTTAGTACATCACAAAGCTGTGCAACTATCACCACAACCAATTTGAAAATATTTTCACTGTCACAAAAAGACGCCTTGTACCTCCTAACCATCACTTCCTAATCTCCACTTGCCTAAGTCCCACACAACCACTAAGCCATTTTCTGTCTTTATAGATTAGTCTATCCTGAGTAGTTCATATAAATGGAATGCAATGTGTAGGGTAGGAGGCAGAGCTTTCCATGTCATTATCTGCTTAGGAAGTCAGGGGGTTAACTAGTTAGTCAACTTTTTCTTCATAAATGAAATGGTGGGGAGGGCTGTCTCAAATGAGGTTCAGCCTGCATCAGGAGAGGCCTGTTTCTTGCATGGAGAAGAGCTAAGGAAAAAATTTTCTATATAGAGGCAGAGCAACCATCTGAGTAGAGAAGTTATTTCACCGTATTCGTTAACAAAAAAATACTGTATTTTTTCCCAGAAAGACCTTACCTCTGTGATTGCTCTGTGTTCCACGTAGGGTAGATCCCCCCATCTTGTGAATAAGGTCACATGAACAGTAGTTATTCATATTTCACTGGCTCATTAACTGCAAACTGACCCTTCCCAAATATACGGGAGTTGTCATAGTATGTCTCCCATGTTCATGAATAAATCAGCTCCCAAGAGTGCTGCCTCTACCTTGCAGGGCATCACACTGTGTCTGCCACCTGACTGGCTATATGTCTGGTCTGCAGCAAGAAGGAGAAAATGCAGTTGGAAATGCACAGGATTGCTAGAGCCCATTTTCCCTTCGATGTGACTTTCTCTTTTTCTACCACCCATCACGGGTTGAGCTGAGGACAAGCCCCAATCCCACATTGTTCTCAGAATCACACCCTGCCTGCAAACAACTGAAGTTTTGTTCCTGGGCCAGATGGTTATATCTGGCTCTCAGAGGGTAAAGAGAAGATAAACTCTTGCAAACAGCATCGTGTTGGGGCTGCCTGCAAGTCCCCAGACCTTCTCAGAGATATCTGAACTCCAGCAGTGAGATCCCTGCTGTATCTTTACATTCTTATCTGAGTAAATCCTTATGTCTCTTATATTTAGGAGCACTCAAGATGAGCTTGCCTAGAAAGCCTGGCCTTTGTAGGCCTTGCCTGGAAAGCATTCTCAGTATGGCCTTTCTCCTAAGGCCAGGTTCCAGAAGGACAGCAGAGGAGAGGTGCCCCACAGACACATGCTCGGCAAGAGACTAGGATAGAGATGATAGCGTCACCACAAACCTTTAGTATAAGTCTCCCATATGAAATCTAGTTACCAGCATTTCATAAGCACAGTGTTCTAAGTTCAGCTCCTCATTCCACCTTAGGTCCTGACCTCATGTTCCACAGAAGCCCGCATGAGATGCAGTGCCCAGACCGAGTCCTGCAGAACGTGTGCGCTTGCTCCTTACCAATGCCTCTTGCTCCCTCATAGCCTTTCCTGGGATCTAAGCAACTTCTGGTTCCTTTCTGCCTTCCTGTCTGTCCCTCAGTCTGAAACAAGTTAAATCCTCACTAATTCTTAGAGAAACTAGATTTCCTATAGAAATCAAATGAAGAGATGACCAAGCCCTCCTCTGTTAAGAACCTCTTCAGCAGACCCCACTAGACCAGGCACAGTGTCGCAGAGAACTCATGTTGACAGCCACCAAGGGACAAAAGCAGAAACAGGTGCTCTCCAGTGCGCCATCAACTCTTCCTGGGAATGCTTACAGAACCTAAACTTGATTAAAATCTAAAATGCTTTTGGGTTCTACTAGTATAGTGTAAGCACCAGCATTCAACTTACATTCTGAATTTCAGCACAAGCTTTAAATCTATTGAAACTTCCACGACGAGGCACAAAATTTGGGTCATTATCCTCTAACTCTCCTTTGACATGTGTGAAAAGACACTTAGCCTTTCTTTGATCATCACCTTTCAGTCATAAATTGAGTTCCATAAAGCAAATAATTATATAAATGATATCAAAATAAGTGAGCTGCCATTGGGAGACACCGTAAAAATGACACCAGACAACAGCAGGTGAGGAAAGTGCTCTTTGCCAGGTATACTTTGCAGTATCCGCTGTATCTCTGAAATGAAGTGTGCCTAATGGAACAGCTTGCTGAAGACAGCAATTCTTTTTTTTTTTTTTTTCAAGTGTATTATTAGTTCCAGGGGTAGAATTTGATGATTCCTCAGTTGCATATAACACCCAGTGCTCTTTACATCAAGTACCCTCCTTACTGCTCATCATCCAATTACCCCATCCTCCCACCCTTCACCCCTACAGGGAGCCTCAGTTTGTTTTCTAGAGTTGAGAGTCTCTTATGGTTTGCCTCCCTTCCTCCCTCTTTTTCTTTCCTTTTGTCTTTTTTAAGATTTTATTTATTTATTCTTCAGAGACACAGAGAGAGGCAGAGACACAGGCAGAGGGAGAAGCAGGCTCCCTGTGGGGACCCCGATGCGAGACTAGATCTCAGGACCCCAGGATCACACCCTGAGCCAAAGGCAGACACTAAACCACTGACCAACCCAGGCATCCCTCTTATTTTTCCTTTCCTTCCCCTATGTTCATTCGTTTTGTCTCAAATTCCACCTATAAGTGAAATCACATGGTATTCGTCTTTCTCTGACTGATATATTTTGCTAAGCATAATACCCTCTACTTCCATCCATGTTATTGCAAACAGCAAGATTTCATTCTTTTTGATGGCTGAGTAATATTCTATTGTATATGTACATATAACCACACCTTTGCCCATTCATCTGTCAATGGACATCTCAGCTCTTTCCAAATTTGGCTATTGTGGACATTGCTGCTATAAACATTGGTGTGCATGTGATCCTTCAAATCACTACTTTTGTATCCTTTGAATCAATACCCAGTAGTGCTACTGCTGTGTCATAGGGTAGCTCTACTTTTCAAGGAACCTCCATACTGTTTTCCAGAGTGGCTGGACCAATTTGCATTCTCACCAAAAGTGGAAGAGGCTTTCCCTTTCTCCACATCCTCGTCAACATCTGTTGTTTCCTGTGTTGTTAATTTTAGCCATTCTGACAGGTGTGAGGTGGTATTTCATTGTGGTTTTGATTTGTATTTCTCTGATGCCAAGTGAAGTGGAGGATTTTTTCATATATCTGTTGGCCATTTGTACGTCTTCTTTGGAGAAATGTCTGTTCATGCTTTCTTCCCATTTCTTAATTGGATTTTTTGGTTTTGGGGTATTGAATTTAATAAGTTCTTTATAGATTTTGAACACTAGCCCTTTATCTGACATGTCATTTGCAAATATCTTCTCTCATTCCATAGGTTTGAAAGCAGTAATTCTTAAACTTTTGGCCTCAGAATCCCTTTACATTTAAAATATATTGAGAATCCTAAAGAATTTTTGTATGGACAATATCTATTAATATGTACCAATTTGGAAGTACTGAAAAATTTTAATTATTTTTAAATTTGGCAACATAACAAATTACATGCTATAGGTTAATGTGAACAACATATTTTATGAAAGATAGCTATTTTTTAAACCAAAAAAAACAGCACAAGTGGCATTGTTTTACATTTTTTACGAATTTTTTCTATACCTGGCAAAGAGAAGATAGTTAAATCCTCATATTTGCTTCTCTATCAAATCTGCTTGCTATGACATCTTATGTCATGTTGCCTTTAGAAAACCCACTGTACACTCATGGAGAATGGTAGTGAAAAAAAGCAAAGAATGCATGGGAGCTCTTCTCACATCTTGTCTCCACTGTCTACCTAAGCCTACTTGTGTTCAGTGTCCTGTGTGCACCCTTGCAAGCAGTGAATCTGACTTCCAGAGTACCAGCTGAGTGGATCTCAGGAGTCACCAGTGCTGCTAAAAGAGCTGCAATTGCTTATCTAATTCACAAAGATTTTATGTTAAAGATCATTGCAGCAAATCTACAGTAAACCTTCACACCCAGAAAGACAGCCCCAATGTGTGCTACGATTATTGATGATCCAAAAATTTCCCATTCGGTGATGGATTTCAAATAAAATACAATGAAGAAACAGGAGAAAATATGAGACTTCTGATAATTAAGAAAAAAGAAATTTAATTAGGCAGTTTTGATACCGTAAACCAATTTTTCATGATATTACCTAATCGATTTTGTGGGGGTTTTTTTTTTGTTGTTGTTATTTAAGTATAGTTGACATGCTATGTTAGTTTCATGTGCACAGAACAGTGATTTGACAATTGTATACATTATGTAACACTTAGCCTGATAAATACAGCTACCATCTGTCACCATACAGTTATTACAATATTATGGACTATATTCTTTACGCTATCCTGATGACTACCACTTCTAACGCACTCCCCTGGGTTCTAGATGGGGTAGAGTGAAAACTGCAGCTTTCACATTCACGGCATTTACCTTGTTTGTTTATATCATAGTACAAATGTGTTTAAATTGAAAGAAAAGGAAAAGGACAAAACCTCGTGGCCTGTTGGTTGGTTCTGTGAGGATCTATTTCCTTATATCTCAAATAATGATATCAGAATATAGTTGTATGTTGAAGTTAACATATTAAATTGCTCTCAAAATTAAAAATCAGGAAAAGCTGCCCCAAAAGGCCTCTGATGATACTTTGAGCACCAGTTACTGGCTTAAGGGATCAAATTTGTCTTAAACTAAAGCTGTAGCACATATAAGGCTTGCAGCTGGAAGGTGCCATCTTACGTATCAGAGAGAATGAGGGTAAAGCAAATCTCTCCTCTGTACCCCTGGGCAAGCCTGTTTCTTCCCCAACGAGCCAATGACCTGGATGCTGATGGATGGACAAAGTGTAGGGCAACCTCAAAAGGGAACTGCAGTGTAAGAAGAAGGGACTTTACTGGGGCTTCCCCTTGTACTTCCCAAAGGAAAGGTCTTCCACGGAGGCTTGGGCAGTGCTGGCCAACACATATAGGACTGGAGGACTCAGTCAGTGACTTAGGAACACAGACAAATCTAAAAGCATGTCCTGAGCAGCCCGGGTGGTTCAGCGGTTTAGCACTGCCTGTAGCCCAGAGCATGATCCTGGAGACCTGGGATGGAGTCCCACGTGGGGCTCCCTGCATGGAGCCTGCTTCTCCCTCTGCCTGTGTCTCTGCCTCTCTCTCTCTCTCTGTGTGTGTGTCTCTCAGGAATAAATAAAAGTTTTCAAAAAAATAAATAAAAGCTTGTCCTATGACACACAAGTGAAGAATAAATTAAAAAGCTATTTAATTAATCAAAAGGCAAGCAAACAAAACCTTGGGACTTTACTTGTACCCAATAGATCTCCTTCACCTGGCCCTCTGCCAACATCCACGCTGCCCTGGAAGTTTCTGTCCTGCAGCCCTGCTCACCTTCCCAGGAAAACCTGTCTCCTGCAGGAGGAAGACTCACTCCCTGGGCCCTCTCAGAGTTCCCAGCCTTGAGCGCTGTCCAAGGATCAGCCAGGTGAACAGATGTTCCCCTCTCTGCTAGATTCTTTTGCTCGTAATTGCCAGTTGTCCTCACCACTCCTAGCTGTTCGTTTTTGACATTAATCCTTGCACTGTCCCCGCTCACTTACCTAGATGAGTGGGGAAGGACACCCTAAGAATCTGGTTTGGCCTTAAGCAAGTAAAAGTCATCATTTCAAGGCACTGCTCCAAGTCCGTGCTACCAAAGCGTGGCCACCAGAGGAAGACAGTCCCGCAGCTTGGAAGGGCAGCAAAATGAGTCCCCACACCTCCTGTTATTTTTAAAAAGCCTCCAGGAAAAACAGGAGCATGAAGGAAGGACTGTCACAACTCTGCAAAATAGCGTAAGTGAAATCTCCGCTAACAGCAGACCTGCAGCTCAGACAATATTTAAGAAGACACGCCAGTTCCTTAAACTGCCTTTGAATTTTTGGGTCCTTGAATATATATTGGTCGTCCTTGGGGTTAGTTTGTGGACTTGCCAACGGTTGTCCCCAGGTAAGCACCGAATTCTACGAAGAAGAGTCAAGAAAAACTCTTTTCACCTGACAGCAAATAGGTGAGAGAGAGCAAAGGTCACCAGCCTTACCACAGCAAAGCCAGCAGTGGCCTTTTCTGCCACACCTGCCTGTGGCCTTCTGGTCTAAATGACACAGGCCTCGGGGAACATGTGCCGTGGATGATCTTCTCTATGAAGTCCCTGAGGTGGGAGGGTTATGGTCCCCAAGGCAAGTGGGCATCAGTAGTTAGAGGACTACATTCACTTCAGGTGAAAGCATGAAAATCGGGAGCAGCAAGATTTCCCTTACTCGGGGATGGGACCCCAGGACAGGGAGATGGAGCACAAAGTGGACAGGGATGCAGCTGTACACACACACTTTTTTTTTTTAGATTTATTTATTTATTCATGATAGACATAGAGAGAGAGAGAGAGAGAGAGAGAGAGAGAGGCAGAAACACAGGCAGAGGGAGAAGCAGGCTCCACGTCGGGAGCCGGCCACGGGACTCGATCCGAGGACCCCGGGGTCACGCCCTGGGCCAACTGGGCCAAAGGCAGGCGCTAAACCGCTGAGCCCCCCAGGGATCCCCCAGGCACACTTTTATTAGACGACAGTTTCCTTGAACTCCCAGGATCCTTCTGCTTAAAAAACCCCATTGGAATGATTTCCTCCTACACTGTACTCGCCCCTGGTCCTCCCTCCCATCTGCAGGGGGTGTTTCACCTGCAGGGCCTTGTGCAGCTGGGGGAGGGGGGGAGCCAGTGTCCTTTCCTGTTGGACAGTGTTTTCCTCCATCGCATCCCTCTTCATTATACTAAGGTATATACTGCTTGGTTCCATTAAAAAAAAAAATCTTTATCCTCCTATACCGTAACCCTGACCTTTCTCCCGCACGGACTTGTAACCCGTAGGGCATAAACTATCTTCTTGTTATCTATTTGTTATTGCATCGGATATTTAAATGGGGAGGGGTGGTGGTGGTTGGGGGGGAGGAAGGGGGGAGGATATTCCCCTCCAGGAGAAAGAAATCATTGCATGGGCTCGGTCCACAGTTACGTAAACCGCAAGGTCTGTTTGCTGAGTCCTTTCACGAGGCAGGTGACGCTCCCCCCCGCGATCAAGGTTGCGGGAATCTTTGAGGTCGATGATGCTTCCACGTTCACCTCCCGCTACCGAGGATCCGTCTATTGAAACCAAGGGGCTGAAACGAGACGTGGCGGTGGGGGGGGGGGGGAGCGGCCTGTGGCTCCTCCTCCGACCCCCCCACCCGGGATGAACAGGACGCAGTGTTTCCCCCCTGCCCCCGGGAGGCACTATCCTTGCAGTGTCGTGGGCGGCTTTGACAGTCTTTCCTTTAGGGTAATTTTTTTCTCCTAGACTCCCACCCCCCCCCCCGCCATCCATCCCAGGGCTGCTGCGGCTGCTGCTCGCGCGGCCGGCGCCCGGGCCCGAGGACGCGGCGGATCGCTCGGCGGCTGCTAGCGCAGGGCGGGCTCGGCGCCCCGGGAGCCCCCGGAGCCCCCGGAGCCGCAGCGGGCGGGGCAGCGGCGGGGGCGGGGGGCGCGCGGGCCGCCGCCAGATGTGCCGGGCCCCCGCCGCGACGCCGGCCCCCCGCAGAGGCGCCCCCGCAGCTGGCGGCCTCCGAGGCGGGAGCGCCCGCCCCGCCGAGCGCGGGCTCCCCGGCGGCCGGCGCGGGGCTCGGGCCGGAGCGCGGCGGCGGGAGGTTTGTCCCCGCGCGCCCGCCGTACCGCGCGGCCCCGGGGCCGGGGAAGCGGCGCGCGGCTGAGATGGGCGAGACCATGTCCAGGAGACTCAAGTTCCATCTGGGCGGCGAGGCGGAGATGGAGGAGCGGGCGTTCGGCAACCCGTTCCCGGACTACGAGGCCGCCGCCTCCGCGGGGCCCGCCACCGGAGGGGCCGAGGACGCGGGCTGCGCTCGCCCCCCGCCCGCGACCGACGAGCTCGGCCTCCCTTTTCGCGACGACGGAAAGGTGAGTCGGCGGGTGGCGGGGCCTCGGGCCGCGCGGGGGGGGCTGCCGATGGTCGCGTCCGCCGGCCCCGCCCCCGAGGCGCGTGACGTCAGCAGCCCGCGCCCCGCGCCCCGCGCCCGGCGCCCGGAGCCCGGAGCCCGGAGCCCGGCGCCCGGCACCCGCGGGCCCTTCCTCCCCGAGGCGGGCTGGGTGGCGTCCGCCGCGTCCCTCCGGCCGCCGCCTGCCTGCCGCTGCTGCCGTCGAGATGCGCGCGGGGCTGGGGGGCGCCGGGGGCGCGCGGGCCTGGGGGGCGCGGCCTCCGGCGTCGCGGCCGCGGACGGGCGCCCCGTCAGCCGGGTGGTGCGGAGCGGCTGTGGGCGCCGACGACGAGGCCGCGGGATGTCGGAGCAGAAGCTCCCTGGGTGGGGCCCGAGGCACTCCGGGGCCGTCCGCGCGACGGCCCGGGTCCGGTAAGAGCACACGATCACCTGCTAGGTTGCAGGGGGCTCGGTTTTTGTTTTTGTTTTTTTTCCACTAACGTCGATGTTCCAAGTCTTTTTTTTTTTTTTTTTTTTTTTTGGTGTTCCAAGTCCTAGTTCTCCCCGCTTCGCTATGTATTTTGTACTTTTACCGGCAGTCACAAGTAGCTTATGAGTAAAGAAAGAGGTTTTCTTAAATCTGGAGAGGAAAAAATAAAATTTAAAAAAAAAAAAAGGAATCAGCACTGTTTCAAAGAAAAAAGTCGCAAAGGAAAAAATATATTTATTTATTTATTTACTTATTTACTTACTTATTTATTTATGATTTTATTTATTTATTCATGAGACACACAGGCAGAGGGAGAAGCAGGCTCCACGCAGGGAGCCCGACGTGGGACTCGATCCCGGGACCCTGGGGTCACGCTCTGGGCTTAACCGCTGGGCCACTTGGGCGGCCTGGAAAAAAATATATATGTATATAATCATCCTCCATTCATTTGGTTCCGTGTTGTTAATTCTTGTTCTGTCTGCATACTGGTTTTTGTTTTGTTTTTTTTTTTTCCCATTAGTTCTGGAAAATCTTACCTAGTTACGTTTTACGATCTTAAAGTCCTGTACAATCTGTGTTCTGGACGACTGGTTAGGCTTTGTACCCTCAGACCTTCTCCGGAGACGAAGCACGGTTGCAAAAGCATCAGAGTAAATCCATGACTGTAAATGACGAAAGACTGAAAAAGTGACCATGGTTAAAAGATGGGACGAGAACTCATTTGATAAAGAAATGTGATTATTTCCGTGCTGTGAGGCAGTTTAGGGTAATTGGACGTACTGGTCCGTATATCCCTACACCTACACCTGTTGGGGAGGAAGACCTTCCGTCGCCCTGTGGTCCTTCCAGCTGGATTTAGAATCAAATTGACATGAGATTAACAGGAGAGAAATCAAATTTCACAGGTGTACTTACAGGGAATCCATGCAGACAGGACATTCCAAAGGCGGTGAGGCAACGGAAGCTTATATGAGATAAGCAGAGGTTGGGGGAGGGGGGGATTGTCTGAGGACACCAAGGGGAAGAAAAGCCATTGCCAGAAAGCTAAAGGAGATGTTTGGAAAAACAAAGTTGCCCTATTAGGCAGATAAGTTCCTTAGGTAAAAGGGTGGGAGGTCTCGTCATAGCTCTCTTCCTGTTATGGGGTCTCCTTTCCTTTATTTTTATTTTTATTTTATTTGTTCATGAGAGATCCAGGCAGAGGGAGAAGCAGGCTCCATGCTGGGAGCCCAATGTGGGATTCGATCCGGGGACTCCAGGATCACACCCCAGGCTGAAGGCAGGCACTAAACCGATGAGCCACCCAGGGGATCCCCATGGGCTCTCCTTTCCAATGAAAATGTAGGCAATTGTGAGGGAGGCAGAGCTTTTCCTGTATCTGCTGGGTTTTGCTTACTTTTTTTTTTTTTCTTTTTTATTAGAGAGCATGGCAGGGTGGAGGAAGCTGGGGGAGAAGTAGCAGCAGCAGACTGCCTGCTGAGCAGGGAGCCCAGGGTGGGGCTGCATTCCAGGGCCCTGGGATCAAAACCTGAGCCACCCAGCCACCCAGCCACCCCTTGAGTTTTGAGTTTTGGTTACTTTTAACTCAAAATGTTCATCATGCCAAAGTGGCCCATTTTGGGGCTGCCTCCCCTTGGCCCTTACCTACCCTAAAAAGGTTTATCATCATTTATTTGTCAGTGCTTCCCATGTAATTTAACATAACAAATAAAAATATCTACTTTTACCTCTCCTACAAGGTGAGAGACAAATCCTTTGAGATTTTCCAGGGACCCTCAGAGAAATCTAAGTTGTTTTGATGTCAAAGACACCATTTAGAACTTGGTTTTGAAAGTTATCAAAATGTCAGAAATTTTGAACATAGATTAATAGGATCACAGATCATTATGAAATAATACTTAGTGGTTCACATAACCAAAGGACAACAGACGATTTTAAAGGCAAATCCAGAAGGTAACCTAGTGGGGAACAAAACTTCACTCTTGTAATATTGAAGACTCAATTCTTGCAAGTAATCAAAGTCCTGCTACAGATAAACATTAAGCACAAAAAATTACTTTGGTAAGACACAGAGTCTTTGCTTTCTGGACCGATTACTTAAAACATAAAAACAGACCTTTCACATCCTTTCTGTAGACCCAACAGTCCAAGGAAAGCATGTCCTTTTAACAGGGAGAAAACCAAATTCTAATTTTGCATGTGTATTTTTGATATTTAGACTCCTTCTTTAAAGACTTAAATTCATTCCAGCCCTAGCCCACTTGATCACACAAAAAATTCCTTTCCCAAGACTCCTTTTCCACAGCCTTCTCATCCATTCAGGTTTTACCTCTTTCTTATTCTGGAACAACCTGTCATTTTACTTTAGGACACACACAGACTGGTTTTCTTTAACAAAAAACCTATTTTTCATATCTTTCCTTATTAAAAAAAATACATTGTGCTTTTTCTTAGCCTACTTTTAATACAATTGTTTCCTTTTAGCCTTGTTCTATTAGTCTTAATGACATGTATCGATAAGAATTCTTAACCCATAGGGACATTAATTTCTAGTGAAAACTAAGAAGTAGACAATTATGGATTCTGTTCCACAAACATTCTGTGAATTTGTTATTTAATGAATACATTTCACAATTTCTAGAAGTAAATTCTTCCTCATTGTAAATTTTTCAATGTGGCAAACCTATTTACCAATGGACCCCAAGTATCTTTAGTTCCTTTGTAATAAGAAGCCGAAAGATAAACATATGTTCAGTAATCAGTGTCTCAGAGTTTCAGCACTTGGCACGTATCATCCTAGTCTCCTAGCCTGTTAAGATTTCTGCTGAGAAATTCACTAATATCCTACTGGAGGTTCCTTTGTAGGTTATATATAATCTTTTCTCTCTTTGTGTTGTGTTAGAAGGTGAGAGAGGGACAGTAAAGTATCTCCCAACTGGAGAAGAGACTTTGAGACTGGGAAACAAAGCAGGTGACTTTATACAGTTTATAGAGTTTTATTCAGGGGCACTTACTGACAGGGGTTTGGGTGAAGGACGTCTTTCCTGATTGACCTATTCATTCTTTAGTAAGATGCTCTTTAATCTCCAAGTATTTGAATTTCTTCCAAAATTCCTCCAAATTTCCTCTTCTTATTGAGTTCAAGTTTCAAAACATTATGGTTTGAAACTATGCATGGAATAGTACCAGTCTTCTGATATTGGTTGAGACCTGATTTGTGACCAGTATGTTATCTATTCTGGAGAATGTTCCAGGTGTACTCAAGAACAATGGGTATTCTGTTGCTTTAGGATGGAATATATCTGTGCAGTCCGTCTGGTCCAGTGTGTTATTTAAACTCCTTGTTTCCTTGCTGCTTAAATAACCTGTCCATTGCTGTGAGTGAGGTGTTGAAGTCCCCTACTATTATTGTATTGTTATTAATGTGTTTCTTTGATTTAGTCGTTAATTGGTTGATGTAACTGACCCATCCCAACATAGGACCATAAATATTTACAATTGTTAGATCTTGTTAGATAGACCGTTTAAGTATGATATAGTGTCCCTCTTCATCCCTTACTATAGTCTTTGGTTTAAAAGCTAATTTTCTTTTATAAGGATTGCTACCCTAGCTGTCTTTTAAGGTCTGTTAGCATGATTAATGGTTCTCTACCTCCTCACTTTAAATCTGTAGGTGTCTTTTTGTGTAAAATGAATCTCTCATGGACAGCATTTGGATGGGTCTTGCTTTTTTAATTCAGTGTGATACCCCGTGTCTTTTGATTGAAGCATTTAGCCCATTTACATTCAGAGTAACTATTGAAGGATATGCATTTAGTGCCATGGTGTTGCCTGTAAAGTCCCTGTTTCTGCAGATTGTTTCTGTTTATTTCTGGTCCGTGTTATTTTTGGGCTCTTTCTTCTCTTATAGGATCCCCTTTAATACATCATGCAGAGCTGGTATAATGGTCACAAATTCTTTTAATTTCTGCTTGTCCTGCAAGTTCTTTATCTCTTTCTATTCTGAATGATAGCCTTGCTGGATAAAGTATTCTTCATTACATATTTTTCTCATTTAGTGCCCTGAATATATCATGCCAGCCCTTTCAGACCTGCCAGGTCTCTGTGGATAGGCCTTCTGTCAGCCTAATGTTTTTACCCCTGTAGGTTCAGAACCTCTTGCCATGAGTTGCTTTTAGGATTTTCTCTAGGTCTGAAATTTGCAAGCTTCCTTATTATATATTGGGGTATTGATCTGTTTTTATTGATTTTTTAGGAGGGGTCTTTTCTACCTCTTGGACTTGAATGCCTGTTTCCTTTCCCAGATTAGGGAAGTTCTCAGCTGTGATTTGCTTAAATATACCTTCTGTCCTTCTCTCTCTTTTTCCTCGAGGACCCCAATAATGCTAATACTGTTTCATCTTATGGTATCACTGATTTCTTGAAGCCTCTTCCCATGGTCTATCAGTTACTTTTTCCTCTTTTCTTCAGCTTCCTGCCTTTCCATCAACTTGTCTTTTATGTCACCTATTTTCTATTCTGCTTCATTTACTCTAGCTGTTAAAGCATCCAATTCAGACTGCATCTCAAAGCATTTTTAATTTCGACCTGATTAGGTTTTATTTCTGTACTAAGAGATTCTCTGGTGTCTTTTATGCTTTTTTCAAGCCCAGCTCGTAACTTTATAATTGCTATCCTGCATTCCATCTCTGACATTTTCTTATATCCATATCAGTTAGATCTGTGGCAGAGAGTATTACCTCTGGTTCTTTCTTTTGTTGTGAATTCCTCCTTCCAGTCATTTTGCCTAGAGAGGAATGGATGAACAACAAGACAAAATAAAAATTATCAACCATGACTCAAGTGAAATACACACTAGACAAATCCAAAGAGGTCAGAAGCCAAAAAGAAAGGAAAAAGAAATAAGAAAGGTGGACAAAACAGGGTGATCCACTTGGTCCTGGGTTTATTTTGGTCCGTGTGTTAGAAGACATTAAGTCCCAAAATTGTAAAAAATGCAAACTTACATATATACAAAAATAAAGTTGAATACAGTGAAAGGAAGCCAAAAAATAAATCTATAAAATGTAAATGTAAAAAAATGAAAGTTAAGACTTAAAAACAAAGAATTGATAAACTAGTTGATAAGGAGAAAAAGGAAAATTTTAATCTGAAAGATAAATAAATGAGAAAAATCTTCAAATTCTATACAGTATTTTCCCCAAGCGCTGGAGTTTACAGTCTTGTGTGCTCTGTAAACTTGATATTCCCTGTTGTTCCAGCTGGTCTTCTCGGGGAGGGACCTGCTGTGCTGATTCTCAGGTATCTGCCTGGGCAGAGTTGCACCGCCCCTTGCCAGGGGGC